>NC_142202.1:81588359-81902397 GCF_049639895.1 Pseudopodoces humilis | reverse complement strand
TGGGGAAAGGAAAAGAAATTGGGGAGTCACACTAGATGGTGAGCTGATCCTGCAGCTTCAGTGCAAAGTGATGGCCTAAAAGATTAACACTGTCTTTAAATGTATAAGGCATGACACACTGAGTAGGAGCAAGAGCTTCTATGCCTCTTGTATTTAACACCAGTTGCTTAAATAATAACATTCCTGTCCTCAACAGAAACAATGGGGAATTGTCCATCATCGTAACTGTCCTTTGTCTTTGTGTTTGTAGGTGTGAAAGGCAGTTAGCCCACAAAGCTGGAAATTACAGGGATTGTGTAGGTCCCATCAGTTATCAGCAATATATTGGATGACAAATTTCGTTATATTTGAATAACTGTCACAGAATTTTAATATAGCTGCAGCCACATTTTCATTAGTGTTTTGACCAAAATACTGTAAACTACAATACTTGATAAGAAATCAATAATACATAATAATTATTCATTATTAAGAGATGAAGAACATTGCATGCCTGGGTCTTAGCTCCCTTAGTTTTGTAGCTGGTCACATCCATGTACCAAATTCAACTCAAAATAATGTTTAATGACTGTAGCAGACACCTCCACTAATTTACCTCTGCCTGAGAAGCTCAGAGGGAAAGGATTTTGTACAAATTTGGAGGGTATATGGACAGTAAAGGGGATACAGAGCCCTGTTTCCAGAGGAGATAAGGGAACCTGACTTAGCATCACAGAGCAATAGTAGCTCCCTCCAAAAATACCTTAGAGTAAGTGGGAAAACAGAGGAGTACCATTTAAGTAATTTTGAAAATCAGAGGCTTTCTTGTCACTAAAGCTGTAAGAATAGCTTTCTAGAAGGAAGAACAAGCAACAGAGACAACTCAGTCTTAAGACTGAGATAATTCAGTTAAGCTAAGGATGAGATGACATGTTCCTTTGATTGCAGGACTGGGTTTTATGATGAAGAGGTGCCTTCTGTTTTTCAGCTTTTCTGCTGTTACACTGAAATAGAGGTCTGGGTGTTGGTCATCTAAACAATGCATGAAAGTTATAAAAGACCATAAAATGGAATAAAAAGAACTCTATTGCTGTATTAAGTACAGTCTCCATTTAAATAAAGAAAATACCACTGAATTTGGATTTTCCAGCCAGTAAGCCAGTTGTATTTTGGAAGGGTAAGTCTAGCTTAAAATTCAAGCAGAACCCATTATAGACATAGTGACAGAGGCACAATTTCATAATTTTTGCATCAATGGCTGCAGACCATCCAGAGGCAGCACTGACCTACAGAAGAGGAAGAACAGGAGAAGATACCTTTTTTGTAGAAAACCTCTCTCAGGCTGAGGCAGGTGAAGTGTTGCTGTGTTTGGGACAAGCCCCCAGAAAGATGAGAGCCAAGAGTATACTTGTGAGAAGAGAAGCATCCTCCTCTGCTGCTGAAAGCCTCTCTCTCAGCTGCTATGTTAACTCACTTGAGGACTAGAATTACCTATGCAATTTTTCGGTAGAAAGGTGAATTTGGAGCCTCCAAGGTATCCAGGTTGCCAAGTATTTTTATTTTTTTATGCTATAGCTGAGCCTGTGGCAGGGAACTGCTCAGAAAGGGCAAAAAACAAGACCAGGCTGAGTTTTAGTTTGTGTCTGTGGCTGCCTTCTGCTTTGCTAGTTCTGTTTTTTGACAGCTGGGAACCAGCTCATCCCATGAAGGATCACTATGAGCAGCAAGCTAATGAGATAAGCACAAGATATCACACACAGCATCTGTGCTCCACCCACACACTGCTGCAGCCTACTGGGCTCTTCTCACTCAGAGGTGCTCCACACCCAGGAGTGTTTCAGGACCTACTGTCCACTGCTTTCCCTGCAGATCAGGGGCCCGAGTGCTCTTGAACTTGGTTTGAGAGTCAGGTGTTTTATAAATAGTTCAGAAACAGAGCAGGTGAAACATCTGAGATCATCAGGCAACTGACTTCATTTGAATTTGGATTGTACAAACTGGAATGCTTTCAACTCTGAGGTGTCTCAGACCATTGAACTGTGAGATGAGGATCTCAGAAATACTGTGAGACACACCACTGTCCTCACCTTCTGAAGAGGGAAGAATAAATGTACAAAGAATGTGTGACTGCAGAGAGGTTTTCACCAACTCCACTGGCTCCCATACGAGCCAAGGTTAAAATATGGCTCTTCAAGTCTGAAATGGACAGAGTGAGTATAGTAAATGCATGGCTCCCTTAAGGTACTTGGGACCCAGGAGCTGTGGGAGGGTCAGATTCTGTGTATTATTTCTCCTCCTGTAAGGTGGAGGTACTAATATATATTTATTTAATTGGATATATCCTCTCTTACAAAGGAAGAACACAGCATTTAGTGTAATGGTGTATTCCAGCCTGAAACTCATGGTAATCTTGATGGAGACTTGAAGAACCATTTTTCTAAGGAAATCCAAAATCATAAATTGTCACCTTCTGTCATGAAAATAAAAATATTTTTCTAAAAAAGGCACCAGATGAAATATACACATGGAAAATTATTTAATCATACATTTTTATGTCTTAAATGTGCTTTCTTTTCTTTTTCTTTGAGGTCTCCAGCTTCTATCTTTCAAGGCTTGTTCCACAACCATAGGAAAAAACCACCCTGTTTATTTTTAAGTCAAAGCTAAATATCTCATGGGATTTGCAGATCCAGTAGCCCTGAAATGAAATACAATTCCCTAAGGTTTAGCATCACAGAGATGTAAACATTCCTGCCATCAATGACTACATAAATAAACTAGAAGTTTGGTAGTACTAGATTTTTCTTCCATCTTGGATCTGCTGATTTAACTAATGGGGGGGGGGAAAAAAGACATTTTGTAACATTTCAGAAGAGATTTATGTTTTCAGTGTGTTGCAAGAGTGAGGTTGAAAAGCTTTTGGGGATGGAGGTGCAACAGTGTAACAGTAAGTGCCACTAACATGAAACAAATTTATGCTGAGTTTGCTGAATAAGAGGTTTAATCGGCTGGATGTTATGGACATCACCCGTGACAGGGATGGAAGAAGAGGTAAGTGATGGGTTGGTGAGATTCACAGGATTACACACCTAGGGACATCTTCTGGGCTGCCTGCCAGTTAATGCCTCTGCCCTATGAGAGCTGCATGGTGCTTGCCATATCCCCTTGCAATGCTCCAAAGGATGGCTTGTACACCCTCATCTGGGCTTCTCTTCACCCTTCAGCCCAGTCCTGCCCCTCTGCCTGTACCAGTCAGCTGCTCCCACTCTGGGCCACGGGCACCTTTCAAGCCAATGAAGAAGACAACATTATGAACACGATCAAAAATCCCGCTCAGATGCTGTAAACACTGAACAGTCCTCAGTCATCTGCAATATGAGAGAAAGGCTCAGGCAGCCCTGCAGTTAATTAACTGTATAAATAGAAAATATAAACCCACAGTATGAGGACCATCTTGGTGCAATTGCACAGAAGAGGACATAAGCAAAAATAAGGAGTGAGTGACCAGATAAGCATCTGAATTACTATTTTGTTGTATGTTCTTCATGAAATTACAATAATTGTCTGGAAAAATGAGTTACATCCTTTTGAATGTTCTATTCTAAAATTAAATCCAATTTTTTTTGTTGCAGAGCAGACATTTATTTTCACAATTATCCTGCTTACACCACTGTGGACTTCCTTTGACCCATGCATTGCCTGAAGCTGAGAGACTACAGTAGGCACTTTCTATACCTCCCTGATATTTATACCTCTTCATTAAAGGTAAGAAGCAGAAATGTAGATTAAAAAATATAGAAACAACTTCATTCTAGAAAGTAAACTCATGTCACAAAGCTCTCCTAAAGCTGTGCTCATTTCATAACCACTTAATGAATTAAGATGACCATGCAGCCACATCCTGCCCATCTTGGGGACAGCACACAAAGAAAGAAATTGAGTGTGGGAGAGAGGAAGATGAAATGAAACATCTGCTTGCAGAAATGTCCTGTCTGCTGTAAAACAGCTACACTTGTAGGGAAGGAGAGTCCACTACATCTCTGAGGATCCAGTCACACAGGATGGGAGAACCTGCATCTCCCAGACCACACAGTAGAAGACTCACTTTTGTGCTGGTTTCTATGTTTTGAAGCTGAGTCTTCCAGTCTTCTTAAAGCCTCTGTGAGAAGACACAGTTCAGCATCCTGGAGTATATATTCCTTCCAGCATTTTGCTTGGTGGCTGAGAAAATGATCATAGCCAAGGCCTCAGAAGTCTATTACAATAGGTGCATTTTGTGCCAGTTATTTGTGCACAGTAGATAATGTGCAGAAGCCTAAAGCATCCAAAATATTTAGAGCGAAAAAATACTGAAACATACCTCAGAGGGGTAACAAGCCTCATAAACAGCAAGCACAAGCGTCAACGTAGGCTTCAGGGAAGTCAATGGTGCCCTCTAAAGGGAACTCGTGTGATACACAGGAAAGCTTCACAGCTGGGGGGCCCACTGCCTATGCAGCCATGGAACAACCAAACAACAACCTTAAATAGCTTAAATAATCCATAACATGATAAAATGCAGAGTCATTAATATCTCTTCTGGATTCGGGAAAGAAGCCTGTGGAAAGCTTTTTTCAAACATTTATTGCTTACGGTGAGAAGGTATCCTTGTCCCAAAGAATGTAAATGTTGGGAGAAAGACCTCAGATCATGGCTAAGGAAGGAAAGGTACATTGAACTAGCAGGACAGTCTGCACAAGTGAAAGTGGGACATGATATATTTCATAAAACTTTAATTTGAGCTAAATAATTCTTGCACAGAGAGATTGTGGAGCCTCCCCTGAGAACCATCTGGATGCAATCCTGTGCAATGTGGTGTAGGATGACCCAGCCTGAGCAGGGAGGTTGGACCAGGTGACCCACTGTGGTGCCTTCCAACCTTGCCCATTGTGTGTGTGATAACACAGCACAGCAGCAGGTACATGGACAGTGGTGACAAGAGCTACTCAGGAATGAAGCATGTAAGTGCACCAGAGAGCAACCAGAGCACTGTACACAGTGCTTTGTCTCAGCCTCAGCCATCAGGAGCCTGCAATTACTTTGTGATTCACTTATAAAATTCAACATGTTCCCTTCCAAGAAGTATGAAGTACCTTGAACAGCAACATACACTTTGTTTCAATCTTCCAGTTGAGCTCTGGCTGATTGCACCATTATTTGGCCAAATCAGGAAAAGAGCTATTGATCTCCAATGTACTGATGTGCAGAACTTGTACATGGGTATACATTATTTCAGGACAAGAGTCTGCTTCCCCAGGAAGATTAATCTTGTGTTGAATTCAAGAGGCTCTGCAATGTTTTCTGCTAAGAAAGTCAGGACAATTATTCCCACATTTAGTGATTGCCACTCATTAAAATCAGGATTTACTTGATTACATTTTGGAGAAACTCTAGACCCTGAGTGTAAGTTATAACTGATGAGAAGATAAAAATACTAATATTGCTTAAAATTAAGTATTTTCAGTGGATCTTGTAAATGTTGCTCATGCTCAAGCTCTAACCATGCTTTTTTTCCCACTGGATTGTAGGTATAGTATCAGGAGGATGCTGTGATTTACAAGATAAGATGAAGCTGCATCCTTTGCTCACAGACATTACTTACATGTGCTAGCATTTGCAATGTAGTCACTAGAAACAAAATATCAGAGAGCCATGATTTTCAGAAGACATTAGAATAATCCTGGGAATATTAGATTTATGCTTTTCTGCAATAAAAGAATTGCACACAACTCATTCCAGAACTGCACTATACCTGAGACTTGGATAGAGGATGGCCATACACAAACAAAATTGGGGACAGTGCCTTATAGTGCATGACAATGTGGAAATTCCTAGTCTGACTTCCACCACCAGCCACTGTGACTTGGAGAAGGCCACTTTCACCTCTCATTTCCTCAGGGTTTTCACACTGGTGGCATGAGACCTGTAGGTTTAGAGAGCAAGTTGAGTCAAAAATGTCTCTGAAACCCACGTGCTGTTGTTACTGTACATGATGGGTTATGAGACAAAGAAAATCATGTACCAGTCAAACTAATGCTTACTTGTTAAACAGAGATCGATCATTCCCCAAGTCTCGGGTGCTTGGTTCACACAGGCAGTTTAATATGTTTCAACTGAGAATTCAAAGGCAGAGTTAGCTTTACAGCAAGAGGAAGGTCAGGTATGGGAGTTCAGTGTGCGCCCTTTGCCAACCTGAACACGATTTTTTTCATGCTGAGTACTAGTAATTAAGTGATCTCTAGTGAATTACAGCACCTGCCTTAGCCATCCTTGCTACCATGAGAATTATTAAGCAGCAAACGATGAAGCTCACAGCTCGTTAGAAGCTCTGCACAACACAGCAGCGCATAGCCCGAGTCCCATGACTCCCAGTATATCACAGCATAGAGAACACCGGTGGAAACAAGAAGACTGCATGAAGGGAAAACGACTGGGAAGGCTGGGATGTGGGAGCAGCAGGAGGATTGGTAGAAGGGTTGTCAGAAGCACTCAGATTAGCAGGTCATCAAGATCCTAGCACAGCAATGTGCAGCTTTTTAGGTTACTTGGAATAGCAGGGATGATCTATGCCCAGACTAAAACAGACATGCCATTGAGGGAGGATGTTGGGAAGAACAGCCTGGAGCACTTGGCAGTTTCAAGAAGGTGAGAAAGGACAGTAAGGAAATTCTAATGACTTGCAAAGGTGGGATAAGATGGGAAGCTCCTAAAGGACTCAAACAGCAGTTCCAAAGCCAGCCACTCTCCCCAGCTGAAACAGTGAACAGAAAATTGAGATCTTCTGAGAAGGAAGCCTTTTGCTCAGGGTACCCAGGCCAGTTGGGTACATTTATCTTGGTGCCAGCTCGCTGGACAGAGCACTCCAGCACCTGCATCTTAGTGCTCATGTGTGGGCAAATCGGTTCCAAAAGGTCACATCCCTTTCTGGTGTCTCTCCTACCCTCTTGCAACACTACTTCCACCCACAGGTGAGAAGGAACACAGCACACCACAGCTGTTAGGGAGCTTGAGAGTGAGGAATGGAACCGTGGGAGAGGAGAGAAAGGGAACGTAGGGAGAGGATAACTGTCATGCCTAGGGGATGAAAAGCAGAAGTCAGACAGAATGAAGGAATGATGGTCCATCGGAGGAAAGACATGGTGGAAGCAGCAATAAGAGTTTATGGAAGTCTGAGGGAAAGTGCAGAGAGTTGTGGGACAAAGGAGGATTCACAGAAATAATGGCAAGATGTTCTGAACTTCAAACAAAATGTTTCAGGAAACAGGAAAATGGAGATAAAAAGAAGGCATTGGAAAGATAAGCATGTGGGAAGCAGCTACTGGGGAGGGACTTGAGTTAGGGTTTGCATCCTGAATATAATGCTCCCATATTCAGGAACAGACAGGCACACAGGAGGTGTTCTGAGACAACTTTGTGCAAGTAGAATGAAGCAGCTTTGTGCATGGCATTTACACTGGAAGGGAGCATTAATACCAGAGGAAAGAGGCAAGGATTACAGAACCATAGAATAGTTTTGGTTGGGACATTGGCAGGTCATCTGGTCCAACCCCCTGTCCAGAGTAGGAAAAGAAAACAATATATAGGAGATTAAAATTCCCTTGCATCTTCACAGATTAAATGTGAAGCTTTAGCTGTAATGCCAAAAATGCATATTCAAAGTCAAACCTTCCCTTGGTTCTCTAGGTTGATGTTCCCCTCTGGAAGCAATGCTCATTTTACAGATTGTGGGAATTGCTACTGTGACTGCTCTGGATCCTTTGCTGTGAAGCAGAGAGGGTTTTATTGCATAACAAAAGGAGGAAGTAGACACACATGAAAATCAACCTGTAGCTTGCTCTAAACACACATGCACATCTAATGCACAGTTGATGCCAGCACAAAACAAAGATAGGAAAATACTTCTCATGCAAACTGGGTTGGTGGTTAATCAAGTGAATCGTACCTTTTAGAGAGGTATCCTAGCAACTCCCCAGCAGCCACGAGTCCCGGCTGACAGCGCACACTGATGCAATTGTTCTCCTCCTGCAGACATCAAAACTTTGCAGCTAATCAAAGAGATAATTCGAAACAGGAGACCACGTTAAATTTGATCCAACAAAAGGGAATTTTATAAATGAGCAATGTCACCCAGGGCATCTCTTATGCTTAAAGTTGTCATCTTGGAACAAGAGTAGGTCAGGCTTAGTGAAGCCGTGCAATGCTGGGAACAAAACCTCCCTTCCTGCAACCGTGACTCTCCTGACACCTGTGTCTGCTGTGTGGTTTGTGCTGGTCTCTGCTTCAGAGCACTATGCAGAATTTATTACTATTCTCTTAAATAGCAAAGGCTCACCCAAAGTACTTTCTAGAGCACAAGCATCAGTGCAAGTCCTGCTGATGCTCTTGTCCCAAGAACAAATTCATACTTCTAACATGCCAACTAGATATTCTGTCCCATCTCCTGACACTGCAAGTAGGCTCAGGCCTGGCTGGATAAGACCTTCTGTCTCAGGACCAGCAATGAACCTGAGGCTACCAAGTAGCCTAAGCTCATCCTCTTTAAGTATCCTCATTCCGGAAGCATCATAGATTTGCAATTCACCTCTTTAGGCATGGGTGCAATAGAAAATGCAGAATCACAAACAAAGGATCCCATAAGGTTATGGAAAATCAATTCCACCCCCCCCCAACCTTTTAGCTAGCCCAAAGATACCACAGATCTGGGAAAAATATCCAAGATGTTTAAGCATTTCCCACTTCCCTTTTCTTACCTTAGCAGAGAGGCTTCAATTCAAAGTTGTGAAGGTTCTCCCAAGCTCTCCTTCAGCAGTTTATGTTTCTTCTGGATTACAGAATGTCTATTATACTCCCCACAATACCTCAACAGTTCATCTCCTCTTTAGAAGAGAAAAATATTCCTTCTTAAAACTTCCTGTTTTCTCTGTCAGGTGTGCCCTGACACCTGACCACCCTCATCAGATGCTCCTCAGGTAATTTTCTTTGATGACCACTTTCTTGGGGATCAGATCTGTAAGACCATTTCTCACAGGGCAGTAATGATGTCCCTGAATATTCCATTAAAACTGTTGATCAAACCTTAACGTTTGATTTTTTAATGTTTTGCTAACTTCCTTGTTGGAATGGAGGAATTTCTTCCATCACCTTTGGTGGTTCAGTAGGAAAGCAAGAACAAATGTAATACCCATATGGTCTAAACATCAAACAGAACCTACAACTGGACAAAAACATCCAATTATACACAATTTGTCATCAAAATTGTTGTGACCCACTTTTTACTGCAAAAGCTGGATTTTTTTTTTTGCAGTAAATCAAGTGCTGTTAATACACTGCCACCACTAAAAGCAATATGCAGACTGTCCAGCTACAGCATCTGAGTCCAGGGGTCCCAGAGAACTACAAGGGATCAATGTGCCCATTTGTAAGGTCTACAGAACCTTTTAAGACCTTGAAAAAGTTTATTCCAGTGAGCAGAAAACTGTTACTCCACAGCAGAAATGCTGCTTACAGATGTTACATGGACACAAACGTTTCCTCCCACAATCAGAAGATTACCTCTGCTTTCACACATTTTATCTGCAATGGTGTTTGTGTCAGTAACTCTAAAACTAGAAAGTGCAGCAAGAGAAAAGAATAAGCTATAGAGATGGATAGGCATGAGAGAAAAAGGGAAATTATACCCATGACACTGTTCCCAGCAGATCAATTTATTTTCACCTTCCTAATGCAGATACACCTTTTACTTTTGGTGTGAGTCACCACAGTATTTGCTTCAGGAAGAGGCTGGTAACAGGATGTGAATATTTGTGAACTTAAGCAGGGGCTGGTAATAAAAACAGCTTAGAAACTATACATTTGTGATTGAAACAGCAGGGCACATCAGTTCAGCACAATAGTTGGAATTTGCCAGATGTTAATGAGCTGACTTCCAAAGAAAGAAAACCAATAGTCCCCTCCTTACACTACATGATCCTTAATAACTGCAGCAGATACATACTTGTTTTATGCCTTAGAATCCACAGGAAATAAAAATAAACAATCCACCTCAATGTCATCTTCACGAGCAAAGCACCTGCTTCCAGAAGGGCAGCACCACCCACAGGTAGGACAAGAGAAGTAACTACTCAGCCAGAAACACCCACAGTGTTTACCCACAACCCTCTCCTACCTCTTACACCACAGTATTCACCCCAAAAAGTCATTGCAGGAAAGTAACAGAGTTAAATTCGCTGTTGTTGGTTAAAATTCTTCTGATATTCTGACCATGTGCAGGCAAAACGAGGCCAGATAAGTTCTGTATTACAGAAGTACTGCAATGAATTGTAATTGGGATTGTAGAGCAAGCAGGTGAACATGAGCTGCTCCTCACTACCCAGCACCTGGTGAGAACTGTCCCACACCCTGGATCTGGATCTGTGACTAATTTTCTTTCTGAATGGGAGCAGCAGAGTTACTGCATGATGAAGACACCATTCTTTCTCTTCAGAAAAAGAGAAAGCCTTTCTCTTCAGAAGAGCCACTGTGTTCAGAAAAATCTTGACTAAATGCATCTTTAAATTGTAAGAATTCTCTGTATTTTAGTGTGTTTTGAATCAGGCTCAGAGGGAGTATACCAGAGAGGTGTTTCAAAATCTCTTGCTCTAGTAAGGAATGATCTTCAGCTTAAGGAAAGACCTTCAGCTTATTTCCTGGAATGCTTCTGCTAAATTGTTCATTGCCTATCTTTTTAATTTGTATTCACAGCACCAACCAGTAAATAACATCAAAAGCAAAGTCGCAACTAACTCCCCCCCACTATCAATAATATGATATAAAAAGCCAGAATTTTATGTTAAAGATGATCTACACACAAAAAAATTACTCAACTCATTTAATAAAACCATTTTGTTAAAAAATTACGTAGTAATGATTGGAATTTTACATAGAAAATTCAGAAATTACAAAAGATGGCATTGTATAACAAATATAATCTGAATATATGAGAAGAGTTAGACACATTTGGTAGTAAGGTCCACAAAAAGCCTATGCAAAAGGAGAGAGCAGCTGTTCCTGAGTTAATTGTGCTTCTGCTGATATTCTTCTGAGATAACATGAGAGCAGAGTAAAATATTCTCTTTCTAAGAGAATTAGTGCTAGGAATGTCTCTTCTATTCATTTCATGACTAATATTATACATGCCTTCTCCTGGCACAGTTAAGAGGTTCTCCAAATGCCTGAGAAAGAAAGTATCTGAGGCCTAAAAGAAACACTCCAAATGAAAAGCAGTGTTCTGTGAGCAGCCTACAGGTAAAAAAACCCCAAGCATCTCTCCTCTGCATCTCTCCTCTATACACATATCCATTTATGTAAATTATTCCTTCATAAGGCTTTACGATAAATCTGAAATATTTCAAATCTATATCTAATAAATATTACAAGAAAATAGTTTTTCAGTATTTACATATGAAACATATAAAACACGATCACTGTAAGACTACTTCTTCAATTTCATCTTCTAAAGAACCAAGGGTATTAACTCCTGGCTTGTTTGTAGTGTACTGCAGACGGTGTCTGTTTAGGCTTCTTCCTTCACCAAAAAGCCCACTGTCTTCTTTGACTTTACTGTTTTTATCAACAAAAGTCTTATTACTAGAGTCCCAATCTATGTCCAAAGGTGATGTATTGTTATTTTTAGAAAGAACAATGGTACTGGCACTGCTTCCAAAGAGTTGTTCCATTAAATTGGACTTCTTTTCTTTCTTGCTATCGAAATCTGCATTTTCCTTAGCATTTTCTTCTAATTTGTCACTTTTTTGAGTGAGCCAACTTGGTCTCCCTGATCCCTTCCCAAAGGAAGGTACATAACTACCAAATGCTAACTCACTCCTTAAATCTACAGTCCTTACGTTTCGTTGTTTCTGCCCTTGTGCTCTTGTGGCATCATCCTGGCTCTCCTTTAAGGGAAATCCATTAGTAACCTTCCCAGGAATCTCTAAGAATGGAGTAGTTTTCTCTTTTTTCTCCAGGGAATCAGGTTTTCTTGCTGTATTTATGAGTGGTGCTTGGGAAGTCAGTTTTGTGTTTGTTGTATTTTGTATTTCTCTATCAATTTCTTGCATTTTAGCAAGCAGGAACTCTCTTTTTCGCCGCTCTTCCAATGCTTCAGTGCTTTCTATTTCAGGTTTGTGGATTTCTGTCTCCATCTTTACTTTCTCTTCTTTATTCAATAAAAAGTTGCTTTCTTTTTTAATCTTGTCATATTCTTTCCTTTGCCACTCTGCAAAAAATGTTTGAACAATATTTAAAATGTTTTCATTTTAAAATTCCCTTTTAAGATTTTGAAAATAATGCAAGCAAAAGCCATTGAGTTTTTAACATGCTCTTCCATGCACAATGCCATTTTCCTGCTGCAAAAATAAATTCCTCAAAAATCGCAACTAAATCCACTCCTGGTTCTCTGGTAAGATATAAAAGTTTATTGTCATCTTCCAAAGGCATTAGGACATTACCCATGTTTTAGACTTTTCAAAGCATTTCTGCCAATTGCCTTCCCATTTCCTGAGTCTGAATGAAAAAGAATACAACATTACTGATTTTAACAGTTCTGACCTGAACAGTTCTTTATTTATATGTGTGTGTTCTGTTTTTTTCATAAACTGAGCTATTTCTGTGAAGCTATCAAGGCTCAGAGTCATAGGAGTCATCACCTGTTTCAAGCAGTGAATGATTTAAAATACTCGGCATCAACTGCATACAGAAAAGACCTTTACATGAGTGCTCTGTGCATCAATGTGTGGACTCAGAGTGACTGTGCACAGCTATGAAGGGACACCAAAGGTACAAAACAGCAACTTAGCACAGAACCTGGAAATGCTTATGTGTAGAAGGAAGAAGCTTCTCAAATATTTCCCTCTTCAAAATCTTTTTTCCCCAAGATAACAGATGTGTACTTGGCCAAAAGTTGAATATGACTACTTGGCCCCTCCACACAGTGCCATTCTCCGCTGAACACTTTACTCAAATTTGTGACTTAGGCTGTCACAAAGTTCCATGTTATCTACTGTCCTTTGGTGCAGGCTTTCAGAAACAACTGCAATAGTTCAGTTTATATATTTAACATAGATATTTTTTCAATAGCAGATAATTATACAAGATCAGTAAAGGGACATGTTTCTGTCTGTAAGGTGGGGGAAATACCAGCTTATACCCTATGATGGGTAAGGTGGTTAAATCATCTTATTCAGAGACATAAAATCAGATTCTTGCCTTATCTAAGTTGTGACAGAAGATTTTTCACAGATTTTACCTCTGAGAGCAGCTATAGATTTTTAGAATTCTTGTCATATAGAGAAGTACTACTGTTCATTAACTGCAATCACTGAAAGAGTTCTTTAACATGACAGAGTGCAGCCCATCTAAAATACTTGAGATTGACTTGTGCATTTAATTCATTAAGATGCTACAAAAACCAAATTAATAAAAAAACAATATTTATATATAATGACAGAAACTGACATTTCTCAAATAGCCACACCAAATGATTCAGATAACCAGGTCTGGAAAGAGAAACTAAAATTTCATAGTATATAAGGTAGTAGAAAGTACTGAAAAAAGGCTATATTAAGGAAAGCAGATTTGTTCTATAATAGTAAAAATCTACTTCCTACCTCAGTAACACCTAGCAAGTCAGAGATAACATCAGCATTTACCTTCAATGTCATTCTTGTTTTGTAAAGCACAATCTCTCAGACTGCAATACTTTTTTGTGGACAGTATTTTTCGCTGCTGCATACTTAATCACAGCTCAGTACAGGGCACAGATTATTCTATATCCTGTATGTATTTCTGATTCTTCTTTGCATAATAAAACTGAAAATAATTTTCCACTGTAGTGATCTCTGCAAAATCATTTTGCTCTTCTCACCAGAAACCAGCAGCCTCACTTGATTAGTATTCTATGGTGCATGTTTCAGCCTTCAGCTGTCCATTTCCTTACCATCAGGAAGTTTTGGAACCCTCTCCTCTAAGGACTGTATTTCCTGAAAATGTTTCAGTTTCTCTTCCTTCTCCCTGTCTTGGTCTTGTCTTAGGAGTTCTGTTTGTTCTTTCCATTCTTTGTCTTGAGTTTCTTTTTCCTGAAATAAATTAATAGAAAATTGACACTGATAGGGAAAAACAGTCAATAAAACAAACAACCTAGCAAAATCGTAAGAACTTCTATGCCATTCTGAAATCACATTTTTACTGCTAAACATAAAATGAGTAGGTCACCTTAAACCAAACCAGCTTTGACAACCCAGGGGATTGCCCCCAAAATATTATCACCTCTAGTGTACTTTTATACACCTGAAACAAAATGAATAGACAATCAACTTGTATTTTGTATTGCACATTTCAGGGAAGTTGCAGCTCCAATGCCATAAAGCAAAATTATCATTCTCAGGGTGATTCTCCTTAGAAACTAGAAGTTGTCTTCTCCAAGGAGTTTAATAGAAGGCCACATTTCACCATCATATTCTCTTAACGAGCAAGTAATTAGTTGCCCTCTACTTGCACAATCTGACCTTGTTACTCAAGCAGGTGGCTTGTAGATTCAGACAATTTCATTTTGGTACTTAAATTTATGGAGTATTCAGTAACAAACAATCAAAGAGAACCGTTTAATCTCAGATGACAATTTTAGCTAGTGACTATACATACATATGTAAAAGGCAAGAACCTGTAGAAAAGACACTAACATCAGCAGTAAAAATCACTAACAGAAAAGTAGTGGCAATGAAGTGAAGAGAAAGCCATCATTATCCAATACATGGGAGTTAACTTTGTAGGTTGTGCTTATTTTAGAACAAAATAAACTTCTAGATTAAAAATACCCTTCTAAGAGAAATAGCTGCTACTTAATGAACAAAAAAAAGATGACTGTTAGCCAAAAATCCTTCAAGTATTTTCCTTCATGTACAAGGTTATCTTTGCTATATTAAAAAAAATACAAACTACATAAGATGGTGGCTAGGTATTTAAAATGCTTGATTTTAAAAACTGATGAAAGCATAGACTACCCAAATCTAATTTACATTATTTAAAGCAATAGCCATATAGAGAACACAGAGCTGAACTCCATGAGCTCCACTTGTACCAACTGTGTGATTCTGTAAGTCACACACCCAACTATATACTGGAAGAATACATTAAACTACATCCATAGCTACAGAAAGGGTTTGGGAAGAGAGAACATACAAATGAAACTGCCATGAAAAATCTTCAGTGTTAACAGGAAGCCAGCCAAGACTATTCTCAGAGTATTATTTCAGAAGAAAAGTCCTAGACTCATGTAATCAGAATTTGTACAAATTGTACCAGAATGTGTGTCATTCTGATTTGTAATACCTTACAAATCTCTGATTTTAGCCTGGAGTCACAAAAGTGTTAGCAATACTTCTAACTGGTATTATTTTGTACTAAAAAGGGAAATGGAAAAACAAAAAAACCCAAGCATATTGACAAAGCTGGAAAACCAGAAGAAATGCCAGCACTGTGACAATAAGAGGAAGTGTTAGATTTATGCATTGTGAAATAATTCTGGAAAGTAAAAGAAATCATAATTAAGACCAAAGAGAAAACAGAGAGAAGGCAGACATCACTGTTTAACAGATTGCTTAAATAAGCATTAGAAACAAAGAAAAAGGATGAAACTGAAAATGAAGTCTTAAAAATTTCAGAGAATTAAGTGGCAGAAAAAAAATAAATTGAGCTAATGGCTCTCAGTAAGACAGAGAATATGATAAACACTCCAAAAAATGGAGTATATTTCTAGAAAGGTAGATCTTGTCTTAAAGAACAGAATGTTTTTGAAATTGTATTTTCTATATATTTACACATGTATATTTACACATTTTCTAAAATATAAGCTCTGCATTCTACAATCTGATAGGTAAATTATCTGGATTTGGTCTCAAATTTTTATGGAACTCACTATTTTCGGAAGAATTCCTTCTTTCTTGTTTGCTGTATCACCACAGACAAATTCTGATTCTGGAAGAAGTTCTGCTGGTGAGAAGCATCCACTGGTTTGTACACCTTTTGTGAGCTGCAGTCCCTTTTTAATATTTTGGTTGTTGGCTGTAGAAAATACAAACTAATTTAATAGTGTTTTCACTTGAAAATATCCCACTATATACCTGTCTCTCATTTTTCATGATTTGCAGCAAACAAAAGACTGTATTGAAGTCAGTGGAAGTAGAAAGTATTGTTGAGTTTCAAACAGTTGTTTTCAGCATCTGTAAAACCTAATCATAAAAAAATATGCATGGAAAATTCTACTGAAAAAATAATTTAAATCCACCTAAATACTACTTACAGGGTCATTACAGTGCACTGAATATTAGTTAAAAAGCCACACAAAATATCTCGCTCACTGCTTGTCACAGAATCAAACTCATAAAATTAAAATTCACTTACTTGAATCTTTGAAACATACATACTTATCTCTATGGAATGACATTTAAAAAAATCTGAACCTGAAATGGAATAATGGTAGAGCATCTATAATAAAATGAGCAGCAGACAAACTGTTTGAAATACTGGCATTAAATATTTAAAGCAGTCCCATACATTTCGGCTTCTTCTGACAAGTAGATTGTACTGATACAGTGAAAATAGTCTAAGAACACACACAGACACACATATTTATGTGGCTAGGATAAGGTTTGAGACTATCTTGTCACACCAGAAGAAATCACTGTACTGATAGTTTTAGAAGAGTAAGTTCTGGGATGCATATACTCTGAGGGAAAAATGAGTGCAGCTCATCTGACAGACAATACATTTGAATGAGTAAAAAATAAATAAAACAGATCACCAAAATATTCTTAGCAGTGAAGACACATATTTTTAGAGCGTCTCTAATTAATTGTCAAGTAAATATTATCTATCATCTATTGAAGATTTTACTACCAGCGTTCCCCTCCTCCTTTACCAAGGAACTTCTGGTATGAAAGGAGTTAAAACTGCTCTTTGGTAAAGTTCTGTGTTTTGGCTCTGCTGCAGTTACAGAACAGTCAAAAAAACAATGCTTTGTAACCAGTGCTGTGTTGAAAGAAGTGGAAAAAGGTAACTAATGCTCGAACAAGCAGCATCAGGGTTGAGCACTGAGTGGCATGAAAGGTATAACCCAGCTGAGACATTTCAAAGCGATGCCAATAATTTTTCTGCTTTTACTGCTTTATACAAGTTACCTCTTTTTCTTTGTACCATATCTGTGTCTTTTCTAGGTGATGGCTTCAACATACGATTAGCATATATATTTTTTGCTTCAAGTTCTCTTTCTTTTTCCTGTGAATGGAAGAGTTTGAGTTACTAGTATTTAATTTCCCAGTCACTACCAAAGCTGTAGTGGTACATGATATAGATACAGTAGATGTCTATATCCATGTGTATATATATATACACACACATATATATCTATATCAATATATATAAAATAGACATGGTAAATAGAAACAGAATAAACAATTGTTTCATCCACTGTTATAAGAATAACGATCACATTCCTAACTCTGTTTATGCTGTAAGAAGGCAGACAACTTTCTACCCTCAAAAAAATCCTTAGCAACATAGTATGGAGGAAAAAACCCATCTCTGCAGTGAAAATAAAATGCCATTGTTTCCATAAACGTGAACAAAACTTACACCACGTGTATAGATTGCACAACTGAATTTTAAGTGCTGTGAAGAGTTAAACATTTCAAAGCAAGCAATGATACTTGTCACAGGGCATGTCCGTATCAGTTAGCAGAGGCCCGTTGCATGATAGAGGCATATTTTTAGCATATTTACTGAATAAATACAGAAATAAACAGTGAGTTACCAGAATTCATCTGATAATGAAAAGGTTTTCAAACTATAAACCCTCCATTAACAAATCAGGATTAAAACTCTTACTCTAAACATTCTAGAGTTGCTAACACTACTGCTACTTGCTGGATAGCTGGTATGCAGTGAACTGGTATATCTCCAAAACATTGAGACTTGGAGTTTCAGGAAAATTCTCCCAAAAACTAAGTACTTTAGCTTGAGTCTTACTTATTTTTTTTTCCTAAGGAGAAACTAAGTACAAAATAACAATATTTTAATTGTAATTAAAAATTTAAATTCAAATTTAAGTACTTATATTGAGAATTTGGACAACAATGATGCTGGTGTGGGCTCCAAATAAACACTTGCACAAACTTAGCAACACATGTTGCTAAATGGATATCACAAACATATTACATTAATCTCATGCAAACCTACTATAATGGCAATATATTAGTAACCAAGCACTATTTACACATGCAGATTTAACTTTAAATTCAAGCCTTCATAACCTATTTTTCCATAGATTTTGTGGTTTATTCTCAATGCTTGGCTAAGTATTTGATCTTGCTTTTGTTAACTAACTAGTGCTAAAAATAATGATTAACACAGAGACATTCCTGTTATAAACACTGTAGGGTCAGAGCACAGAACATTTCAATTTAATGCAGGAAAGTAACTCACATGTGGTATATAATTAAGTACACATCAGAGAGTGCAGCCACTGGTAAACTATTCAAGCCTGATTACAGATACTTCCAAAGATAAAATCTCAGAACATGCTTAGCAACCTCTATTCCTTTCACATTTTACCTTCAGCTTCTGATTTAGCTGATTAAGCTCTTCTTGGAGAACTCTGTTTTCTTCTTGAGCTTCACACAACTTTTTTTTCTTTGAATGTAACTCTCGTTGAAAACTGCTACCACTTAATTCAAGATTTCTTTCCAGATCCTTCAATTAAAACAAAGTAATATCTTTTAATAACTGAAGTAATTTTTATGGTCAAATTACTTAAATAAAATTACAGTAAACCAGCGTCTTGAGTTTAGTTAGATATGGGCTCAACCATTGCTGTAACACTGAATACATTTAAACCTTTAATCCTAACTTTGAAGGGGCAAAGCACCTGCAGATGCTGCAGCTCCTTCTTTTGAGTATTGAGAGGTGATTTGAGGACATGATAGAAACTCGCACTACTTTCTCAAGGCTCTTGCCATAGTGGACCTCCACATCTCTAAGACAAATCTCCTACTGATGGGTAAGAGAGAGAATACTTCCCTGAAAGTGCAGCATTAGAAGGAAAAAAACAAGAAGGAATTTTTAACCTTACTACTTAGAAACTATCTTGTGATTACAATTTCATGTATATGTCCTCATCTTGTAATAGCTGTTTTAAGTGAAGCTATGTTGATGAAAGCAGGAAAAAAACTAAAAGAAAATCCCTTACTTTTAAAAGCATGATTCATTTTAACATGATCCAGTATTACAAATGCTGAAGTACCTAATCATAAAAGTACAGATGACAGATGGTGACACTACAAGATGAGGTGGTTTGACTAACTCAGACATTTATATCTTGGTACTTTGGGATTTATTTTATGAAAGCTTAGTTTCCAGCTTAATCCTTGGATTTCCAGATCCATTATCTCTGTAGTGTAATTTAGGTTTAATTACTAATATAGACACCAAACCTTAATGCCATCTCAATGACATAATTTAAGCTAAGAATAGTATAAAATTTATATACTATATATAAAATATATCTACAATATATCTATCAAAACACTACAACTACCAACAGATTTAATAGTGTTAACATAATTTTTAAGATGAGTTTATAGACATATTTACAGTTTAGACATGTTTACAAAAACAAACATTTTTGCTGGATGAAATTAAAGTATATTGGACATATTTCTTATAATGGATACCCATAAAAAAGTCTAAAAATTATTTCAGTATTTAAAAAACATGATGTAATTTTGCCCAGCTGAACTCTTAGATGTGCAGAATAGTGGACAATCATACACTGTATGAATGCTCTTCAAAAATTGAAACAAAATTATTATATGTATTTTATTTTTTTTTAGAATTTTAAGGCAAAATTCCCTGAATACCCAGAAGATTTTACAAACTGTTTCCTTCCAAAAGGAGGATTTAGATTGCATAAAGTTGTATTACATCTGCATGCACTTCTGAAATGTTATTGCTAGGAATAAAAACATTTAAAAGCACAAATCCACAGGATATATTCTGACAAAATATGCTTCATTTATAAACAAAAATTTGAATGCATAACTACCTTATCTGTAACCATATAATCACCTCAGAAATAATTTACGTGATTCTACTTAGGGGTAAAACTAAAAAATACTGGTTCTATTTGCTCCACAGCTGTGTAAAATTACAATTCATTGTGGAAAGAAATATCTGTGCCAGAATTTCTTATGAAAAGAAAGTCATCCCACCTTAATTCTTTTTTCCCTGTCCTCTAGCTTGCTCTCTGCTAAGGCTAGTTTCTTTGCCAGGTCATCTCTTTCAGCAAGGTGCTTATCTGCAGACAGCTTTTTCAGTTTCTGCAAGACAGATTTACTCCTGTACAGTTCATCTTCCGTATCTTTCAGCCGTCTCTCAGTCACACGTTCTCTCTCCTGAGATTTTCGTAGGCGCTCCCTTAATATTCTAATCTCATTGTTGTGCCGAGCAAGGAGCTGAGAGATTTCGTTTTCTGTATCTTCAAACTTATTCAATGCTTTCTCCTGCCTGTGCTGAAGCCTCTTCAGTGCCCTGTTTTCCTTCTGCAGCTCATCCAGTTTGATGTGGAGTTCAGTCAGTTCATTTCGGAGCTCATTGATTTTCAGCAGCCTAGCAGAAAGAACTCTTTTTGTAACAAGATCTATATCTTTTGCAGGAGAATCCCTAGTGAGGCTCTGAGAACGGAAACCCCACCGTGTCCCTCTTTTGCTTGGTGCATATTTGGAATCCAATTTCTTTGTGGCTGAGAGAGGAAAAATAAAAAGCATGTTTACTATTAGACAATGAAGTTTGTCTATTCAGACATCCTTGGAACCAAGCTCTGCCTGAAACAATCATACAATATCTAGCAGAGATGGCAGCTTTCAAACCAGACAATAAAAGGCATATATATGATAGAGTTATGCTCCTTTTGATAGCTAAAAAATGGAGATTTATGGCTGCGATCTACTGTAGGAGGTAATATCTGCAGCCATTAATATAGGACCCTTGTAAAGTAATCATCTGCAAATCGTATCAGAAATAAGAGTCGTATTTTGTTAATATTTGATATTGTTTATTAAAATGGTTTAGAAATACTATACTCTAAATGCATACAAAATTATCACATGCTTTTGAAATGACAACAATTAGCCGAGCATTAGCTAGTTATGTATTATGCAAGATGTAATTCTCCCAGACAAATGCAGTAGTATTTTCAAATCCAGCTGCCATGCTTACAGACAAAACAGCAGATTTCAAAGGCTCAATGCAAAAAAGCCTCCAAAGCAAAATTATAAATCCCATGAAAATTCAGTTCTCCCTGAATAATTTATTCTTGTATCACAAGTTATTTTCCACACTGTATTTTCATTTGATTACTTGTATGTATCGCTTGCATCCTTTTTTGTTACTATTATTATTATTGTCATCCCCACACATAAAAGCTGAACATTTTGTTTCTATCTTATGTGCCTCTCATGCCAAGCTCAAAGAATGAATCACATAATCCACTAAAAATATCTCTTAAAACAACTGAATTAATAGAGAGTGCATAATTCCTTAAGGTACATCAGTGTTTGAAGGGAGTACACTGAGCAGCAGTTTGTAATTCTAGCTCAAAAGCTGGGATACAGCAATAGTCCAGTTACATGCACACAGACAGCGCGTGTGACAGCAAATTCTTCCTCCCCTTTGCCACTCACCATGTTTCTATTCTACCAAGAATACTTATCAGCAAAAATAACAGCTCAAAAACACCTTCTTATAATTTCCTCTAGACATTTTGCAAAAATACTCATTTATTTTCTGTTTGGTGCTCATTTTTTCCACAGGTTGGGCAAACAAAAGAAGGTGTGTTTTCTTCCTTTACAAAGAACATTTATGTCACATTCAAGTGTGAAAAGATTATCTAATACATGCACTGCAGGAAGGATGCCACTCCTATCACCAACTAAGGGAGTTCCCATTAACCCTAGACCTGCAGCCCTGTAAGAATTTCTCCTTATTTTAGGAGAAATTCCACTACCAGTATTGTACTTTAGATTATATAGTTACATTGGGGAATACTGTATTTCAATATAATGTAATATGACATTCACAATACCTTCATGTAATACTTATATTCAATTCTCACTATGTAAACAAAGAACAGGTCACACATTTGCCCCCTCCAAATTAAACAGCATGATGGAAGTGCAGTATTTGGTTCCCAGACAGATAGCCCATGACTGCCATGGAGGAGATGCCACTTCTGAACACAGAGAAGGTCATCAAAACACCAGTTGCACCAGGATACCCACACTATCAAGGATCTGAAGAGATACATCCCTGAGCAAATTAAACACTTAAGGTCAGACCTTCTGGCACAGCCTAGATTACAACAAAGACCAGATGATTCACACGGTATCAAGCATTTATCAATGAACAAAAATATCTGCCCAAGAAAGGTAGGACATGCTATGACTTCAGCAAAAAATGTATACAGTTATTCAGAACAAGCTGTCAAAGTGTGGCAGAAAGCCTTCACAGCCCTACTTCAGCCCAGGCCTGCATAACCATTCTACTCTTCCTTTCAGGGATGTTCACCTCCCTACAAACTATAAAAATAGCAGCCTATGTCTTTGAGGGAGCTCAAAGTGGAGCTGGGTCATCTCAAATTGGAAATATTTTACCTTCAGAGAAGAAGCAGGAAAAACTTTGAATCTCCATCTGAATCTAACTTTCATCAAAAATGTTTTATTTTCTGGTTTTTTTTTTTTTTGGCCACATTAGTGGTCATTTAAAGTCACAGTATTATCCTGTAAAGCTTAGTCAACTAGGCTTCCATAAGACAAGTATCTGTAGGTTATTTGGTCAGGGAAATCTTAACAATTCTCTTTTTACAGACTGCATAGCAAGGACTTGCCTTGGGTTTTTTGCCTTGAGCTTTTTGTCAATGACAAAAAGAAAGTGTCAGCATGATTCAACAGAAGGCTAGTATAAAAGCCATATTCACTTGTTAAGAAAATTATGGAGAATTCTGAAAACCACCAAAATTCCTCCTTATGCAGGAGTAGGTTAATTTCAGTTTTCAATAGATCAGCTACTATCTACCTGCCATCTGTAGCATAATTCACATGAACTGTATTTGTAGATACTCATAATGCTAGTTTCTCTTTTTTGAGTTTTCAAATATAATTAACTCTTTGGAGCAGTTACAAAGCAGCAATTTCTGCTACCTACCTACCTCGGTAGTGCAACAGGCTGTTTGAAGTCTGTGTTTTGTGATGTCTTTTTTCTTGGCTTGTAGATGGAGTGCTTAGGGCTGGTGACTGGCTGGATGAACGAGATGCATTACCTTCATCTGAATAATAGGAGTCACTATTTTTATCCTCATCTGATTTCCTCTCCTGTTCAGAATCTGAGCTCCTTACTCTTTCTCCCATTTTTCAGATTTAATGGCTTTCCAGTTTTTTTCTCAAAGACGGCTCACTTTGGCACAAAGGATCTTTTAGTTGTCACAATGGCAGCAGTTGGATTATTTCCTCTGGTTTATCATCTTCATCTCCAAGCATGAGATCTCTGCAGTTCAGTTCAGCAAGCAGTAGTTATCATTCAGAACACATCTGTCTGTAACAATTTAGAGAGAGAAAAAAAAACAGTGAGAATGGTTTTGTTAAGAAATAAAGTTGTTTAAGAAAGAAAGGTAAAAAAGCTGTAAAATTATTCATGATTCCTATAACCTATGCCACACATTGTGTTATCTATTGTTTATATTAGTAATTACATTTATATTAATTATTTATATTAAATGTGACAGGCATCACTCTAGGAATGCTACTCGTATTACATTCAATAGTCTGAGGTATTTCAATCTCAAAAGAGAAATCAGAATATTAACACAGCTAAATCTGGAATAAGAAACTACTCCCAAGTTAGACAAGGGAAAAGAAGAATCTGGAAAACAAAACAGAACACAAGTGAAAGTTTGTTGATGTTCAGGAAACCAATTTAGACATGTTTTAAAACTTTTTAACCAAATTAATTAAAAACTTATTTGTGTGACTAGAATTGAGATATTTGTAGAATTTGACTAAATCTTCCTTTTCTAATTTTTTGACATTCCAATGATGTTAAATAATGGGCTTGAAAATCAATTGTCACATTTGTCTGGAAGACATCTAGTCCCTAACCCCTAATCATATCGATCCCAATCTTCACCCTGAAAAGTACTCCCATACCCTACAACACATGGTGCTTCATACCTTCAAGGATTGGCCAGAGCATACATGTTTGTGTCATGCTTATTTATATATCTATATCTATATTTATACCTTTTTATATTTGACAAGAGACATCATACCACCAGTACATGATAAACATTACACCTACAGCAACTATAAAATAAGAAGGGCCACTCCTGTAGCCTGATGAAAACTGAAAAATCCCATCATCTCAAGGTGAAATCATCCCATTTCATATTTGGAGACACTTTGTGAGAATGTAATGGAGCAAATATATTCAAAATTTTCTCTACCTTCTCAGTCAAAAGAATTCTCTTGACAGTTTAGGAAGTGTTTTACTGACTACGCTCAACTTCCCTTGTCTTCTGTCTCTCTCACCACTCTTGGCAGCTTTCAAGCTTAATTTCACCATCTCTTTGTTTTCAATCCAACTTTGAGATATCAAGCCTCTAGCGGGTGAATAAATAGGATCTGCATCAGAGCCCATCAGTTCCACCTGTTGAATGACATAACCTCCTAGCTGATTTCTAAATGACAAAGCAAATTACACACCAAAAAATTGAACTGCTTTCAGTCAAAAGTGCTTTACGCTGCAGGACATTCAACATACCTATAAATGAGCTGTAAATTCTTCACAATATTATTTCCCAATAAAATAAACTTGGCCTGCTTCTCAGCCTTCACTGCCTATACATGCATTATTGCAGAGCCAAGCAGAACAGAAATGTCATCTGCCAAGACAGTTTTCATCACAAATTCAAGCTTTCTGGCTCAGTTCACTGTTAGTATAACTGTCTCCAGTGACTGGAATCCATTTGGCCTCATAATCTATACAAAAGGCATTAGAGGAATAAATATTCCATCAGGTTTCTAAACTGGGAAGATGCTCGGAAATTAATATTGAATTACCTGCAAAAGAGTATTTTTCATTACCTAGGAAGTAACTTGCCAAAATAATATTTTTAAACACCTAAATATTTTCAAAGTGATCCAAAAAAGTTAGATGCTGAAAGCTTTCATCAATAGATTCTGAGGAAAACAAAAATTTCACTGCAAGGCCTAGAAAGTTAAATAAGTTATGCTTGAGATCACCTGCCCTAGAGATTGCTAAACACATGCTGGAAGGTATCATTATTGTGAACATTCAAATAATCAGGAACAATTGTTCTTTTTCCTTACAAGACAATGGAGTTACTAAAATTATCTTGAAAGGATGTACCTAATCATAACTGTAACTAAGATCATGAAGAACATATCAGGGTGCTTCCCTACTCCCAAACACTTCCTTTCCTAACTCCTGGCCCCACAAACACCTGTGTAGAATCGATGTTATTTTGCTCCTTGAAGAGCAAAACAAGCCTGAACAGGAAGCGTTTTGGGGACAATCTGTTCTCTAGAAGATGCACAGGCAAGACTGCATCAGGTCTGTCTCCATAGGGCAGAATTTCAGGGAATACAAAAAAATAGAAGCTAATATATTCATATTAAAGCACTAACATAATATGAGATATAAAAATAGTACTCTGGAGGCACAGACGTCATATTCTTAGATTTAGGGAAAGCATAAATGCCTACAGTTCATGTCTAATTATATATATAAAACAAGAGCACTCACTTTCACGTACCAACTTAAAGCTGATCAGTTATTTTATAGCCTCACAAGAGTTCACTGAAGAGGCAATAATCTTCTTGAAGAATGCTTTTCATAACTCAGTGTATTTAAAACAAACAAATTGTAAGAACTGGAGGATTAGAATTATCCACCGCTCCTGTAGTGGATATTCCCCACTCCTGAGAATATTTTGCTAAGTATCATTTTGACATACAGCAACATAAATGAAAAGGAATTTTCAATGTATTCCGGAAGTACTTGAAAGGCAATAGAATGAAAACAAATTGAAAAAGGTAAAACAAAGAAACCTCTCTTGAGGAATCCCCAAAAACATCTTTTGGATCATCAAATGGTTTTCAGTTTTATAAACTGGTGATATTATCGTATTTTCCATACAAAACCAAAAAAACCTTAATCTGTCAAGTCTTACCAAATTAATTTTTCCAGCAGTTTATAATACAATTTGATTAACAAAAGAATGCACAGTTTATCTTGAGAACAAAATAATAACTAGGATATTTGAGTTTTACTTCAGTGAGCCTAAGGACTGTTTAATTAAGAAATGTTTTGGTTCCCTGACTTTCCAATTGTTACAAACTAGTTTGAGTTGATTATAAATTGAATTTAACTCACATGAATAAGATCCACACAGATATGTATTTTCCCCATATGTTTAATAAGTTGTGAGGAGCAAAACACTTGAGGATTAGTAGTGGGTCTACAAAGCTCCACCACCAAAATCCCAACCCGCTCCCCTCCAAAGCTCAAGGCATACTTTTAGAAGCCTAATGAATTGAGATCACATCAATACAGAGTGGCTGAAGGAAATCTGGGACTTGCACGAACTTTAGAGTTTTTGTTTCCAGGAGTTCATACTCCTTCACTTCTGCTACTTCTATCTGTTGCTATTATTAAATATTTTGTATCAAAAACATGTTCATCAATGTAAAAAACAGTCAAGCACCAGGTTATCGCAAAGGACATGACTGACAAAACACAGAACACAAAACAACTGCAAAGCTGACAGGAGATTCCCTATTACTCCTAAGTAAATCACACAAATAGAAATTGAACTGTGAGATTACAGGTATTATGCAGTAGACAGAAAGGAAAATTACTTAACAACTCTTCTCATGCAATGCACCCAGAGCTTAGTTCTGCAGTGCAAGACTCATAAAACTTTTTATGTCCGCTTCAGAATTAACAGACCAGGGAAGCTTCCCAGACCAGGGGAAGCTCAGTGCTTTCGCTGGTCACCGAATGGCACTTCCCCCGTACAAACACTGACCTCTAACGGCCCGCTCCATTCTTCCACCTATTCTGAGACAGGCACAGTACGAGAAAGCCAGCTTCAGACAAGTATGAAAACATCAATCCAAGTTACTGAAGTGCTGAACTTAAGAGCAAAGAGTAACTTCAGAAGAAATTTGTCTCCCTCCTCTCCCTGCATCCATCTTTTTAATATCTAAATATTTCTGGTTTTCCAGAAGAGAGCAGAGCAAAATAATTTACTTTTATGACATCAAAACATATTGAGTGATGAGCCTTAGTGAGGACTAAGTATAACTTTATTAGGTACTGAGGCTGCTGACTTAACTGTACGTAGTTTTTCTACGTTTACTAGCTTTTTACAAAATCACAGAATCAATTAGGTTGGGAAAGACCTCTGAAATCATCAAGTCCAACCTATGACTGGATATCAGCATGCCAAGTAAATCAGGGCATAAAGTGTCATGTCCAGTCTTTTCCTTAAACACATCCAGGGATGATGACTCCACCACCCTGAGCAGCCCACTCCTATGTTTAATCACACTTTGTGCGAAGAAATTGCTTCTAATGTCCAACATAAATCTCCCCTGGCACAGCTTAAGACTGTTGCCTTGCCCTGCATTTTGGTGAATTAAAACGCTGTACAGTTTTAAAAGCCAGTGTTAAATTTACCTGACTCTGTCCCAGTAAACCACAACGTTACTTGCGTCAGATCTCAAAACGAAGAAGCTGCTGTAAGTCCCAGGTCAGAAATGAGGAAATGGCACTTCAAACAAATCACATGCAGGCCAGTCCTACAACCGGGAGAAGAGATTATGTTTCTAAATCAGACTGCACCACGGAGGCCCGAGCAGTCGCTCATATTCTCCCCCGGCCCCCGGTGCGTGCGGACTTACCCAGTCCAGCTCGGCCACCCCCGAGAGGAACCCTCCGGCTCCCGCAGCGCAGCCAGGCAGCTTTCCTTCACTCAGCGGAGCCCTTCTTAAAGAACATACCGAATGTTATTTTCAAGCAGCACTTCGCGATGGCACATTTTAAACGCAATCACCGAAACCAACATACACTAAACGACTTCGGAGGAAAGGAACTGAATACCAGCGGCCCGAGACCGCTCGGAGGCCAACCCAGGGCCTAGGCCCCACAGCCCCCAGGAAAACACGGCTCCGCGACGGTCCTGTCACCACCACCCCCCCCCCACCCCCCCCCACCCCGTGCCGCTCCCTCCACCCCACGGTGCCCGCAATGTCCCCGCCGTCCCCAGCCCGTCCTGGCGGTACCTGCCCAGCCCCTGGGCCCGCCCGGAGAACGCGCCGGCGGTTGCCGCGTTACGCTTAAAGGGGCCGCGCGGCGGCCATTGACAGCGGCTGCCCGGCAACGGGCGGCGGGCCTGGGGCGGGCTCCCTTCGTCAGCCATTGGTTGTCCGCCCTGCCAGTTCGGCGACAGCCGCTCTTCCCATTGGCGGGGGTCTGAGCTCCGGTTGCTGATTGGCTGAGGAGACGCTAGCGGGGGATGTGGAGGGGCTGAGCCCTGCTGCGCTGCCTCTCCGCGCCGCGGTGCCCCGGCGGCGCCTGCAGGGGGCGCTGCGGGCCGGGCCAGGGTCAGCTCCGCCGAGCTGCTGCCTGAGGGGAGCCGTGGCGGCCTCCGCGGGGCTGTTCCCCGGCAGCGGCAGGCTCCACACCATGCTCTGCCCTCCCTCACCATCTTGGTTCTGTTGGGCGCGTGTGTGACATTGAAGGAAAGCGGCCCATGGAAAAGCACCGGGGGTGCTGGTTGACAGCTGGGCAGACATGAGCCAGGATGTGCCCAGGTGGCCAAGGCGGCCAAGGACTTCCTGGCCTGTATCAGCAATGGTGTGGCCAGCAGGACCAGGGCAGGGATTGTGCCCCTGTACTCAGCACTGGTGAGGTCACTGGAGCGAGTCCAGAGAAGGGCAGCAGAGCTGGAGAAGAGTCTGGAGCACAAGTCCTGTGAGGAGCGGCTGAGGGAGCTGAAGGTGTTTAGCCTGGAGAAGAGGTGTCTCAGGGGAGGCTTTTTGGCTTTCTGCAGCTCCCTGAAAGGAGGTTGTAGCCAGTTGGGGGTCAGCCTTTCTTTCCAGGCAGCTAATGGTAGGACAAGAGGACATAGCTTCCTTCAAGCTGCTCCAGGGGAGGCTTAGATTGGAAATTAGGAGGGATTTTTTTCACAGAAAGGGATATTAGACATTGGAATGGACTGCCCAGGGAGGTGGTAGAGTCCCTGGGTATTTAAGAAAGGACTGGATGTGGGACTTAGTGTCATGGTCTAATTGACATGGTGGTGTTCACTCATAGGTTGGACTTGATGAACTCAGAGGGCTTTTTCAACATTATTATTTCTGTGATTCTGTTCAGAGAGCTGCCAGGGAGTACAAGAGTAGGAGAGCAGCCTGCCACAGTGCTGGGACCCATCGTGTCCCCTCACAACCTGTCCAGGCAGTGGGACCAAGGCTCCCTTTGGGGAGCCTTGGGCATGTTGTGGCATTGCCAGTTTAAATACAAGGCTTTGGGTCAGGTGATGGGTCAGGGATGAGAGTAAAAGGGAGAATAAGAATGCAGGTGCTGAAAAAAGGATGAAAGTATTGCCTAAGGCTGGCAAAAAGGCTTGAATTCAAAGGCAGGCCCAATGTAATGAGGCTGTTGTGGTTTATTCCACAAAGAAGTAAGAGGGTTTCTAAACCTTGGCTTTTATTACTCC
Source organism: Pseudopodoces humilis (assembly GCF_049639895.1). NCBI lineage: Eukaryota > Metazoa > Chordata > Aves > Passeriformes > Paridae > Pseudopodoces > Pseudopodoces humilis. Next base: position 81,872,498 of record NC_142202.1, on the reverse strand, counting down.
AAGTTACTGCTATTCTTTTTTCCCTAATGCTAATGTTTATTAACAAATGTAGTTAAGCAAATTTCTTTCTGGAGAGAGGAAGGGGAAAGGCAACAGGAGATCTTGCTTGCTTCACTTGCTGGTGTATGTTATGATAGCACAGTGATGAAAATGACACAAGAATTTGGGTGGAGTAGGATAAAGTAGAATTTTTCAGATGAAGATTATAACCTGCCTGTATGGGAAAGCATAAATGGGACATTCTTGGAAGGGAGACATATTTGCCCTTGGCAGAACTGTGTCTCCACAATTCTGAATGTTCAAAATGAATGCTCAGTGACCATTAAATGAAAATAATAAAAATGGAAGAAACAGGACAAAGTTTTGGGCTTGTTTACCAAAGTGATATTTTTGGGTGTAACCTGTCACTTCACAATAAAAATAAGGAAATATTTGAGGAAAATACGGTTTAAATGCACTTGAAATTAAGATATTACCACCCCCACTTCTCTGACTATAAATTTTAGGAGGAAAAAGAAAAAAGCCAAACATGCTTATGAAAGACTTGAGAGATTCTCAAAAATTATGTGTATTGTGCACAGGAACTCTGAATATGTTTAATTAAATTACTGGAAAATGTAATTTAGTGGGTAGGCTAGAATGCAATCAGAAACAAGTCAGCAAAAACTCCTGTAAAAGGAGAGAAGATGTATTCTGGTATTTCAGAAACACAGAAGTAGCTGTGCAGCACAAAACTGATATGGAGTCTCCCAAGCTGAATCGAGCTTTTAATTTTTGATCCTAATACCCAAGAAAACATGCATGAAGCGTGCAAAAATCCCCAACAACCAGTCTGTGAATTTCCTAATTTTGATTGTCTCCCTAATTGCACTTAATATTTTCACTGTACTTGCATTGCTATTATGAAATTGGTTTCAATAAACAATAAAAACTCATGTGGATCTTTCTAAATTCATCCTCTGTGGCTTTGTGTAGCTCACCCTTGTGCTAAACAGTAAAAGCATATAATTCATCACAGCAACGCTGGCAGAGAATCATTGATGTCCTTCAAAAAGATCCAGGGAATGACAAAGACGGAATAATTTTATTGCTTGCAAGTGGAGGAAATGTATTGCTTGTATCTGGCAGCAAGCCAGGCCAGAATCTGAGATGCAGTTGCTGCTGTAAATAGGATGAAAGGAATTCATAATCCATCTCCATGCCCACCGTAGCTAGGAAAATTGTAAGCAGAAAAAGCAATTAAAAAAATAAACAAACATGAGAAAGCATTAAAATACGTGGGAGAGACCTTTTTTTTGTGTTGATAATTTTTAGACTAATTGCCATGGCTAACCATTTGAGGCCTGGTTAGTGACTAAATAATCATTACTTGCTGAATTACTGAATATGGGTAACATAGGTATTGAATTTAGGCAGTGTGTGTGTGTAATCCAGGTATTGAATTCAAGTATTGAGTCATAATGGAAACAGGTCTCTTGTTCACAACAAATGACATCTGATTTCTCCATCAAATGCTCCATCCAGAATAATGCAAACAGACTTGAATCAGGTGCTGAGCTGGAATAAATTCAGATATTGTGAAATTTTGGCATAAGGATTAATTGATAGAAATGTGTTAGTCTAAACTACAAATAATGTATTTTAGATATTGTCCTAACAACCAAACAGTTGATACACAGCAGATAATTGATGGTGCTGTATTTCACGTTCCCTTGGACAGGACAAATAGATGAATCACCTGAGAATGAAATGAAGTTTTGCAGTTTTCTTCAGTCTCTGTAAAGCAAGTCTGATGTCTTAACTGCTTGCTTGGTTGGGAAGGTAATTTAAACAGAGTATTTAATTTGAGAGCTGGAGGGAGAAGTAGAAGGCTCAGAAGGAACAGCCCTAGCCTTGGAGCTTAACTGAGGGGAGGGATGCTCTAGAGAGGGGGGTGGAAACCTTCAAATACTAAATCAGGTCATAATGTCACAGTTTGCTACTTGCAGAGGTTCCAAAAGGGATAAAGCCACCAGGCTTATTCAGATGAGTGAAACCTGTGCTCATTTAATTGTTGTACATAAATATTGATGGGAAATCCCTGACGCATAGAAAAAATGCTATTGATTTCCACTGCACTATAGAAATAGCTGAGGCAAACAGGGTGGGAACTGTTACAATAACTACATCTAATGTGATTGTTGGAAGAATCCCTGAACTGACAGAACAAAGACGACGTTCAGATATGAAAAGGGAGTATCTTTCTAGTGTTGCTTTCAATACCAAAAGTTCTATAAGAAGTGGGGACTTAGAGAACACATGGTCATACAAATGAAGGAGCCAAAGTGATGTGCTGCTTGCTTTAACCAGAGTACATGATGTGAAAATTCACTGTGAGATTCAGATTTACACATTCAGTTTCTGCAGAAGATCAAAGGCTGGTTAAAACTATCAGACAAGATATGAAGTACCAAAGAAGACCCCTTTTGGCTCCTTCAGCCTTTGCATTTTCTGGTGTTTTCCCTCAGAATAGGCCATGTGAAACTGCCTTGTACATGCATAAACCTTTATATACATCTCCCTGCGTATATACCAAAGGTAGTACCTTGCATACACACTTGCAAAAACATCTCTGTTTGGAATTGAGGGGTTTGTGCTATAGAGGTTTTGGTTCAAAGCAGGTCTGGGTGGCCAGGACTGCTTGTTCAGTGTCCAGTAGCAAGGGAGATATTTAGGAAGAGAATCATAGAATCATTTAGTTTGGAAAATACCTTTAAGATTGCTAAGTCCCCCCATAATTTATTCCCTCTGTCCACTGCTATAAAGGTGGCCTATGAGGTGACTAAGGTCTCTGTATTAGAGCATGAACATGGACATAACTAGGGTCCAGCTGAAGGTTTTTTTCTTAACAGGTGTTGGCATATTGTCCTGAATACAGCATGTGTTGTGTATGAGCACACACTTCCCTTTGCTCTGAGCTCTCTGCAATCATATAATCAAAATATTTCAAATTGTAATGCAAATAAATGTCAGTCTGTTTTGACATCATAAATATTCATGGTCTCCCTGTACTTTTTAATGCATGTGTCAAAATAAGCTGTGGTTTTGTTGGAGGCCAGCTGTTTTTCTTACTGCATGCTCACCTACCTTGAGAAATCAAAAGCCCAAGATCACTTTCAGAGCTTACCTCCCATGTCCTGGGCTCTGAAGTGACCCAAGACCTCTCCACTGTTTCTTTTCACAAGTGCTCCTGAGTCATCGGCTGAGAAGCGACAGCTCACCTTTGACAACTTAGTGTTATAACTCTTTGAAAGAATGTCTTTTGGTGTCACTTCTCATACTAAGACTTCTTTCAACCCCCTCAAGAGGATTTTCTTGAGCATTCTCTGACCGTGGTGGTATTGGAGCTGTTTTGGTGCTCCTGACACCCCTTTTGTGTCTCTGACAGGCACCGGAGAAAGGGCTTCTGTGAACTCAGCTGAATTTGAGGATGTATAAAAGAAGCACACTGGGCATTGTTCATGGGGATTTGTTTTTAACAATACAAATTTCCAAGGCTGTGAAATATTGAAATATTAAAGGGTAGATATAGTGCAATGAAAGAAACATTTATGTATACTTCACAGCACTAGGTGATTTCAGAGGTTTTACAAATTTATCAGAATTCTTTGTGTTAGTATACCTGCTTGGATTTTGAGCTCACAGCTGCCTTGTGGAGAAACACTAAGTGAATAACATAAAGTGATTGCTGGTGAATCACAGGAATACAATTTACAATGTGGTGAGTTAACACTTCTATATAATAAAATAAGGTACTCCTTTACTATAATGCGAAGCTTTAACTGCTTATGTTGTGAATATAGGTGTGTTTTAGCAGGGACGCAAATTAAAACAAGGTAATTATTGCCAGTGGTCTAGCAACAAGTGTTTTAAAAGCTATTTAAATTACAAAAAAGCCCAGTAAAGCCTGGGAAGGTTGCTGAGCAAAGAAGTATTGAATGTTGGATTAGGAAAAAAAATATTATTTGAAGGAGGCATTTCAGCTAAGGACATCTTTCTCTGGAAGACATGTGCTACTGGGAGGAAAATTTCACACATATTATTCAGAATCTGGCAGTTTTATGTTAAATACTGCATTTGTTCTTGGAAGTTTTCAGTAACATTTTTCCAGAAAACCACTATTTGAAGGACAAATATGATATCTGTGGACTTGTTTCTGTTGCTTTTTCACAATCTGTAATTTCATATTAACAATATGTAAATTAGTCTTTGACAAAAAAAAAAAAAAAAGAAAGCAGTGATCAAATAATTTTGAAAAATTCTTTAATCATAAGCAATGTTTATTGCTTTTGAATATCCATCTCTTTTGGCTTTAAAATTTATTCTTATTGCTAGGATAGAAAATTAATTTTCTTCTGTCTCTGTACAGTTTTGTGATATATATTATGTTGTAGAGGAATGAGGTCAAATGCATCCTTGATACCAGCAAAAAGAATGGATGTTATATCAAAATAAATTTGGCTCAGTGTTCAATGTGAACTGTTTTGAAAACAGTTTTATTGCTTCAGTTACACAGAAAAATTATCCCCTTAAAAAGAAATCTTTATTCAGAAGATAGACACATCTTGATTGGTATTGTTAAACCCAGAAAGAGGTCTGAAGAACTCACACCACTTCTAGACAACTAATCATGTCATCAAATTCTCTTTGTTTTTATTTTTTTTAAAGAAAAATGGAATGCTTTCCCATGTGGAAGAAGTGCCAGCATGTCAGCCCACAGTCTTGTGTATCACAGACTTTGGGCAAGTAGGAGGCAGGGATTTAAACCCATTCATAGAAGAGAGTTGGAACTTGGGTCCTTGGATTTTTGGATGTGCCCTAAGTAAAACTTGTTTGTGTAGGCAGACTGAAATTATCCATGAGATATGCATCCAGAGCTGCCCATTGCTGTGAAGGTTCAGATGCCTCTGACCCAAACATGTTCCTTGGGCACTTTGGGCACCACTGTGTAGGATAGCAGCTTGGTAACAGCAGTTTTGACTTCATATCCTTGATTTGTTAAAATCCTATGAAGGGTGCATTTGAGCCTTTACAGCTTGTAGTGCATAAACTCCTGCAATATATTAATCAGTTTACTGGAATTCTCCTTATTAGTATTAAATAACACTGGCTTCAGTCATCCTTGTGGGTCCCTTCCAACTCAGGATGTTCTATGATTCTATGAACATCCTTTTTGTCTTCTCTGGATATGAAGTAGTTTAACTCCCCCCCCTACTCCCCCTTCCCAAATGCTAGAATATTATACTACTCGTGTTGTGCCTCTATACTGTTCCATACTGTGCTTCAAGGATGCTTAGATTGATGAAGACTACTTTCTGAATGTTTTTTCCCCTTCTGTTTTATAATCAAAACTGTCGATCCTCTTCTAAAACCTAATAAGTAACTGTGTGGCTGTTAGAAAAGCAAGGACAGTGACTGAACTAACCTGGACTGCTGGGGAGGGAAGTTTCATATAGTCAAAGAAAAATCCTGGGTCTGCTCAGACAGATTGAAGGACTGCACATGAGATGTTTACAAAAGCTAACGCTGGCTTCAAGGGTCTAGTCCTCTGACAACTCATACCATCAATGAAAAAGGAGATATGTCTATGGATGCTAAATCTGAACCAGAGTGCCTGTAGCTATTACAGGCTACATAGCTCAGTCCTGCCTGAGAGCTAGCCTGAGAAATTCATGGGAGGATTTCAAAACAATCCTCAGGAACAGAAAACAGCCATGCCAGGTACTGTTTGTCTGTCTCTTGTTTTCGTTGCAGGAGAAAGTCAGGAGGTGGTGTACACCACTGACCAATGATGGTGATGTAGCAGTTTACTAACCAATAAGAGTTTATTTTCTGTACTTTCCACAAACTAGTCTATAAAACAAGGCTAAAGCAATAAACTAAGGAATTCTCCTGTTCTGACTCCCTTGAGAGTCTGTGTCGTTCTTTTCGCCGTTCCTAATAGAACGACATATGTCCATCCAAACAAAGTGGATGAAATAGGCTTTACTCTCACTTGCCGTATCTTTTTCTGGTCACCATGTGGTTAAAGTAATAAAAAAACGATAAGAAGTATTGATCGTTGGAGATTTAGTCCAGTTCATTCCCTGGATACTTCCAGGAGATAACAGTTTGGAGAGAAAAGTGTCATCATATCTCTCTGTTTCACAAGTGAAACCTGTCAGCTGAAATAAGGTGGGTGGTTGTGGTGTCCACACTTGGAGAAAGGTATTGAAAAACTAAAAGCTTCACATACTCATTTCAAGAATCACCAGGGTCCCATAAAACTCAGTGTTACAGGGAGAGACACCCAAGAAAATATTCAATACCAATAAAGGTTGAGAGATTGTTTGATGGTGAGCTCTATTGTTCCTCTTGGTAGAGGACTTTTAGTCCAGAGGTAAAAATGAACTTTAGTGGTGAGAAGCTGGTACTAGTTCCAAGCAAGAAAATGCTCATTTTTTAGTAGTGGAAGGAAGTGCTTCTACCCAGATGAATTGGAATGGGAGAGATGTGTGAGTTTTAAGTTATTTTATATTTAATTAAGTTTTAAGGCCTCAGCTGCCTGCTGAAGAGCCCACAGAAAGAGGTGAGTGGCTGTATGTCAGGTATTCTGGGATAAATCTGTTTTTTTGAATCAAAGTCATCTTCACTCGTGGCTGTAACTGTCCTTTCAGGGAATTGGGAAGTTTACAATGATAAATTACCCTTACAATGTTTGGCAGAGCTGGGGGGTTGTATCCTCAATGCCGTGAAAGTACGACCTGTAAGACCTGATTGACACTGACTACCTGTCACTTGGTGAAATAATTATGACTAAAGCAGGCTGGAGGGGTTCTCAAAGGCACGATGTTGAAATTAGCTAATCTCATGGTTTTAACTGGATCCCAGCTCCAAGGTCACTTCCAATCTGGAACAGCATCAACATTGACAAGGAAAGCTGGGTACCTGTGCCGGGGAGATAATTAGGTGCAGATTGGTTGAACATGCTGGTGAGGTTGTACTGGATGTGTGATGTATGCACATTAACACAAGTCAGCAGTGCACTCTTGCAACCAATGCCACCTGGGGCTGCGAGGGGGAGTGCTGTCAGCTGGGGAGGGAAGGGATCTTTCCTTCTGTTCAGCTCTGGTGGCACACTTTGCGAATGCTGGGACCAGTTCAGGACACCAGTTCAGTAGAAGAAAGACATGGATATGCTGGAGTGGGTCTGGTGAAGGACCATGAAGAGATTGAGGCATCTGGTGTATGAGAGGCTGTAAATACCTGATGAAGAAATCAGGTGCTTCTCAGTGATGCCCAATGGCAGATGCCCAGTACAAGAAGCAGTGGACACACTTTGAAATACAGACACTTCCGTTTAAACATAAGATTTGTAAGATTGTAATGGTGCAGGCAATCAAAGACAAGAAGTTTGCCCAGGGAGGTTGAGGAATTTCCATCCTTGGAGATGCTTTAAAATGTGATTGAACATGGTCCTGAACAACCTACTCTAGCTGACCTACCTGAGCAGGTAGGTATTGTCTCAGAAATATTGAGAGGTCCCTGTAATTCTCTGATTCTGCAATTCCAGAATACATATTATGGACAAGGAATGCTAGAGCTGATGACACTGGTCCTACTTAGACACTGTGTCATTTAAATTCTCATGTGTGCATATCTCATGGATATGCACAAGGTTTTGATTAGGACTTTTAGTGTGGCATCATCAGTCAACTGCTGTTGATTAACCCCTTTACTTCTTATGAACTTCTTTTTGCCCTAGTGCATTTTAGGACTAGATATTTGGTTCTGGTTTTGAAGTGCAAGAGCTTGCATTTGTGATGGCATTTGAATTAACAAAACTGGACAATTTTTTAATCTCAACAATTGATCAGTGAGTCTGTATAATGGAATGGTTACCTTTATTGTTTTTCACATTAGCAGCAATTTATGTGTCATAGTGCAAATTTTATGTACAGAGATGCAGTTCTTGTCAAAGGCATTGATAAATGTATTGAAAAAATTCGTACCCAAAAGATTCTTCCATAGGTTTGAAAAATATGCAATCCCTTGAAATGAAAACACTTCAGCTATAGTGTATTTTTATGACCCAGTTGTTAACTAGTTTTAAAAATTAATATGTAATATGCTACATTGATTTTGTTTATAGTTGTTTTGTAATGCAAGATTGTGTCAAATATTTGGCAAAGACACTATTTCAGCCACAATCTTCATTATCAGTCTAATGCTTAATCTCATTAAAACAGTATCAAATTTGTTTGACAGTCTGGGTTCTTGGGAAATTGTGTCGACTGACGTTAATAAACCCATAATCCGTTAATTCCTTCATTAGTATCCAGTATCAGCATTTCTGTTCGTTTGCTTGATGACGCTTGCTAGCTAAAGCTGCCTGTAGGTACCCAAGCGATTATATTTATTGCCTGAAAAGTCTGGTTCAACTTTTTCTATACAAGGTCTGAAATTCAAATTACCGCGGTGCCATTGCCAAGGGCCGAGTCAGCAGAAGCACAGGATTGCCGAGCAGGACATTTTGTTTTCGGTTTCTTAACCCTTCTCCACGTCCTTAAAGGCGGAAGGTTTTTGTGGCTCGCCCCGGAGCTGCGGGTGCCCGGTCCCGGCGGGGCGGCGGGCGCAATAGCGCGGCCATGCTCTAGATGGGGCTTCAGCACCGGCGGAGGCAGCGAATAAAACCGGCCCTGAAAGGAGATGGAGGGGTTGGAAATAGCGTCGTCCCGCCTTTAAATACGTCCTTCTTCCTTTCATCCAGTTGCCTTTTTTTCACAAAGGCTCGCTAGTAACTAGAGGCATCCCTCAAGGGTGGAAGCTGGAGCCAGTGTTGTTTAGTGTCTTTATTATTGAGCTGGCCAAGGGATGGAGTTTGTTGGGGTTTTGGGTACATATTCCCATTTCTGAGGTTTGGCTCTTGGGCTGGGGGCTCGTTCCGTGCCTGTGCAGACAAGAGTGGCCTCTGGGGACCGGGGGAGCTCTCCAAAGTGCTGTGGAGGGGATGCAGCCGGGCCAACCCTTGCCATCGGCAGCTGCTTTCAGCTGCTTGTGTTGTGCCAAGGGCACTGCCCTGCAGACGGGACCTCAGCTCGGGCACAGCAGCACCGTGGCTGTGGAGCAGCCTGGTGACCGCGGCGTCTGGGCTGACCACATCGCCGTCCCAGCCCGGCCCTGCTGGCTCTGCAGGCGCTGGCCTCAGCCCGTCACCCTTGGGGACAGAGAAACCCCATGAGGCAAGTATGGGCCAGGATGCAGTTCTCCAGAAAAAGCCCTAGGATCCTAGTGATGAGCATGACTCAGCAACGTGTCTTGGGATCTCCAGTACAAGAAAAAACATTTAAAACCTGGATTGAATCCTGTAAAGGACCACCAAGCCAGCGAGGAGCTGGAACACAGGATATTCAAGGTGAAGCTGAGGCTGCTCAGTTTGCTCAGCCTGCAGAAGAGATGCTTCAGGGAGAAATTAGTGCTGTCTGCTGGGAGGGTGTGGGAAAGATTGATCCACTCTCTTCCCAAAGTGCCCAGTGGAAGGATGAGAAGCAGCTGAATGCACATTGCAACACAGGGAATTCTGACCAGATGGTAGGAAAAATTTGTTCACCGTGAGAGTGGTTGAACACTGAAGAAGGATGCCCAGAAATGTTTTGGAGTCTTCAGCTTTGGCAATATTAAGACCTTAACTGGATGCAGCCCCAAGCAACCCAATGTAGTTGCCTTTTTGAGCAGCTTGTCTGACTGATGGCCTCCAGAAGTCCCTTCAAACTACCTTAGTTTGTAATGCAGTGATTCTGAAATTGTGTTGCTGTTTCCAAGCCAGGAGTGTGCCCTGGCCTGTGCTGCTTCTCAAAGCATGCACAGGGATCATTGTGGAGAGTGCTAGCTGAACCATGAATGCCATGGCACTGGCTGTGGTCACATTTTCACAGGGAAGGAGACAGAGTTACAGTTCTGTAACAGTCTGACTAAATAAACACAGTTTCCTAAAATATAAATTCAGAAAATAAAAACACCTCTTTATTTTCCATGCAAGTGCTGTTCATTCTGTTCATCTGATTTATGACAGACAGCCTTCTCAGGCTGTGTTTGTGACAGGTATCATCAGTGGCTTGTACACACCAGTTCAACTAAATACAGATGTCTTTTCATTAGCAGAGATAATTCCTTTGTACTTTTGTAGATTGAAACCTCTTCTCAAAATGGAAATTTCCAAACTGAGCTGAAGAGTTCTTAACATTTAACTGATTTCTTGCAATAATACATTTAGCTAATTACTAATTCCTTACTTCTGTTTAGAATCCATTCATATCAAGATTTATGAGACATGATGACTTTAAGGATTGCTTAGTTTTTCATATACCAAAGATAGTATTTCCTTTATACATATTTTAAAGCAGGTTTTCTGGAGAAACTGAGGAAACCGAGAATCTTTCCTGCACCTTCCAAATCACAGTGTTGTTTCTGGGGGGAGGATGTAAGCCAAAGGAAGTGAAAATGCCCTGCCATCAGCCTTTCTCTGTTTAATCTATTAGCCACTCAGCAGTATAATGTATTATCTGTCACACAGCGATAAGCAGCTTAGCTCTCTGCGATCATATTAAATATGTTCGGTTTAGCCTAATTCTGCAGCGCTCCATGAGGAGACACCCTGATGTCCACCTGGAGTGGAGCCCTTTTGAAACCAGTTCAGCTCTGCATAGGGATGGAACCCTCCTCCATGGCTCATGGCCTTGAAAGAGAATAATCTGACTGTATTCCTTCTTTTCTAAAACCTTTTGTTCAGTTCCTGTTCATGCACTTTGAGGAATGAAATATTCAAGTGAGCCCATGCCCTAGAAAACAAAAATAACCCTATCGCAGATCATCCAGAAGTTTATAGGTTAGAACTGCTTTTTCTCATTTAACAAGCTCTGCTGAAAAATATGTTTTAAAAAGAACTCCTGCCCTGCATTTCACATACTTTAAAAGTTTATCTATTTAATATTTTGTTAATAGTTAATTGGAAGTTTGACATCACATCTACTACCTAAATTGTCTTTAATAACTCATAAAATTTGTGTCACCTTCAAAAAAACCTTGAAGCCTGCTGAAAGTCCTGACACTAATACATAGGTAAGGTAGCAGTCTTTTCCTTTTTTTGCCACCTCTCTGAGGGTGATGGGATAAACAGTGTGTGATGACAGATCCTCTCAGCTCCTTCTCCACAGAGACTCCAAGTGCTCCTGGCATGGATGCATGGACTCCTTGGCTGTTCAGGGAGCTCCATCTGCAGCTCAGTGATCACAAGCTGGATTTTAACCAATGGATATAAATAGATTCGATGGAGATGATGAATGTGATAGTCATCCCTAGACAGTCACTGCCAAGAAAACTGCAGTATTATTAAAAAATAATAATAAAAAAAAAGTTAGGATTTTTTGGGGCGGCAGAATGGGGACAGAATGCTGAGCTGGAAAGCAGCAGTTAAGGCAGATGTAAAACTTAAAAATAGTATAAACTGATAGTAATGTTGACTAAATATAATAAATAATAAATAAAGCCCTAGCTAAAATGCAGGTCTACCAATATTGGTGGGTGACCCTGAACCCACCAAAATTGGTGAATACTGCTTGTGGTAGGAAAAGTAGAATGAGCACAAGTTTCTGCTTTTTTATCTTGACATTTATGTTCATTCTTTGCATATTTTAAAACACAATCAGAGCCCTCAGTTCTTCAAAGAAAGAAACTTAAAGAAAAGGCTGCTGCTCAGGCTTCTCCTTATAAATTCTAAAATTACTGTTTTAAGGGTATTGCATGTACTCCCTTTGGTGGAAAATTACATTCGACATTGGAGTTAAAGGTCATATGACTGCACACAAGATGGGTGCCAGTGCTGAGAAAACTGAATAGAGTGGTACAATTTCCACAGGATTTAAAATTAACCTCATTGGATGATTGGCTTACATTTCTAATCCGATATATCAGGCTAAATATAGACTTTGAAGACAATTTCTTTCCATGCAAATAATCACTGCAGGCTAAAAATGAGTAAAAATTTAAACGAAGAGAGAAAAATACTAAATTAAATTACAGACAAACTGCCATTTTGGTAGAATATTGACCTGAAACTGCACATACAAAAGGTGCCTGCAAGGAAGAGAAGGCAAAAGGAGAAAAAAATAAAGAGCAAAATTATTATGTTTGGATATATATTTATAAAGGGAGATCTTCTGATACTGTCAGCAATTTTTGTCAAAGATCTACCTTCAGAGGCATCACTGTTGACTTTCAAACATTTCATGTTTTATTACTGCATTTTAATCATTAACTATGAATGGTGTCCCTGAATGATCTGCAGGAGCTATGAATCATTCATTATTACTAAAACAAACTTTTTTTTTTTTCTTTCCAAAAAAATAGCAAAAGGACAGCAAAACCTTTAGAAAAGAACTAATATTTTAGGAAATGCTACAAATCTGTACTGCAAAGAACTCCAAGGTCACAGAAGGAAACAGAGAGTGAGGAGCTGAGATTAAGACTGTATGTAGGGTTGCTTTTTTGTTGTTTTTCCTCCTCTAGTCTCCTGAATTCCTGAAGAATATAAATATAATAAAATATATCATGTAGGCAGATGTAACTTGAATTTAGTAAGTCCATACTAATATTCTGTAGATAAGAGAGATGCTTCTGTGCAAGAACCAGCTCTATGGCACTAAACCCATCTGGAAACAGTCTTTCATTTCCCATATTAAAACAAGGCATGAATTTCCATGTCACAGACAAAAAAATATTTGGTTCACTGACAAAGGTTCATATCTCTGTTGGAATTCAGCAAGTTCCAAACATAGGAGAAATAATATATCCCAGTTTACTTGGTTTTGTTTGTTAGTGTAACTTGTACCAAGAAATATAAATAGCCCTTAGTTCCTGGGGAATGGCACTGTTTTTCATCAGTCTCATGAGAAATTTGCTCTGAATACTTAAAGGTTTTATTCTTAATACGTGAATTCCAGCCTGTGAGGGAAACTATCTTCAGCCATGATCTTCGTCATATCCTAGTCCCATAAAAACCATTCTCATTGGCTCAGCATCTGTGTTGAACCAGATGCAATTCCAGACCAAGAGGTGATGCAGCCCAGCCTTGGAAGTGGCAGTGACATGGAGACAATGTGAAGATACCATAGATAAAGCTGAGCCTGAGTAAGATGGAAATATCTGTAGGTATGAAGACCATGTTTAACATTTATTTACTGCTTGTCATGCTTAATGGCTACATCACAGAAAGTGACAAAATTGAAAGATCCAAAAAGAAATATTGCAAGAGAGAGTGTCTCTCAGAAGTTGCTTTCAAGAAGATGTGCAAGATGCATATGATTCTCTGATTTTCTGCCTGCCGCAGCTAGTTTGGCTGTTAAAATCAGAACCAAGCCAGATTTCTCTAGGCCCATGTCTCACCACTGGGTCATTCAATAGAAGGTTTGTAAGGCTCTTGCCTTTAGTCATATTCTAAAAAGAAGTCTGCTCGTGCTTTCACAATGATTCACCGTTGTCTCCCAGCCTGAATCTGCAACCCATCTTGTGGAGTATCTGTCTTTCCTACTGATAGTCCCATTTATTTCACTGAATGCTACTTCTCTGAGTGGGGTCTACTCAATGGGAATAAGAACCACAGCTGCAGGCTTCAGTAATTCAATGGGGATTTGAAGTGAAAGATTTGAATTGGCTCTGTGGGTATATGAAACAATATTTTTCCCTTCTGTCAAGTCTCCCATAAGGTCTTTGCTGAACCCTTGCTAGTCTTTGAACTGCTGATGATGTGAGGAGGAACCTCTCACACTGTCTTCCAGTGCAGCCTATTATGTAGTTCAAAAACTCTGAGAATGGGTCTGTTGTAAGTCCTGCTACCTAGATTCCTTTGAAAAATATTGCATCTAATTATAACACTATTGTGTTGAGTTTAATATTCCTCAGACTTTCCTAAACTTTAGTTATCATGATTAAAAAGTTAGTATTGAGTCAATGTTATCTCCTGTTGTTTTAAATAGGACTGGTTGGGGGGTGGAGGAGGCTTACATGTTGAAAGTAGACATCACAAATATTCACCCACTTAGGGCCTCATAGAGCTGTTATATCGTATTTGTCCATTTGTGGACAAATTGTGGTCAAAAGACAACTTCCTATACACAAATAAGGAAATTTAGACAAGTAAGATTTTTTTAAATACTGTAGCTTCTTTTTCAGGAGTTATCTAAGAACAAACTATGCAGACCATGAGTAAAATAGGTTATGATCAAGAGAGGTATGCTGTCAAAATATGTTTAGCAGCATAGTTACTTGGCCATACCTTCATTGGTTATTTTATATCTGCTATTCTGGAAGTAATTTTAGTTCAGTCTAGCTTCATTTAGAAAAAATCAATGGCAGCTTTGACATGCTTACCCATGCCATGCCATTAGCAGAGCAGCAGACTTGACCCTGCCGGCTGCATGATGTCTGTTGTTTAGTGAAATAGAAAACATATATCTTGAGAAGATGGTTTTGATGAATTCACAATTTCTTGCAGCAAGATTAATTTTGCTAACCTCTCATAGCTTCTCACTTTGATCAAACCATGCTTGTTTTAGAAATTTCCTATGAAGACCAGTTGTGTGTCTTTCATCATTATTTTCTAGTTAATTAAAAAACCCCAGACAAATGGGGCTGTATTAGCTTTTTTTTCTTACCATCCAATTCATGCTCTGACTAGTCTGGAAGCTGGCCTAAGCCAAGCCTTCACTGACAAAAATCATACATACCTGTTGTGTCAACCAGCAGTTCTCCCAGTGGAAAATCACAGATGAAAAGAATGTCATTCTTTTTCTGCAAAGAAGATATGGTAAGATCAAACAAGGCCGGGGTAACAGTACTGAGTTTTGTAGCTGACTTTTGGGAAGTGCTAAAATATTCCACTTAGCATTTTCACCACTTTACATTTTACAACTGAACAACAGTTGGAGGTTAATTAGCCCTCTATGGAAAATTCTGCTTTCCAACTGCTGCCTCCCCAGTACCTTTACAGCAAGGGAAAATAAATCTCAGGTAGCTCTGAGACAGGGTAGCAGCTGTATCAAAGATCTGATCAGGGAAAACATTGTACAGAACACAGGAGATGGAAATGCAAAATGTAACAAACTTTATTCTACAAATCTAAAAGGAATAAACAAATATTAGCAAATTTTGCAGGGTTACGCTACCAAAGAATACAAAGGCTGTGCATGGAAGAACATGAATGATTTCTCTACCCATCACCTGACACACTGTATGGTTTCTCATTTATTTGGCTGTCTTTTTATTTGGCTTACATTGCCTCCTACATGTTCCATTGTTCAGTGCATTGGCTGCACAGGTTGTACCTATGCTAACCTGATGGTGCTACAGCAAGCATCTTGTTTCCATTCTGTGTTCTCCCACTCTGAACCCACATCTCTTCAGCTTCTGGCCAGGCAGAAAAGGGTCATCTTGGTTCAAACAGCCTATGACATTGCAATCACTTCCCATGTAGGTCAATACAGCCTGTCTGCAGCACAGGGCTAATTACTGCTGTCCCTCTTTCCTTTTCTGCCTTCTCCCTCTACCAGCTTCAGCTCCCACTTGCTAGTCCCCTCTCCAGATTGGGTCATCCCCTCTCCAGTTTGGGAAACAGGACCCATGTGATTTCTCCACACTTTCATTCTCCTTGGCCCCTGTCCAAGAAGCCAACAATGCCCAGTGCCAGGGCATTGCTGCCCTGGTCCAGAAGAATGCCAGCAGGTTGGCTGCAGTTGTCTGCACAGTTTCTGTGGAGTTAAATTCAGGCTGTTTGTGCCTCCTGTCTGTGGGGAAGGGTTCTGTCAGCTCTGTGTCATCCTCTGCAGAGAGATGGGCTACACCTGACAGCAGACCACTGCTGGGCCACCCATGCTGCATGTGGGGACACCTTTGATCTCTGAGATGAGGATAAAAGGTGGGCCAAAGATTTTTTTCTGATGATTCCTAAAGATTGTCTCAGACTTTGTGACTGATTACAGTCTTGTGTCCCCTTAGTCGGGGAGTGGCCTCCTTGTGTGGGCTTGTACCCATGCTTGAAATGCAGAGCACACATAATCCTTATCCTCAAATTTACATCAGCTTTCCCTGTTTGAGATGTTTCCCCACCTCTCTGTTCTGTGAAACATCTAAAAAAAATTCTGAATACTATAAAAATAATAAGTATTCTTAGTTCATTTAGTGCATATATTTTAGGAAAGTTACCAAAATTCATGTACTCAACTGCTTCTTATTCTCCACAAGATGACTCTCTTTTTGTCCTTGCATATGTAAATATTATTGCCGACCCACTTCTGCATCCTGCAAGAAATTAGTCTTCTAAAGTGCCTTGTCAGAGTGGAACTGAACAGATATGGGGAAAGAGCTGAAAAAAAGCCAAAATGAATGTGGTGGTAGATTGTTTTTCCAAGGGCTTGGCAGAAGGCCCCTCCCGGAAAGGGCTGGCAGGAATGTAAGGCTCCATGGCTGCTCTTTGAGTGCACTTCACATCTTGAGTGCTTTCTAATTTAGGTTTCATTGGAAGTGCAGATGGAGAAATGAGATTTGTGGGGGCTTTCGTCCCTCATCGCTTTGCAGTAATGTAGATTACTAAAGATTGTTCAAATCAGCAGAAATACAGACGTAAACTTACTGGACTTGACATTGTTGAGCCTGATTTGCTTGCAGTATCTTGTGCTGAAAGTGTAGACAGGGTAGAAGGCTTGACACTGACTGAAACCTGCCTGAATTCCTGCTCCTCAGTCAGAGCCACCACCTTCAGAAACAGTTCATCTGGTTAAGACTGGATCATTAAAGACACAAGTAGAGGATGAACTCTAGAACTTTTTACATGATGGAGCTGGAAGTTTAAGGAATGATGTCTGATTTATACAGAACATGAAAGATGTTTTAATCTCCAGGTTCAGTTGACTGAGCAAGTCAGATGACTGACCTATGTCAGATGTGGAATTTCACAGGAAAATGTTTTTCATTTCAAAGGTCCTTAGTATTAGAAATTCAGTGAGGGAATCAAAGCAGCCACAGATACTAGAACTATTCATGTTTTAACTAAAGAGCAGCAGATTGTGACTTCAGCTAAAGAGCATCCACTGAGAAGAATGGACTCATAGGGCTTTGTAATTATCTAAGTACATTTAGATATAAATGGCATGAAGGAAAGTTCACTTAAGATCTCTGGAATTTTTAAAAATTTTTTTGTTTGTTTGGGTTTATTTTGTTCTGTCAGTTATAAAGAGATGGTACAGAAATAATTCTGAAATGAAGAACAGCTGTACCTCTCTGCTTTCCTCAATATGCCACAAATTTGTAAATGAAAGAATCAAAAGCTTTCTCAAAATTTTTCCAGCTCTGTCTCTTCCCAAGAGCCTGTTTTAACACATGGGCTTTGTCGTAGCTTCAGAGTAATTCCAGTCAAAAGAGAAAGAGCTCTATCTTGGGATGTTATCTCTAAAATCTGACTGTGGGAAAAAATCAGAAATGGCCTTCACTGTGTAGCCACAGTGAAGGTTCTGGAAAGAACAGAGGCTTGGATGAAAATGAGTTTGTTATTGAGAAACATCAATGATTAATAAGACATCCAAAACAATTTTACAAAGGATAGAGTGATCTTGACTAGGAGCTGCTTGACCTGTTGTGCATGTAGAGGAAGATTCATAAGAGTATGCACAGACCACAGCTGCAGACATTTAAGCATAGCAGAGAAAATGTGTCCTGGAGGTTACTTCTGTGAATAAAATGATACCTTAAAAATACAGTGGCTTCTAGGATGTATGCAGAGAGTTGGACTCCAAGCAGCATTATCTCATGTTCTTTCAAGCTGTGTCTGGCCAAGACAGCTATCAGCCACCACAATGAGTGCCATTACTCAACAAGTGAAACACTCCTGTACTTACATTACATTATCTTGGCCATTTTGTAAGGTTTGGAGCATTTAAGTTATCTTTCTCTGGTGTTCTGCAGTGCAAGAGCAGCTGATGATACTCTGTAGCTCTATTGAAGCTGGAGCACTCTGTCTTCTTCACCCCTTAACTTAATTTTCTGTTCCCTACCATGACAGTCACATTTCTCCCAAAAAAAAGATTGATCTGAACTGTCAGAGCTTTTAAGGGCATTCTAAATTTGTAATTTTCAACATGTTTTGATCCTTGGAATTTTTAAAAAGTGATAAAGACCTCTTTAAAAATTTAAAGTATGTGGACTGTTTCAGAGTCTGTGAGACTTCACAGTTTCTTAGCAATGTTTCACGGAACCCAGAGAAATAATTGATTGGTACCAACAACCCACAGACCAAGAAACTTCTAAAATGCCTCAGACAGACTACTTCTTTCAGGTGGAAAAAAAGCCAACTTAACAATTTTTTCAGTCCTAAAAATAATATTATGTTTCTCCTGTATTTTTATCCTATGCCTGTTGCATCTTACTGTACAATCACCTTTTATCATAACTAGAATGTTCTTTGCTTAAAGTTGTACATTTATACTTCTGTTTCCACACACTCATGAGCTTCAGGTTTGTGTGTATTTTGTTACCTTAGCAGCAGTAAAGTTCTGTTTAATCTTCCATGAAGGCCTGGCATAACAATGGATCATTCTGACCACGAAATCTTTAGAAACTACCCCTGCCCCCCGTAAATCCACATCGTCTACTCCAGTCTTCCTGTACCTCCTGTAAACATGGGAAATTGCTCATAAATCATTTTGGCAATGTTTTTAATTTGTTACATTTCTTCTACTTAACTGAAAGTTCATACTATTTTGTCTTCAATCATCCAGAACTGTACAATGGAAATGGAGTTAAAGGTGTGGCCTCAGGACATTTACCAGCAGCAGCTGCAGGACAAAGGGTGATGTCCAGTCTTAACCTGTACACCACTTGAAAGTGCAAAACATCACAGAGTGATGTCCAATAGGTTTTACATTCCACAGAGGAACAATGCTTAGAAGCCACATAAAGTAAGATGCTACTCTACAAGCTTTAAAATCTCCAGCTTCTCAGTGTAATGTTTATTTTTCCTAACTTTCTGGATTACTTCCACAACGAACTAGCTTCATTGTGTGTATGGAAAAACTGGGAAAAGAGAGACATGAGAGAGATGTCTGGATTTTCAATTCCCATGTTGCATACTGATAAGATCTAGGTGCAGAATTTTTAGCCTGAAATACTATAAATATACTTAAAAATTTGAGAATTACAAGAAAATTGAAATACAGACTAAGATTTTTCAAAATCAGTTCCAAAGAGTGTTTGAAAGGATGCTTTAATTGCTGCATTCATTATCAAGTTGAATGTGGGCAAGAAGTCCTCTACTCTTTGATGGTTTCTCAAAATATGTGTGGAATAAAGATGCTGAAGCTTTGGCTAAAGCTGTGCCAAGTGTGATAAAAGGAAGTTCTTCATGAGCTCTGTCATGAAGACCAGACTGGTCATGACTTCAGCTCAATTTGAGTCTATCAACTCTGGTGATGAATTTAGCTGCTCAGACTGTTTTTAAGTTCAGACTAGGAACCTACCAACCTAGGTAGGAACCTGCCAAACCAAGGGCTGCAGGAACAAAAGGGAGACTCTAAAAACAATAAAAAAGAAAAATGTGCAGTGTCTTGTCTGTAATTTTTTCCCCATAGCTTTTGAGAATTTATGCAGCTTATAAACACTTTGAAATGAACTGAAATGACAGCTGTTTTTCACATGGGAAAGGAGACTGTATCTGTGGCTTTTGGAACTAACAAAATAGAGGATTCTTATAGGAAGAGGAAACAATCATAAAAACCACTTCCGTTACAGTTTTTACCGTCCCATTAGAATTCTTAATTTTCTTATTTACAGCTTGTGGATTTTTTTCCATATAATGCCATTGCCACATGCTTTCTCTGAGATATTGGTTATGTGTCAAGGCTGTCTCTGAGATGTAGGAGCATTCTCTTCTTCTATTTAGTGAGAGATGAAGATGTCCAGCATGCTTCAGAATCACTCTTGCTGCCTTTTTTCCCCCACTTTGCAGTATCTATGAAATATATTAGCAAGTAGGAGTTATTAATATTATAGTTTAAAGTTATGTATTTGTGCTGTGAGTGAATCATGTACAACCAGCTGCAGGGGGTTGCCCAGATTTTGTTTCATAAAATGAGAATGTGGTCAAAACAGAATATTAAACCAAATATTTTCTAGTAGTGAGTAAATAGAGAAATAAGTAGGAAGTAAGCACCTTCATCTTTTAAAGAAAACTTTGAGAAATCCAGGAAAATTTGTTGTCAGAAATAATCCTGCAGTGTGAAAGAAATTCACTAAGGTAATGGGAACTTTCCAGCAAATTCCTATAATTACTCACCTATCACAGAATTTTAACACATTGCTTGGTGTTCTCTTACAAACCAACATAAAAACAAGTTTGTCTCCTTTGCTGCTTCCCCTGGTCAGTCAGCAGCAATTAAACAATAAACACTCTTTGTTCACCAGTTTGTGGTTCCCATAGTAAAAGTTATGCTTAAGTGAAGACAGGAGCACTGAAGCCAGAAAATCTTAACCTTTGTACCTAAGTGCACTCCAATAATGTTTGCTTTTTTTCTTTCAACAAGCACTCTCATGAAAGCAAATTAATGCATACATCTCTGCAAGATTGCTACTTGAATTCCCATTTTAGGACTTTATATTCCTGATATTAAGTTCCAGTCCAGAGACAGTGAAATCAGTAGAAAGCTTTCCAATGACTCCCACAAGATAAATCAAGATCTAACTGAGAGTTTTATGGCTCTTGCTAGGTATACCTTCCTCAAGAAATTCAGGATTTCAAAATAAATAATCAATATTAAAATATACGACAAGCTTTAAGGATATATTTAGCAGCAAGTCGAGGTCTGTGCTTAGTCTGAACAATGGAAATTTACTGAGGGCAGTGGCAATGCAAAGGTGTCAAGGAGGATGACACAGCACACTTCATCATTGGGGTGAAACGGCATGAAGGGAAAATTTAGTCAGAGGGAATGAGCAACCATCGGGCTGCACGCATGGAAGAAAGAGGATGAGGCTTACGATGGTAGTAGCAATGTATAAGGTTGTCAGCTGTGTGATCCTTGACTTTAAATAAAGGCAGGCTGCATCCTCACAGACCCAAAAGCTGATGAAGACCGAGTTCCCCGCGGTCACTTGCAGATGAGCTGACTGACGAAGGGTTATTTGGGGTTATCTGCTTATCCTGATGATTAATAACATCTGCTCCACAGCTGACAACATTGGGCGCTGTACATCCACACCAGGGAGTGAAAAGGGGCAGCGCTGTTTAGCTCCTTTGGGATGTATGGCGTGGGACAGCCCTCTCACCCAGTGTCCTGCCTCTCTTGCGTTATCCCTGTTGCTTGCCTTGACAGGAACTCCTGTCCAGAACGGCTCATTTTCCACCTTTGCCGCAGTAAGCGGCGGCCAAGGGGCCGAGGGACCCAGCGGATCAGATCTGGCGGCTCCACACGGGGTAGGAGAACCAGGAGCAGCCTCAGCTGGAGCGAGGGGCAGCCCTCGTGGCGTGGGGGAGCAATTTCAGGCGCTGTTCACCTCGACCGGCGGGCAGCGCACCTGGAGGCTGCCACAAGCCCCTCTCAGCCTCTCCCGGGCGGCAGCGGGCAGCCCCGGGCGCTGGGGCACGGCAGCTGGGGCGGGCAGGCTGCCGCATGCCTCCGTTTCCTCGCTTTCCTCCGGCAGCTGGGGGCGGGCAGACTCCTTCCCGGCTCCCTCCCGGCTCCGTGCTACGGCTGTGCCCGCCCGGGGAGGACTACAGAGCCCGTCGGTCCCTGCGCGTCGCCCACACACCCCCGCCTCTCGCAGCTATCGCTGCCTCCTGCCAGCCGGGAGCCGGACCCGGCTCGCCCGAGAGGGGCTGCGCTGCCGGGCAGGGCAAGGCAGGGCAGGGCAGGGGTGCTGCGGGAGGCGGCCACTCTCGGGGGCGGCAGCGGCGGGGTGGAGCTGGGCGGCCCCGGCCCCGTCCCGTGCGGGGGAGCGGCTCCTCGCAGCCTCGCTGCCCCGTCCCCACCGCTCCTGTCGCCGCGGCTCATGAGGTGAAGATGGTGATCCGCGTCTTCGTCGCCTCCTCCTCGGGCTCGGTGGCGGTGAGTGGGGGCGAGCGGCGGGGAGCGGGGAGAGGAGCGCGGCCGCCGCGGGCAGGGCTCAGCCTGCGGGGCCGGGGACTCGCGGGGCTGGCAGCTCGTCCTGGCCGCCCTGCCCAGCCTGCCCTCGGCTCCGAGCCTCGCCCCGCACGGACCCCAGCCCGGCCGTGGGCTGCCCTGGGACGCGGGGCTGAATTTGCCCGGTTGCTTGTGCGATGGGGGCGGAAAAGACAACTCTCCTCCGCAAGGCTGCCGAAGCTTAACTAGTTCGTAAATTGCTTTTGGCAAACCAAACCTTTGTAGGCGAGAAGTCTCGGGTGTATTTAAAGGGTCTTGGAGGTTGTTAAGTGAGGCCGAACTTTCCCTGCTGGGAGGCGATCAGCGCGGCGGTGCAGGGGAGACGATCCCGAGGGGAGCCGAGCCCGGGCAGGTGCGGTGCCTCGGTGCCTGCCACCCACGGCAGGATGAAGAGATAAATTCGAGGAGAGCCTAGGGACAGACTTCAGGCCGCTAGCACCTCTGCATTAAGAAATATTGGGAATAGGTACAGCTCTTCTCAGACTCTATTTTGAAGGGCATCACTGCGTTCTCTGTTTAATTGAAGCTTGTACATCATTCTCTTGTTAAAATGCGTGTGACCTATGAATTTCCATATCTTCATATAAAGTGACAGCTTTCTGTTAAGGAAATCTGGGCGTAAACGTCGTACTGAATTCGTTCTTTAATAAGAAACATCAAAAGGATTTAGATATAATTGATATTCTTTATGGTTCAGCAGTGAGGGCAGCAGCACTTTCTGTGTTGCAGAAAGACGTAGCACATTCCTATCTGAAGGTTTATTGTGTATTCAGTTCCTTCAGCCTTTTACTGTGTGGATCTGGTTTTCAGTTCAGTAACATGACAGGTATGTGTGTGTTCTGGTATGTTTTGGCATGAAGTGTTCAAAATGCTTAGTGGCTGCATTACAGCTAATAAAAACGAATTAATTATCCATTTCAGTAGCCAACTGAGTAAACACAGCATCCTCAGAACTCCGTAATCCGTGTCCATCAAGCATCCATAAGAGAAACATCACCTTCCCTGCATGGGCAATTGGTTCACGCTGTGATAGTGTAGCGTTGCTGGTTTTAGTTTCTGTTTCATGCCCCATGGGCTGAACAGAATACATAGTTTTGTATTTTGTTTTTGTTGGAGGGGTAGAGAAGGGCTACGTAGTTCACCCGCCCCCATCTCCAGTTTGCAAGGAGGTTGCTGATAGGAGTTTTTGATTCTGCTCTCTCCTTATGCTGTCTGCCTGCAAGGTACATATGCAGTTAGCAGAGAAATATAATCCTCATAACTATCTATTAACCCAGCAAACCAAATCGGAGTTTGACAAGCAATTTCAGTTGCACATCAGTTTTCTTGCTGCCTTTTTTTTTCTGGGTTGGATGACAAGAAGATGACAGAATATGGGTAACAGTTTGCATTCTGGTGATGGTCAACTTTCTTCATCTAGTCAGCCTAATGATGACCTAGTCACCTGAGTGCAGCCTAACCAGAGCAGAACAGATGATTCAGTCATTGAAGGAACTGTTATAAAGGGCCAGAGCTGTGATGTCTCTTTTCTGTCAGTTTTGGGTTTTTTTTCATCTGTGTTATCACAGCATATAAGAACTTTAATTATGGTCTGGGTTCCTGCTGTTCTCAGTATTGCATCATGGAGGCTTTTCTTTTTTTCTGTAGGCTTTGCAGGAGGTGTCCTTAGATCCAGGCTAAGGATGGAAGAAAATGATGAAGAAAACACTATTATTAGCTAGTTATGTGGGAATCTGCATCTGGAGAAGAAGGTGGTTACTGTATTTCATGTCTCTAAGCAGTTTTAAGGGAAGTTTTAAACTTCTTATCATTCTTCTAGAACTAAACATCAGTGAAAGGCAAGAAAAAGTCTTTGAGTCATACATTTGTCATCTCCTCCAGCCTTCAGCACTATATCAGCTATTTTTTGGGATCCCGTGCAATTCACGAGACAGAATTATTTCCCCATCAAGAAAAATGAGTACCTCATATAGATCCTGCTCTGTCTCCTGCTAAAAATTGTGTCGGAATCCATGGTTTAATTTCTACCTGTAAGTCAACTTGAGTCAAATTGTAGGCTAGCTGCTTGTGAGAGTGGCTGTTTCTCAGATTAATATCTGACCTGCTGTAATTGGCCAGAAACTTCTATATGTAATACTGATTGACAAAAAAAAAAGCAGTGCCATTGTGACATAATTATAATTATTTTTCCAATCTCTCTAGACATACTTTAAGTTAATCTTTATTTTACAGTGGAAAGTTCATGTAGTCTCTAGAGTAAGCTTTTGTTTTGGCAAATATAATGAGCTAAACTCTTGGTGTATGAGTCCTTTTGAAATCTTCAGAATACCCAGGTCAAATGATAGGCATGATGGCTGAAACATTCCCGAGAAATACACTGATATATATGTATATATATATATATACACACTCAGGAAAGGCTTTTAGTTTGCATAAATATAACTTTATTTAGAAACTACTAAAACATTTATTGATCTTGATACTTGGTGTAATTTGTTTTGTATTAAAGAAGATAAAAATATGTAATTGTCACACACAATTCTAAGAGTCTAGTGCATAAAATATTTTGAGGGTCATTCCAAAGAATGAGAAAAGGAAGTAATTGAAACGAATGAGGAGCCAAGAGTAATGTGAATTTTCCCTTCATTTGGTTTTGGAGTTCTCTCTGCAGCATCTTGCAAATATCCCTGAGAGGTTAATCGTTGTAACTGCTTTTTGTTTGTTTAATAAAACTTGTGACTATAAATGCTTCGTGAGCTTAAAATAACTCACAGATCCCAAAATATAGTTGTTGCTTGAGTGGAAACATTGATTTTGAGTGTTTATGGAGGCTGGACAGTGGGTTTAGCCTGTAGGGACGCTGTAGAGAAGTTTCTGAGACCTTCTTGTGGGAAGGGAGGAGGGAGGCATTGTGCGTGCGGGTACAATTCTAAATCACCTCGTGTTGTTTTAAGCATGCATTAGGCAGATTCAATTGAATCGCAATGCGAAGCCTCTGAATAGGTAGACAGGCATGTTTCTACAAGCCTTACTGTGTCCTGCTCTTTCTGACCTGATTTTCTACTTGTGTTGGTTGCTGTGTCTCGAATTCCAAGCACTTCTTTGTAGGGCTGGGGAGGCAGGCTTTGTACTCCTCCCTGATAAGGACAATCAATGTTCTTTTGTGCCTAAGAGAAAGGTTACTTTAAAAGTAGCCTTTACTTTTCTCCCGCAGCAGTGCTTCACTGTTTTCAGGAGTTGATACCCGTTTTTCACCAAATCATTCCAAGGTGACTGTAATTTTATCTGTTTCACTTTCTCCAGCCTGTCAATAAAAATTTACACTTGTGCGACTGTACCACGTACGGACTCATAGTTAAATGGTTTTCAGTGTTTTAAAGCAGCTTTCCCTTTGTCAAGAAGCTGATAGTATGAGCTAAGTAACTTTAAGTTTGGAATTCCTACAGTTATCTAGAAATGTCAAACCAGAGAAGACTTCAGTCTTGCAGTTAGAGGGCTGAAGATGAGGTAAGGGAAATATCATTGAAGAGCTGTTAAATAATGAAGGACCTTCAAACAACTGCCTCACTTGTACTTTCTCCTTTGTGATATTAATTTATTGAAGCTTCATCTGTTGAGCTGAACAGATAATATAGGGGAATTAGTGAAATAATGGCACAGCAGGTGCCATCCACATAGTGAGATATGCGAAACACTTTCCCATTGAAATTTTTTGTATGTTCACAAGATGAGAAAAACAGGTCACTGAAATGAATTCCTTTTAGTGCACAAATATAAGTGCTGCTCAGCCACATTCTTCAGGAGAACATGTTTGGGAGGACAAGAGTGTTTCAGGGCAGAGCAACAACAACCTGAAAATAACAGACTTTTTTAAATTACCAAAACTTGGACTTTGACTCTTGCGACTGAAGAGGATTATGGATTTTTTACTAGGAAGCTTGATAAGATGGGTGCAGTTACAGTTAAATTGTTTCTATAGCAAATATTGGTTTTATGAGACTAAAGCTCTCCTTTTGATTAAGCGTATTATGGAGGTCAAATGAGTTGGATTTTTTGTTTCCTGGAATGACTTTAAATCACATTATAAAACATTGGAATGTCAGAATAATTTCAGTCATGTTTGTTTGGTTCACGTGTTGTTGGGTAATGTAATGGAGACAAATACAGTGCTAGCATTCTTAAGGCTAAGCTGGTTTCTGATGGATGATGAATTCCAACTCCACCCTTGTTTGTAAAAAGTCATTGTAACTCAACATTTCTCATAGCACTTCTCAGAAAGATTGTGCTTCTTGTTGGAGTTGTGGAATAAGTTAACTTAGAATATGTCACTTCTAGAATATCCCCCATCTTTAACTTTTTTTTTTTTGCTTGCCTTTCTGCACCCCAAAAGCACAACAGTCAAGACTGAAAGTGATGTGGTTGAGTGATACAAATGCTTTTTGAGAGAACAGTATTAGTTATGGTGGTTATTTGGAGGAATTTGCAGCTTGTTGCATGTGATTTATGCAAGCTCAACAAAAAAAAAAAAGCTTCGTAAATTATAAACATTATCATGATCTTTTAATATTTGAATTTTGTAAAATCAGATCAGAGCAGCAGATAAGCAAGATTTTCAGAAATGAGAGAATACTCTTTACAGTTGGAAGTGATCATGTAATATTTACATAGGAAGTAGCAGTATTTTAAGTCCTTAGCCACAGTATTATCTACACCTGTCAGCATGCTGAGAATACACCTGTTGGACTGGATCCTCAAAGCCTGATTTATGAATCCCACATGAACATCACACTGTGTCACTTCACCTGTTCAAGGTGGTGGTGCTTTTGGCTGTGCACCTACAGAGCACTGCTGTAACCACAGCAGTGGTACTGGAACAATCACTGTCCTTGCTCAGTCACTGGACACATCATGTGTATCCACACCTTGGACATTATCAATTATATTAGGTGCCTAGGAGAGATCTGGGGACTTTCTGGATCTAGTCCCTTTGACAAACAAAATTAGTTCCTTCATTCTTCCTCAAGTTTCTTATTGGGTCAGGTGACTCATTCACCTTTTCTGGCTTCTTTCAGTCCTATTTTGCAGGGCTGTGGCAGAGAGCTGGAGAGCCTCACAACTGTGAATTCTGTGAGGCAGGGAGGTCAATGTTGAGGGCTTTAACTGGTTCTCACCTTAAGGACTCCCTGTCTGTGCATCTGGGTTTTAGGTTTGTATTCCAAATAAGTCTAAACTGTAGTTCCATTCTCCTGCCTTGTGATGGAGAGAACTGTGAGCCTGTAAACAGCAGTTGAGACTGCATAAGGAATATGTTCAGGAGGGAGCTGAGTGTGAGCCCTAGTCACAAGCATGCAGGTTGAATTTGTGTATGGTTTTTAGTACCTAACTGTTGCACCATTCTTGTATGCTCTAGTGCTTTTCAAATATTTACATTTCTTCTTGGCAGATAGATCATGTCAGAAGTAATGCTACTTTAGACAACATGCTTTGGACTACACTGTGTCATGTGCAGAAGGTTGGTTACCGACCTTTGATTAGTTAGCTGTAATAAAACTTCAAAGGAGGTATTGTTCTGGTTGAGGTTATGGAGACACTTCCCCTTTGTTTTTCTATAGAGTACAGCAGTATCAATGTGCAAGTACCCAAATGGACATACTTCAGTGATGGTGACCTGTTCTCCTTAATCTTCCACTCATGTTGTTAAAGTTTAGAAATTTTTTTTTCTAACTCTGGTCATAGTACCAGTGATTGCTGGATGTTGCATATAGCTGAATTTGATTATAATAAATGAAAAAGAATACTGAAGTAAAAGCTAACTTGCATGCAACTTTTTAATACAAATTACTTAGGAATGTTCAGAAATTGAGAGTTGTGGAAAAATAGCATGTAAGTTCTTCATTGTATAATATCAGTATCACTTTTATATTTAACAATCTGAGTGCAACTTGAAGATAGAGAATTGCCACTGAGCTGGTAACCCAGTGTGTCTCTTTACTAGCTTAGTACACTAAGGGCAACATCTTCCCCACCTGCAGCCTCAAGTGTTGGCCCCCTCAGGGAGTCTGTCCAAAAAGAAATGCTGCAGTCTTTGTTTTCCTGACAGTGTGGAAGCTTGCTAAGAAGAGTAATGAATGCAGAAACACAGCTCTCCATGGAATTTATTCCTGGTTGAAATCTACTGTATCCAAAAAAGCATGACCATGTTCAAGTATGCCAGTGTTTTTTAACAGCTTAATTTTGTAATAAGTTTTACAGAAGATAGTTAACATTTCACAAGTCCCTTAAGTTGGCAAATATTCTTCCTTGGCAAGGTGAGGGGAAATGTAGAGGCAGTGGTGGTGTTTCTTACCTGTGACTGTCAGTGAAATTGGTCTGCAGATAGCTGCCAAAGCTTAGAAGAACCTCTGAATTCCTCAGTAGCTGAGATATTGTTTCCATAATCTTCTTTCCTGGGGTTGGTGTGTTGTTTAGTTGGTGCCTGTTGGATGGGCAGATGGACTCAATTCAGAGACCTAAGTCACTGTTGCCTGTCATTTCTGAAAACACCAGATTTCAGTGTGTCTCATGTAAATGAGCAAAGGGTGACCTGATCTTTCCAAGTTGTTGATGGCTGAGCAGGAGCAGTGGCTGAGATACTAGCGTTGTTCACGCAATTCATTTAACACAGCCTGTCTTATTGCAAGAGAACAGAGACATAAAACTTCCTTCTGGTCTTATGTGGGCTGTAGACCTCCATCTGTGAAGTATTTTTGAGTGAAATCTTTTAATTCTTTATTTCAAAGCTGTGGCAGTCCTTCCATTCAGGTGTGCTACTTTGCTGGAAGATATTTATCACCGTTCTGAAGGGACTGAGTCTAAAGCGTGGGTATCCTTTTGTGGTCATAAGAAGTACAGTGATGAGGAACCTACTCAAAACAAGTTATTTTTATCTCATTAGTGGAGGAAGGGAAAATCAATTTGATTTACATCAGTAAGCAAGCTTATTTAGTCTAAATTTAATATTGTACTTCACTGTAATTGAATTTGGTACAAAGAAAAGGGAGCAACAGTCTTGCTAGCTGATTTCTGAAGAGAAGTTCTTAGGCGATGCAGGTTGTTCAGGGAGTAAAGTGAATCATCAGTGACAGTGTGTCCTTCTGTTCCTGCCCATCTGCCTTGGGTAGGACTGACCTTGTCTTCACACTTTAGAGTTCCAGGATTTGTTATTGTTGGTTTTGCTGTTCTGTCCCTGAATAACTAATCCCCGTCATTCCTACCAAGACGTAATGGGAAAACACAAGGTGTTTGTCATTTTACTGCAAGGAATAAACTTGTAGAAGTCAATGCCTGGGAGTGACATTTGCATATGTATCAACTTGCATTTTGTTTGAATATGCATATGTAGATATGTACTTTTGCATGCACACATACATATGGAGAGATACAAATATCCATATATATATGTTTGGTATGGATATGTATATATATGTTTATATATACATACTTGAGCCTTTGAATCACTGATAGATGCTAATTATCTCTCAGTAAAAATAAACCACTGATTTTAGCATTTCCAAAAGAGAAATAAAGTCCTGGTGCCTTTAGGATGTTCAAGATATGTCTGCACCTGTTGGGGCCATGTCAAAAATTCCTGCTCCTTTATTGCAGCTGTGGATGTCTATCTTCAGTGTAAACTAGAGGGCTGAAATTGTGGTGCTTTCTCACCTATCTCTATTATTCTGTGTTATTCCACATATCTGGCCTGTGCTTAAAAGCTTTATTTATGTACCTTACTTCAGCTAATGAGTTGTTTTGCAGAATATCAGAATAGTTATGCCAATATAAGATACACACCAATATGATTGTGCTGGCTAATGGGGATGTACAGTGGAATAAAATAGTTCCCTTCCTTTCCATAGGAAAAAGGTATCAGCAGTATAAAGAGTGTTACAGAGATTTTTATCTGACAGTTCCGACAGGAATGGCAGGGGCATTTGTGGACCTTAGTGCTGATAATTTCAAAGTTGTTCTTCTGGCTGTTGCAGAGCTCCAGAACTGAACACCTGGCTGTATTCTGGCCAGTTCTTCTGGCTGTTGCAGAGCTCCAGGACTGAACACTTGGCCGAATTCTGGCCTCCTCCATCACAGCTGTGAACATTGTCCTCCATGGGTGCTGAGGTGGGCGAGTGACACGTTGACCCCTGGACCTGAGTGTCTGCGGCACCAGGCTGTGTCCAGTTATGCCATTGTCACAGGGGAAATGATAACTTAGGACAAGCTTCTGCTTGTGGCAAAGCCCTGAACAGCCACAGTTTCTGACTTTCTGAATGTCCCATTTCATGGGATTGTTCTGTTGCAAACTCTGCCAGAAGGGTTACCCACAGAGCTTTTGTTTGTCAGAAGAGGCCTGAAACCATGAACTTGTACTTCATATTAAATGCAAATCAAAACATCATTGGGTATGTTCCATTGACACATGCTAACATGCTTTTCCATTGGCTTTTGGATTTTTTTGCTGTTACAAAGGGGCAGGATATACAGTTTTGTGATTCTTTTCACCTGTCCATGTAGCACAGGTCCTCTGAATTCACTGGATAGGTCCCACTTGAAGCAAGAGAAAGTGACTCAGAGAAAAATTAATCAGAATTTAACAGTAGAAATTCTATAAAAACTTCCACAAGTTTGTTTTGTTTCCTGGCATTTTCATATGCTGCAGAGGATTATATTGGGTATTACCAGTGCTATTAAAACCTTTATGAGTGATTATTTGGAACAAATTATTAGTAACATTAGAAATCAATTAAAGACTGTTTTCTTAATCTGTTTTTCTGAGAAAATCAAGTGAATTTCTGTGTGCCTTCATTTGAAAGGAAGCTTCCTTTGATCTGATGAACAATAGAGCATCAGCAACTGAAAACTGTCATTAAATTGCTGCAGGGTTAGTGAAATTATCATCCCTGTCCAATCTAAAGAAATGCAATTCAAGTATGCATTAAACCTTTGATCTGGATCTGCATCTCCTGAGGTCAGATAGCCTTTCTGAAACATTTCTAATTGAGTGATCTGATAGGTTTATGTAGAAACAGAGACAAGAGTGGCATTTGAAACATGTAGATAGCATCACATTCTTCAGTAGGGACCAGCTAGGAAGCTAAAATTAGTTAGAAAAGAGATACAAAACTAGTCTTTGATCAAAGAAGACAGCTGCTATGAAGGGCCTGTTGTGCAAGCAGTCCCTTCCTGCTCAGTCAAACTGGCTTGCCTGCAGCAAGGTCTGTTTTCTAGTAGATTCCCAGCATCAGGCCCCAGGGAAGTCTGAAAGTCAGTGGGTTTATGCAGCATAGTTAGTATTCAACAATACCTTTGGCTGTGTGGAGGTGCCTCCTGTTGACCTTACAGGAGATGTGTCTGCAGTTTATGGGATAACAATAATCGGCTGCTGTGTTTGGGGATGCAACTTGTCACTAAGAAATGGGTCTGCAGAAGTATAAAGAAAAGAGAATTTACAGATACAGAGCTGCAAAACCACACAAGCTACACAGATAAAGTTGCATTTGTTGAAAGAGAAATAATGTTGACATTTATTAATACGGTTAGAAACCTTGCTCTGCTCAGTTGACTCAAAGATAATTTTGTTACAGATCTGAATAATAGTAGTGGCAGTCAGCCCTGGTTTATAAAATCCATCTTCTAGGATTACAAAAACATGAGAAAATTTTGCAGTAATATAGTCCAATTTTATCTGAAATATGACATTTGTCTCAAGCCACAAGTGCATTTTTTCTGTTGCAGTTTCATATAGTGCTGAGAAAACCTGTAAATATCGTCAGAAACTTAGCATAATGAATTCTGCATGACTTGCACTGCTGTTACTGCTGTTATTTTAAAGTGCATTGTCAGGGGTGTGTATATCTGTAGTTGGCAGAATGACACATCTGTGCTGTGTGGATAGTAACTGTCAGGAGAAACTAGCAAAAGCATTGACAACTTTATTTCACAAACTTATGTTTGAAAATCTTGGAAACATGTTGGAATCATAGTAAATGCAAGCATAGTCCTCCTTAAGGAAAGGCTAGGTGTTTTTTCCAAGTGGTCAAGGGGACTTATCATTCCCCCAGATTCACGGAGGAGGATTAGTACCTGTGTGGGAATAATATGGCTGTGACCTTGTATATTCCTTATGTAGGAATAGGATTCTGCATTAAACCCAGCATACCACTGGCTGGGCTAGAAAACACTGCAGTCCTCAAGCTTGCCTTCTTGTGCCTTAAACCCTCTGCCCTGCTGTCTGGAGACAGCTGCACGTGGCATCTTTTGGATCCACATTCTGCATCCACTGGCTCTTGCTCCTGTTTTGGAGCCGCAGTTGGGTGTACCTGTATGTTGGGCTTTGGGCCCTGAGTGACAAAATATAGAGGGTGCACTTCATGGTTACGGCAGGAGATGGCCAGAAGAACTTGTATCTTGAGCTGACAGAATTAAGACCCCACCCAGATGAAACAAGTGTCTCCTGGGCTGCTAGGTGTTTGTATCCGTTCTGATAGATAAATGTTCCTGTGCTACTGGGTTTTGCTGCTTAAAGATAATGAGAAGGAAGAAACATGACCTACTTTTTTCAGTGCTGAAAATTTTCTTTTATATCTCATTTGCAGTAAATACAGAAAATACAGCTGGGAATGCTTTATTCATTGCAACAAAACAATGTGACTAATAAATACAGAGAACGAGTTCAAACACTTTCTGTGTTCTGATGACTCACCTCATCATGAAAAAAGTCAATTCTGTGTTTTCATCTTATAAATTCAGGTGGTAAACATGTTACATAATAGGAAATGTGTGTGAATATCTTGTTAGGGGGATTTTTTGTTTCTAAACTTTCATTTTTCTTCTTAGAATTTAGAGTAGAATGGAATATTTCAGTTGGAAGTAACCTACAATAATCATCTAATCTAACCGCTCATCAGTGCCCACCAGAAGTTAATTAAAGCATGTTGTTAATGGCATTGTCTAAATGTGTCTTAAACAATGACAAGCTAGGAAGCCTCTTCCAGTGAAGAGAGGTAGTCAAACATTGGAACTTCCTTATGACAAGTCTGAACCTCCCCTGACAAAGGTATTACACATTCCATCACTGGGTACCAGGGAGAAGAGATCTGCACCTCCCATTCCGCTTCCCCTCCTCAGCAAACTGTAGGGAGCCATGAAGTCGCCCCTCAGCCTCCCTTCCTCCAGACTAGACAAGCCCAGGGCCCTCAGGTGCTCCTTACAGGACATTCCTTCCAGCCCCACCACCAGCTTTGTTGCCTTCCTTTGGATTCATTCAAGGGCGTTCACATTCTTCCTAAACTCTGGAGCCCAGAGCAGCTCACAGTACTCGAGGTGAGGCAGCAGCAAGGCTGAATGCAGTGGGATGATAATCACCCCTCTGGATCGGCTGGTGATGCTGTGCTTGGTGAACCCAAGGATGTGGGCTGCCCTCCTGGCTGCCAGGGCACACTGCTGAAAGTAAGCATTTGCTTACTTTCCAAAACATGCTTAAAAAGCTGCTCTTTTTGGTGCTATTTCAGGGAACTTCACTCAATTACCAAATATTTAATGTTTTAGGAAAATAAAGAAACAAATGGATTAATGTTTTACTTCCCAAAATCATAATTCTACCAAGCAAGCCAATGCACACAACAAGGCAGCATCTCTAAATCCCTGCAGATTTTTAACTGCAGCAGTTTTGGACTCCAGTGTGCAAACTGTCCCCCACTCCGCTTACTCTGCACAGCTGTGAGACCGAAAGATCAACTTTCTGTTCATCTATGCAGGACTGACTTTCCAATAGTTTAGACTTGACGGTTCTCGTCCACCTTGCTGAACTGGAACTTTGCTGGGGAGCAAAGGATAGTCCCCAGAATCAAAAAACTTGGAGAAATCAGAAGAAATAAACATGAATAAATGTAATATAGCATAGAGATCAGAGAACAACTTGCATTTAGTTAGTAGGTGCTGAAAAGTAATTGAAATAATAAGGGTTGCAGTTATCATACTTGTATTTATGTGTGTGTATTTTGAAAAGGAAGATAGATGCTGCTTGTTGAAAGGGTTTCTTTCGTGATGCAAAATACTTGCTATAAATATGCCACTTTGACAAAAGGGAGTAGTACGAGGAGGAGTTAAATGTTGAATGCCAAACAGGAGATTTATATTATTCTCTGGCATCTCTGAAAGGTTTCTGCTGGAAAAATGCATGAAAATAACACTTTCTTTTTAACCACTCTCTTGAACTACTGAAACATATGGTAAATTGCAAACAAAAACATCTATCTATTGAAAGAAGTTAGCTGCCAGCTAAGATTTGAGTTGTTAGCCTTTTGAAGCAATAGTCTAGCCCTGCAGGATGGTTCCATCAGGAGAAGTGATATATTTTACAAATCCCTGAGATCTTCCAAGCAGGTCAAAGTTTCTCCTGTCTCTTGGGCTAGCCACTAGGTACCTCAATTTCATTTAAAAGGAAAAAAAAGGTCCTAACACATAACAATATAGAATAATTAATAATTATATTATGTAATTACATTATATATAATAATATGTAATATTATGTAATAATATTATATATAATAATTATATATAATTTATTATATAGACTATATAACATAATATGCATTTATATATTATATATAATAATGTTTAAAATAACTATTATATTAGTATAATTAGTATAATAATTTGGATTTTGCGGCTCATTTAAAATCAGATGAAGTTATGGACAAGCTCTGCTAATCTGCCCTCTGTTTTAGTTAGAGGTGAAGAACCATTGAAGAACCAACACGCTTTCCCAGTGTCCTCACAAGAAAATACCTATGACTAGGAATGATCCTGTATCTGTAGCAAAAATGCAGTTTCAAGCATGCATTTTCTCAAATATAAATGTTTTCAAGATAGAAAGATTCTTTTTGTAGGTTATAATCTAAACTGGCAGCAGGCTTTGCAAGCTCCCCTACTAGAACAACCAGCTTTGCATCCTGACCTTTAATCTGGCAGTCACCTGCTGCTTGCCAGGCTGGGCAGGGAATCTTCTGGCTATGTTACTCAGTCTGCATGGAGTCCTTTGGCTCTGTGTGTGTCACTAATTTGGAGCTTCCTGTACCCTCAGTGAGACTTCCAGGTTCTGGTTCAATTCCTGCTGTGCAGTCTTCAAGTTTCACTTTGTTTTAGCCATTTTTTATTT
Source organism: Pseudopodoces humilis (assembly GCF_049639895.1). Taxonomy (NCBI): domain Eukaryota; kingdom Metazoa; phylum Chordata; class Aves; order Passeriformes; family Paridae; genus Pseudopodoces; species Pseudopodoces humilis. The sequence continues at coordinate 81,837,071 of NC_142202.1, read as the reverse complement.
CCACAGCAATGCTGATTTTTTAGTTTCATATTGATACGATAGAAAAAAAAATCACGCTATTAATTGGAAGGTAGATCCAGCATCAATGACATTCTTATTCTTTTGATGGGGAAGCAATGAGCTAAAATTTGGGGTTCATAGCATCTGTTTTCCTACAGTCCATCGGAGACTCCTGTGTAAATGGATTTTCAACACTGTAAGAACACATTGTTCCTATTGCAAGAAGAAAATTATAGAATTACTTACTTTATTTGTGTACATTGGCAGCAAGCCTTGTTTACCAAAATACAGAATTCAAAAGAAGTAGACCTGGGTATGACTTCAGAGGCTTTTCCAGCTGCGTACATCTCAAAGGCACCCCATGTGGCACTGTCTCTAGGTGATTTTTCTGTTGAATGTTGTCTTTTTCCTTTCTTGGTCTTTCCCCTTTTTCTGTTTCTTCCATTTTTGTCTCTCTTTTTCCCTTTATGCTAATTGAAGCCATGCCTAATAAACCTGTGAGCAAACTCCCATTATGTCTTGTTTTTAGCAGTGATAGTTGTATTTATACTTGCTAAAGACTCCTTTTTGCTTCAGAATGTTACTCTGTTACTTGCACTGAGAGCAATGAATTTTTATTATTTAAGGCAGACAAACTGCCTTAAATAATAAACTTTTCCCCTCGCCTTGTGATAGACATATGTGCACACACAGAAATAGATTTAAATGCATTTATCAGAGTGCAACATCTGGCTAGGGCAGTATGAGGCTAGCAGGCATTGGGCATGGAGCAGTTTAACTGTCTTTGTAGCTTTATAGAAAATGACTTCCTTTGCTGACTGCTTGTGATTAAGAATCTCTTAAAAACCAAACCTGTCTCAAATTTTACTTGTGTTTCTTAAATGCTGGATTCTTTTCAAAGTTACCATGCAAACATTGCACAGAGGCAAAGGTGTGCAGAGTCCTTGGCTAAGCAGTATCTCAGCAGCTCCCAGAGACCTGCAGACTGATTTTGCATAAAGCTGAACAGATTGCCCTCTCACTTTAATAGTGTTTCATATTGTGTGTCCTTAATTATGTCTCTGTGTGCAAGCAGAAGGTTGCTGCTAGCAGGAGACCAGGGCAGTGCTGGCTGCATGTGGCCACTGTTCACACACTGTTCTGTTTCTCTTCAGGTTGAAAAGTTCTGTGGTTAGTTTTTGGGGTATTAAAACATTCATTTTTTTGAGGGTGAAGCATTCAGGTGCTTTTAGCTATTTGGAGGCCTGCTATGAGAAGACAGTGTTTTCCTTATGTTAGATGCAATGTGGTATTTGCTACGGTGGAGAGCCCCTCACTTTATTTTTGGAAATAGTTATACAATGCTAATTTTTGTTTTTTTTAATTTAAAAAATTTCTTCTCTATTAGCCTACTTCTATTCATCACAGCTTCTCATGCCTTTTTTTTTTTTTTTTTCTCATATGTATATAGCTGAGTTGTATTTTCCTGTGCCAAGAACAATGAATTAATCATATGAACCTTTGTAAAGGTCTGCCACAGTGCTGCCATTTCACTGCAATAAAAAATCGTCAGGGGTCAGTTACTCTCTCCCTTCCTAAGTCAGGCAAAGAAAAGAGAAATTTGGCAGAAAATCTCTATCATTACCCCAGTCTCAAATGTAACAGGACCATGAAGATTTGTATTTAAAACTCTTGAATGCATGGGATAGTTTTTTATTGCTTCTTTATGAGAGCAGAAACATAGTGGAAACATAAGAAAAGAATGTGTTGAAACAGTTTAAAATCCTGTTCCTTTAATGTGTTTAGGGCTTATATCTGTTAGAGCATAGTATCTCCTTATTATCTGGGAGTATATGTTAAGCCACATCTGTGTGAGAAGTGAAGGTAAGTAATCCTCTGCAGTAGCTATATTATGTTTGCATTTTACAGTGCAACAGTCCCTTTGGTTATGTTTACATGACTTGTAAAGGCAGAGTCTCACATTTAATATTTTCAGTCGTGGGAGTGAGTCGAGCTTGTGTTTATGTAACACAAATGCTGCTTATGCAGTTCATATTTCAAATACCTGTAGCTGGTCATGCTTTAGCCACTGCTGAGCCATTTTCTAAGGATGCAGTTTTGCTCCTGATATAAACTGATGAGACTGTGGTGCTGGCATTATTGAAGCTCCTTCCCTTGTTCCCCTGGTTCCTGCATTATGCTTGTGTGAGGAAAGCTGCAGGAGCTACTTGGCAGGAGGGAGGAACATTGTGTCATCTCAGTGACAGCCAGCAGTGAGATCTGCTGAGCTGTATCATCAAACTGCACCATAAAGGTGTCCCTGCCAAATGCAATACATTCAGTTTTTGGCTGAGTCAGTGGGTGCATAACACGGCTGATGCAGTTCTGGAGTGAGGGCAGGTGTGTGGAAAGAGTAACCAAATTAAAAAAAGGAGGAAAATTAGTAGGACCATCTCCATCTTTAGAGGCACAGGTATGCCAGGCTGTGAAACAAGCCTGGTAAGAAGGTGAAGTTAAACATGCACTCAATTTTTGTTTTTTAAATGTCAGGCTTCTAAAACGTGCCTGTGGTCTGACAAGCCAGCTTAGAAGATAACCTCATAAGGCTTTGTTCTCACTCATCATGTGTGGTCCAAATATATTTTGGGGGTGGGATTTTGTGTCAGAAAGTTGGCTGTTTGTTCTTGGGATCTGTCTGGAATAAGTGGACAGCTCAGGCTAGGCTTTCAGTTCCTTCAGGTCCAAGAGGATGAGCCTGTAAAACAGTCAGTGCTGCACATCTCAGTCACCAGCCAATGCACCTGCTGTCATTCCCTCCACCTGCAGGCAGGAGGACAAAAACCCAGGGAGTGCCTTATTTCCGGAAGGTGGAAGGTAGAGTCTACAGAAGACCAACCTTCCATGTCCACTCTGTGAGCACCAGACACTCGACAATATTCCTGCTGTTGACACTGTGAAGAAATCTGACACTGAGACTGTGTCTGCTTTGTCCCATTTATATTATCTGGGCTAATGAAAAAAGAAAGAGAAGTTATCTTTAATAATAGCACAGTTCCTATTAATATTGCAACTTGAGTCATCTTCGATATAGTAGAGTAGAAGTAATATTTGTTTATCCTATCTGGGTTAGATAAATCCTGGACTATCAAGATTTTTGCAAAATATTGAATATCTTTGTTAAAATAGTATAGAAATGATGAAATGCAGCTGACTTTTAGTAATGAAGAGACCACGTGCTATGCTTCTCTGGTTTTCAGCAGCTGTCAGTAGGGAAGCCTTTCTGGGACAGGAGAACTTCTGAAAGCAGGTTCAGGAACCATAGACAGGGCAAAAAAGAAGGAAACTGTCACTTGTTGGAAGTGATGAGAAGCTTCCACGGAACTTTGCTAGAGGATATTATCTGATTTTCCTAAACTTCTGCTCCAACCTGGACCTGATTTATAATGGTAACATCCTCATATTCTCATTTGGCTACTAAATGAGCAATATGATTTCTCTTGCTGCCAGAGATCACTGTTCAGCTTAGGTGGGAGATCTGATATTAGTTGTGTGGGAAACAGAAATCTTAGAACAGAACAGTTTTCAGTCTGGTCAAAGACATGAAAAGTGAGGTGGCTGAAGTGAGGTGTGGATTCTGAACAGAAGCAAGCAAATATTTCAAGTAAAGACAGTCAATTAATTATGGGAACAATTTGCAAAGACCAGCTCTCTGTTATTATTAATTCAGGAATGGAGCTTAGAGGGGAAAAGAAGTCTGAAGAAACCCTTTGCTCCTAAAAGAAATTAATTCAGGGATGCTGATAGTCAGAACAGATAATCCCAGTGGTCCCACCTGGACTGGCCTGAGTATGTCTTCCAAATATTTCTCCAAAGTGGTCTGAAAATGCATCCTCCTGTTACCTGTTGCAAATCAGTATAAAGAAATGAAAACTAGGACAGAAAGACAGAATACTTTAGCTACAATAGACTTCCTTTATAAATTGGGTTACTGATTAAGTGATTAGCTCATTTTAGCAGTTTTATGTATCACAATGGGCATCCTATTTTTGCTGCTTTTTAATTCTAATAAAGATACTGGCTCTGAATACAAGGATAAAATTGAGTTGTCTCTGGGGATTTTTTTTCCTGTCTTAGTTTTGTGAATAGAAATATAGATTAACAATAAAACCAAACCCAGATAAATGATGTTCAGAAAAGAATTACCAAGCTAAAAATAGGGGAGGCAAATGTTGGACTATAACTGCTGATAACTCCATCAGAGTTTTCTCACTGCATTTAAAGATAGATTAGGATCATATTACATAAAGACTTTCCTCTGAAACTTCACAGTGGATATATGTTTTGAAGGTGTATTTTACAGTGACTTTTGGTGTGCTGAAAGATATTAAACCCAGAATATTTTGATGCTGAAGCAGTCTGTCATGTAAGACTACAAACGCTTTCCCAAAGTGGTGTATGAATAGGCACAACCCAAATTTTTCTGAGCATGGTACCTCTGAAAATGGGATTATCAGACTCGAGAAAACCTTGGTAGCAGCAAGATACTTTACAAAGAGTATTATCCACCTCCATAGTTTGTCAGACGAGGATGTATTTTTCTCCACTGGGCTCTTGACAGGACAGGCTAGTGAGGAAGCGAGGACTGACACTGCTCTTTGTGCCATGTTGCCTTTTCTCGGTGTTTCCTGTGGCCAAATGCTTTTAGGGCTCTGGGGGAGCACAGATGAGAGTTGCAGGCAGGATTGTGAGGCTGACGCACTTCTGCGGCACAGATCCAGTTGTAGACAGAGACAAAGGTCCTGTGGTTTTCTTGGGGAATAATCAGCTGGCTTCTGTTGTGACAGATGCTCTGAGCATCCATCTTAAACAACAAGGCATAATTTAATAGGATTTTAAATACAACTAATGCTCTTGTTTCAGTTTAAAGGCCTGAATCAAATAAATTGGGGAGGAGAAAATGCTAGTTTTTTGGCTTGAAATTTTCAGGCTATTTTGTTTAGGTTTATGCAGCTGGTAGATCCACAGCTGATAACTCATACAGATGTCATGTGGAGAATTGTAAGGCTTATGGCTAAAAAAACCCAAAAACTCCAATTTACTTCACTTCAACATCTTAATTAGTTTATAAAAATAAAATGAGGCATTAGGAAACTTGTGCTTGTGGGAGAATTCTAATGGTGTGAACTGTGAAATAATAGGGATCTGACTAAATCTAAGTTGCTCAGTTTACAGGGTGCTGGGAGACAGCAGATGAAAATGGGTCCATGTGGAAACACCTGTACTGGTGCATCTCCTGGCCCTGAGAATGGAGCACTCTGGTACTCTGGAACTGTTTGAAGGATGATTGCTGGCACAGTCAGCTTTGGCCAAGGCTAACTTAGAGTCTCACAGGCAGCCCGTGGCCATGATTTAGATGTTACAGCATGCCAGGGATCATTCCCAGTGTGCAGTTTGCAAGCAGCAGCTTTGAGAGGCTGAAGGTGTAGTAGCTTTGGCTGGAGGATGCCAATTGGCCTTGGGGCCAGAGGGCTGGGCCAGGCACTCTGGAGTTTGCTCATGGCTCTGACCAGTGCAGGAGGGAATTCATGTGAGATTTAGCAGCATTTCACTGTAAGGAAATGACCTCTCCCACATATAATTTAGACATCTCTTTTCTGTTTAACCAGATATTTAATATTTGCATTAAGACCATCTCAATCTATCTCTTTTGTGTGCTTTTTCAGCTTTTTTTTTTTGTTGAAAGACAGAGGAAAATATTTTTGTCTTTCTACACTTTGAATTTTTAGGGATGTAGTAAAAGGCGTGTTGCCTTTGGTACCACCAGTGATGATGATGCAGTAATTATGCTGTTGTTGATAATGCATTACTTGCATGCAAGTTTAGGAGCCGCCTTCTTTATGAAAAAGTGATTCTTTCACATATGCCTAAAAAATTGTATCAGTGTGTGCAAATAAAGGAAAAGGAATAGGAGACCGTGACACAAATTTACTGTGCACTCCACTTCTTAAGAAAGACAGTAATTGTTTCAAAGCTTTGGATGTGTAGTTTCTTGGGATGGCTGCCTTATTTCAAGGAAATATCGCTTCCCAAATTATGCATTTTTGTGATGCATTTAGATAGATAGACTTGGTTGTATGACAGGAGCAACTAGCACATTCATTTTGAAAATCCTCTGATTTCCAAATAGTATCTAGGTCATATGATACCCACAGGCATGATTCATCCACCTGGGCTTTATGCCAGCCAGCAACTGCATGGATACAACACTCCAGGAATACTGTAAAATTATTAAAGCTGAATTTTTTTTCAAAAGACAGCAATGATATCTTTCAAACAGATTACAGCAATGATAGCTGTAAAAAATGTGGCACATAATTTATAGTTTCTTTCTGAAAGTAATAATTTCATTAGATTGATGCAAAAAGTACACAGACTTTCATTTCAAAGGTTGCTGTATTGATGTAAAGTCGTATTTGAGGCAGAGGTTGTCTTTACCTGAGTGTATCTTCTTGAAGCCCAGCTAGCTCTTAAGGAGTGATCTTAATATCATAGAATTATTAAGGTTGGAAAAGACCTCTAAGATCATTGAGTTCAATCCATCTTAACTACAATGAGATAAAAACTGCCAGTGTTCTGCCTCTTCGTATAAAGATGATAATTTCTTTGAGGGGCAGAAACCTCATACATTTAATACAAAACTCATGTTTTTCTTTTTTTGCAAAAGAGTTCATTTTCAAGAGTTGACATCATGCTTACTTTCAGTCATGTGTATTATGCTGAGAGACACTCTTGGCTAAATATTCAACAAGCCTTGCTCAGGAAACTGTTGAGCTGCATTTTAAAAAATGTGTAGGTGTCTAGAAAAACAAAAATGTGTGTACCTGGAATGGGTGTTTTCAGATGTACTGACATGTTCATCTCAATGAACACTTCTAGGAGTAAATTTTTCTGGGACTTTCCAGGTTATTTACCTCACATTTTTAGGTGCCTGTATACTTTAAAAATGTAGCCTCTAATGTCTTTGAAAACTGACTGACTCTTTTAACTTCTACTTCTGAAGAGACCCCTACAGCTGGCTTTTTAAAAATATCTTTAGAGGGTAAAGGCTGAAATTACCAAAAAATATTTTCTCCTTCGTCTTTCTGAGTTTGTGACTTCCCATCCTATGAAAGTGGGGTGGGAGAGGTGGAATGTTCTCAGATTTGTAAGCATGTCTGTGTTATGGAGGACTTACTCTGACTCTAGGTTTTTTAATTTTCCTTCTTCCATCTAGATAAAGAAGAGGCAACAGGATGTGGTGCGGTTTCTAGAAGCCAATCGCATTGAGTTCGAAGAAGTGGATATCACCATGTCAGAGGAGAAGAGACAATGGATGTATAAAAATATTCCTGAGGATAGGCAGCCTGCACAAGGCAATCCACTGCCACCACAGATATTCAGTGATGATCGGTACTGTGGGGTAAGTAGCTCTTTTGGTTCTCAATGGGTTTCAGTATTCAGTACACTCAGCTGGCCATTTAAACATGGGACTTGCTGTTGAGCTTTCTCTAATAGAATCTGAATTAATGGGGCAATAGGATCAGGTAATGATCATACAGGGAAAATTCAGGTCATTCTTATGTAAGTCCTAGGACTGTCTAGGGAATTCCCTCCAGGAATGTAAAAATCAGAAATGTCACAAGCTTCATGTACAATCTATTGATGGTAAAGTGCCTGGTGAGACCACTGTAAGCTGGGAATTTGTGGCGTTCTTGCTGCTTGATTAAGTTCTATTTTCATTGTAATTAAACACCTTTTCTGCTGCTGTCATGGTGTAAATTTCATTTATGCTCAGATTGTCTTTATGCAATCAGATTGTTTAGGATAAATGAACACTATTTGATTTAAGTCTGACAAGAGGTTGATGGGTGGACTGTTTTTTTGGTGTAAGCTTCTCCATCCACCAGTGCAAGCTGAAGCAGTATCTTTTGATGTGTACATCCAGAGTGGCTCTGACTTAGTCCCTGGCAGATTCAGCTATGCTGCTCAGGTCTGATGAGAGCCTGTTGACTGCAGTGCAATTGTTAGCTTAATGCAGGAAGCATATAAAAAGTGATTTATGATCCTCTCCAGCAAAGAGATTGGGTATGATGCAGCAGCTAACTGGTTTCTTGAAGCAAAGTGTTTAACATCCTTCCCATGTGCTTTGTATTGGTTTTACTTGTTTACCTCAGCAGTTTAACTCTTATCTTCTTACTTCCAGGTAAGGTAAGTCAATCAAAGAAATGTATCTGGGACGTGGAAGGGATTATTACCCTCTCTTATGGATCAGCCCTTCACTTACCAATAATAACCTTTACATTGTTCTGTGTGATTTTAGTTTACCTGGGAAATACAACATTTTTACATGTTGTTTCTTACCCTATAGAGTGTTTTAACCTAGTCTTAGAAGTTGCTGTTTGGAATTAGCAAGGCAGAAGATGTCATGCAACATGTGAGATGATCTCATTAATCTGTCTGCTGAGCTGATAGCCATTTTGGTTGAGCAGACTTAATCCTATTACTAGACTTCACTGTCTGCATGAACATCTTCAAAGACCAAATATGCTTTGAAAGAAACTATATTTTCTAGGATGAAGGAGAAAGGATGTGCAGCATCTCCAACATTCATGAGTTAACCTGCTGCATTAGTTAATGGAGTTCTTAGGTAATATAGTGGAGGCAAAACATTGTGCAGATTGCAAAGGAGGTCAGTGCTGGAAAGGGGGGTAAAATATTACAATTAGGTAGAAGTCAGCAAACCTTGCACATCTTGTTTCTCTTTGTCATTTTCAGTTTTCATGAGTGTTTTAATTTCAAACACATTCAGAGTGTCTTCATGTGTTTATCTTGACATAAATAACTAAAGCATAATCTCTATTAAGTAACAAACTGAAAAAATGCTGAGCTTTCTGTTAGTTGAGTTGCTGAAATTTGTAGTTAATAATTTCTGATTTGTGTCCAGGCAATTTTTAATCCAGTTTTCTCTATTAAAAATATTAATTGCATTAATAAAATGTAATTGCAGATACAGTTATTAATCATTAATCTGTCTCCTTTTCTTAGTCTTCTGAGATGCACTCCCCATTTTTCAGTAACAAGCTATGCTAAGAGATTTTGAAATCAAGTACTTGGCAAGAACAATTTTTATTTCCTGTGAACAAGATAAGAGGTGCAAGCACACAAGAACACAAATAATTTTAGTGATAATCAAGTGCTATGTTATAGCACCAGCAATACGATAATTTACATGTTTTAATGACTTTACAGTCTGTTGTTTCATCTTAGTGACATTGCTATAAAATTGCATGTGAGAACAGAGTCTACCATTCAGACAAATCAGACACATGACCCTGCTTTTCAAATTTGCAGTAGTGTAAATCTGAAATCAGTATAGTTATCTTGCTGTAGTTAGTGCTTTGTAAGAATGAGGGGATGCTAGTGTCTAGTGCATGTTTCTGGAGAAAACTCACGTACTTTGCATAAAGAATAGTAAAGTGGGGTTAATTTGGAGTAGAGCCTTAGTAGGATCTGGTAGGTTGTGTTGCATTGTTGGGCACTGGAATCAGTTTTGTCTTGCCTGGTTTTGTTACAGAGCTCATTTTCAGTTAGATTTAGTGGCTCCTGCTATAATACTTTGACCTACGGCTATGAAATGAAACTCAAATTGTGGATTATGTTCCCCCAAGAAAATAATCCCATACTGTCTTTCCCAGCCACTGTTCTCCACAGCAGAGGGGTTTACCCACCTGACTTGCTTGGTCGTGGTACATGTTTCACATTCCTGGATCACCTGTTCAGTGACTTCAGTGGTCAGGTCCACCCCTTGATCATGAACCTGTCTCTATGTTACATCTCGTCCTTGGTGTTCTGATGTGTCACAGGCCCACTGAGCTGTGGTCAGCTTGCCCTTACCTTCCCAATCCAGGTCCACTGCAGCCATTTCAGTTCTGGCAGCCTGGTCTGCCTGATCCTTGTTTCCTTGTTCTTCAGTGGCATGGCTCTCGGGTATGTGAACATCTGCGTAACATCCTTTTACAAGGTTCTCCACCCAGGCAGCAGTGCCCTGCAGCAGCCCAGATATTTAAGCAGAAAGTCAGAAATGCTGGAAAATGGAATGCCTGAAATTAGGGCTGTGCTTCACACTTCTCCATAGCTGAGTACACAACTCTTTTTAGAGTAGAAGTGATTCCTGGATCTTTCAGAAGACTGGAAATACCCACTTCCCAGTGAAACTGCAGTCTTGTGAAGCTGCAAGTTAGCACTTTGAACAGTGATAGCTTTATATGCAGAAATCTGCCACTGAAGGGAGATTGCCTGAAATTTAGGTCAAGCAAAATTAACAGAAAATCTGTCTCCAGGTGGGAATTTGTTTTGTTTATCCCTTTGAGGCTGTTTGTATGGTTTAGAGTGTTATGGTAAGTCCTGATAGAGTGCCTAGTGGGCAGCAGTAGAAACAGAGATATGTGATATTTATTGTCCTTCCCTGAAATGTAATATATGGGTGTCAACTCCAACAAAACAGCAAAGGCATATAGACGAGAAAGAAATAAAATAGGCTGCTGAAAGAGGTGCAGTGTTCTTGGGAAACTATTCAGTGCACAGACAATTATTGTAGCCCTGATTTCTTTGCACTGTTATGCATCATTCTGTTCTGGGTTTTTTTAAGATTGTGAAAAGATGCAGACATGTTTCTTTTTCTTCCTCTTTTATAGGTGTCACATTGCAAATAAGTAACTGCTTACTGATAAAAGAAAGAAAAGAATTTAACAAAACTGGCTAGAGGCCACCTCAGCTTTTCTGCCCTGGCCTGTCTTTGGGGAGTTTGTTATTATTCTTGTGCCTACAGGTACAGAGAGCTTGAACTCTAGATCCTCAAACAATGTGGCAGAATTCCCCTTAGCATGCTGCTATAGTGTGTTCACTTTAGGAGCTAGAGGAGTTGTGAGGCTAATTCGGTATCCAGCAAGTCTACATTTGATTCTCTGCACCCTTAGAGACATCTTGTCTGATTCACTTAGCATTTTTTTGGTCCAGGTCTGCTTTTAGAAGTGGGATAATTTTGCTAGATAAAAGTTAATGTGAATTGCTCAGAGATCATGTAACAATGGCTAATGATGCTAAAACTTTCTTGACTAATTATTTTTGCTATCAGAAGTAGAGTTTCTTGTATGGCAAATTTGAGCTCTGTGTGTGAAATTGTTCTTAATTGCCTTTTGCAGTTGTATTGGAGCAGGCTTTGGCTCATCCACAAACCCTAGGCTGAATGTGACTTGAGGCCAGTGACATGCACTGTTTATCTTCCTGATTAAGGTCTTTTTTCAAGTGAGGAATATAGAAGGCAGAGCTGGTGTTGGAAAGCACCCTCTGCCCAAGAGTCTTCTCTACATTGGGAGGATTCTGTTCAGATCATTCACAAGGGTTAGTTATAACTTTCAGATTATGCCTATGCTTTTGGCATCCACTTGTCATTGCTTTTCTGTCTCCTGAGGAAAAGAGTTTTAGTTCTGTGTAATATCTACTTTATAAAGGGAAATGTAGTACCAGAGGCTAAGTGTAGAGTAGCCAGCTTGCTCCATGTCAAGGCTTAAAAAATAGAAGCTTAGCAACTAAGTAAAAATAAAATAATCCAAGAATTTTATCTTCCTCAGAGAGGTCATGACTCGTTTCAGTAATGTATTGTAGTGCTGCTGTTTACCCTGTAGTGGAGAGACTACAATCCTGTTGAACACCACAGTTTTTATTTGAGCTAAGTAAACTTCATTAGTTGTTGTTTCAAAGTGAAGTAGCAGTTATTTTGTAAACCATCCCTTTACATAAAAATGATAGGCATCAAAGACATCTCTGGAGATACCTTACTCTGTTTGGAGACTTCTTATTTAGTTAATTATTATTTTATATTTATATATAAATATAATAATGTAGGGTGTTCATGTATTTTAGAACACTTAAAAGGGACTGGTGTAAAATTAGAATTGTTACTTTTACAGGATGTCGTAGAAAATACAGCACATTTCTTTTTAATTTTTATATTTATTACACTGATATTCTGCAAAACTTACCAGCAAGTATGACATAATCATTAAAATTTTTGTTTGGGATCCTAATATTCCTTTCCATGGAACAGAAACTTCCTATTGTGCCATGCTTTCTTGAAAAAGCAGGTTTTATTATTAAAGATGTTGGACTACCTTAACTAAAGTATTTTTTAAAGGCCAGCTCTAAAATAGAGGATAAATGGTACCTGAGGAAAGGCTAGGAAATCTTAGTAAGAGGCAGTAATACTTTGAAGTCACATAGTATTGCACAGAATACAGATGTATTTTGGAACAATATCTAGAAAAGGTCATGGCTGCCGTCAGCGAACAACAGCCAGGATGAAATAATTCAATCCATTACTTTTCCACTTGTGTCCAAGTTAAAATATGGGCATGCAGAGCTTCTGTGCAACATGGTCATTTTGTGTCTTTTAGTCATTAACTCGTGCAACAGCCTGACTACCATAGTTAACTCCCTGATACTTCCATCTCAAATTCCTGTTGTGGTCTGATTTGGTAATACTCTTATCCAAACAATTTGCAAGATGACACAATGGGCTGGAAGGGGCACAAAAGGTGGAGGTGACAGCTCTTACCATCCATAGTACTTACAGATTCTGCCACTAACTCCCCTGAATATTCCCCTACCCCAGGTGGGTACTAGGCACCAGGTTTGAGGTCTTCAGTGCTTGTCTAAGGGAAGTCCTGCTGCACTCCCTGCCTTGGAGGTGAGGGATATCAGTTCTTAGATTGCTGATGTCTGTGTACCCTGGCACCACTGCTGCATGAATGGCAAACATCACATCAGCCTGAGTTTGTCCTGTACTGTCCAAACAATAGAGCTGGGGCTGACATCTGCTCCCTTTTATTAAAGCCTTTGTTTCTGGAAGGCTACAACTAAACAGATTACCAAAATAAACATCTGGCCTTTAGTAGAGGAGTAACAAGTTGCTTTGTAGAGTCAATTCTATAAGCTCTTTAAAAACCCTGTGTAGAGATCTTATCAGAAGGTTAGGTAATGAAAACTGTCATGTTTAGCTTGTCCTGTGTTGATCTTGTGGAGACATGATCGTCTTTTATTTGTGTATTTATTTAATATTAGAAGAGACTCACGCATGCACACAGATTCCACGAGGGTAGCTGTGCTGTGTAAGAATTTTCTATTGTAATCCTAATCAGATCAGTAAATGAATGTCATCTGTTCTGGAGAACTGAACTGCCCTTTTCAGGGAGGATGTTAACAGCTCATTCTCAATGGCATACAGTATTAACTCAGCCAGTAGCAAAGTGCTGATTGAATGTGTTTAAATTATGAGTTCCTCACTACTACTTGAAGGAGCAATTATGTTGACCCTTTCATAAGAATAGAGAGATCATAATCTTATATTAAAAATACTGCAAAGAGAAATACATTTGAATGTATTTCATTGCATGCCAATGGAGTAATCTGTAAGTGTTGTCCAGTAATCACTGCACTTTAAAAATCGTTAGGAAAAGCTATGCAAGCTGCATTTGGGTGAGTTTCTTGTTTTTTTGCTTCTTGGTGTGGTAAGCAATTAAGATTTGTCTGAGATGTTTAACAAGCTCACTCATTGCCAGCTAAAGCAAACAGCAACAAAACCAACATGCTTGTTTAAAGAAACTTTCTGTAAAGAATTTTATTCACAGTTGCTGTCTTTGAAAGTTCATTAGATGTAATGTTCTCCTAATCTTGGTGCAGCAGTGAAGGTAAAATTGCTAATTGTAAATCTACTCTGTGTTAGTGTTTTACTTTGATCCAATGCCTTCACGCTTCTGTTATATTCTTTGAAGCCCAAATAATTATTTATGCTGATCTGCAGTACTGCCAATTTTAACTTTGGTGTGCAGTAAATAGTTTCTCCTAGCAGTGACAGTGTTTATTTAAACAATCCTGAGTATACCTGCTTAACAAAATCCTGAGCCAAATTAATTATGGCAGTGTCTGTAATCACACCACTGCAGTGATCTGGTTTCCCAGCACCAGGAATACATCACACTTAAGGTCTAGCAATCATCACAGCTGGAATGCAGCTAATCCTGTAGCCACCTTGAGCTATGTGAACTAGGCTGTTGCTGTTGAGAGAAGAACCTACCCTGAAAGTGGGATTTCTAAAGAGGAGAGAATTCCCAAGGACCAGTGGTTTTCCTACTGGAGTAAAATGGCATAAAACCCACATGAAGGCCAGAAGAACCTAAGGCATTTGTGTCAGATTTCCTGAATGCTTGTCCAGTGTCTCAAAGAGTAAACTGATGTTAGTTTTATATAACATTTGGGCAGTCAATGGTCTTTGGGATTACTGCACAATGTAGACATTAACAAAGTTCTCCTGTCTTTGATTAATCTGGTTTTAAAGAGGTGCAAAGCAGCCATAGCACCTTTTATTTCCAAGATAAACTGCAAAGATTCAAATTTTAAAAATGAAGCTGTGGGAGTGTGAGGCTTGGAGGCTTGGGTTGTTTTTTGTTTTCTTTTCTTTTTTTTCTTTTACCATCATACTTAATAGACAACACCACATGGCTTTGCTGATTATGGGGGGTTAGAACTAGATGATCTTTGAGGTCCCTTCCAGCCCAAGTCATTCTCTGATTCCATGTTAATTTTAAAACCTAGTGTATGATACACCTTAAGATTGGCATAAATGGCCTTATATTTGTGAGACTGAAGGTCCATCAAGCCTAGTTTTGTCCCAACAGTGACCTTAAGCCTAGGAAAGACTGCAAACAAGTCAAGATATAAAGTGGTTGAGTATTTTCCTTGTCTCTAGTTATTTTTCTGAAATAAATGCCACTTTAGCATATTTAGTAATTCTTACTACATTTTTATTTCATGGAGCCTTGTGGTGGAAACTTTTAACATCTCCATTATGCTGTGGAAATGCATTCCGTATGCTCACTAACACATCTACTACCAAGCATCCTGCCACCACAGTGAGCTTCACAGCCTTCCTCGCCTTCCTGCCATTACCCTCTGGGGTAACTTTGGTCCTGAAGACCTTTGCAGCCAAAGCTTGTCTCTCTATCCCAGTTTAGTCACTCAGCAGGAGCTGGGAAAGCAAAGCAGAGCTTTAGGCCATACAAGGCCAACAAGATTTTGCTTGTTTATAGGTGAGCTGCAGGCAAGTAGTTCACCTGCAGTGGCTTCAGTTTATTTTCAACAAAGCAAGAGCTTATTAGGTCAGCTAATCCACTCCACAGCAGCTCATTGAGCATATTGAATGCTGCAACTGTTGTGGTGTTAAAACAGAGAGGCTGTATCCTGCTCCAGTTATGTGGTGGGTGATGGACCTGCCACCAACTTTAAGGGTGAGGAACCACGTCTAAAGCAGTCAGCTAGTTGTTAACTTGTTAAAAGGCCCATTGTCCCTTGAAATAGCTTTTTACTCACCTTCTTTATCCTCCTATCCCTTCTTTGTCCCTTTAAACCATTCTGAGATGTACTTTTTCCTCCTAACTGGCATTTGTCCTTTTTTTTAACATTTCATACCCTCAGTCATAGGATTTATCATCTGTTTTTTGGCTTTTCAAGTTCTCCAGAGGGACTGAGCATCTCTGCATTGCTGACGATTCATATCCACTGTCTCCATGTCCTACTAGTTTTAGTACTCAGTTTTTAATCAGTTTTAATCAACTACCGATGTTGCCAGAATTCTATACATTAATGAAGTGTGACTAGCAGCTCTGGAAAGCACCAAGTTTCATGATTTAAAATGCTACAGTTAAAATTATATTTGTACACATAGTTGCCTTTGAAGTAGGGCAGTGGGTAGCAGTTTGCCATACTTGTATATTTTTAGGTTAGCAGCTGCTCTCAGAGTGCCTCCCATTGACAATGGGAGCCACTTCTTGCACAGGAACAGGACAGCACTGCTCCACTGATCCCAGCAAAGCCACAGTGCTCCTGGGGCAGAGCTGCTTGGGACAGTGACAAGAAGGTTGTAGTAACTTGCTGCTTTTGCTGGTGGTGAAGAGTGGTGCAAGAAAGAGGGAACCACTGCCTTGCCAAAACCAGTGAATGAACCTCTGTGGGAGGCAGAATGTCCCACAGAACTTTTCCAAATGGAACCCATTGGGTCACCAGTGAGTTGGGCTCCTGCCTGGATATGAAATTCTCGTTTTCACTGAGCTTGTGCTGTTTTCCCTCTTCAGCCTCTGCATCTACTGCTGGTAGCAGTGTGATGTTTTTTATTGCAATAAGAATTTTTATGTCCTCACTCATGGATTTAGTGTCTTTACATGTGGCCCAAATCTGCACAGATTTCCTCCCCTTCTAATGGTAAGATCAAAGGCAGGGTGTTTTTGGAACATCTTTTATCTCGCCTGTGTTACAGGAAAAGCTGGGGATGCCCACTTTGAACTCCTACCACTTATGACACAGCCATTGCGTCATTGAGATCATACTTCACAATAATCTCTTAAGAAATTACTGTGCCAAAGTGATTTCTTAAAATTTTTATAGGACTGTTATGCTTTTTTGTAACATTTTTTGTTTCGCATTTGAATATTTTGAGATCATATGTTGTAATTGCAGACATCACTAGGAAAATTCTCCTATTTAAAATTTACTTCTACTTTATCTAAAAGCATTATGCTTTTTCTCCCCCACCACCCATGAAAGTAAGTTTCAATAGCATTTAAATACATTTTGCAATGCAGATATTTCAAAACATCAGGGAGATTGCTTCTGGTGGATAATCTCTTGTGGTTCTTAAATATTCAGGTCCTTTTAAAATGAATCAATCCCCACTGGGTTTTGTGTGCTTTCAAACACAGACTGACTCAGTTTAGCTTGCCGCTTAACCTTCACAATTTTTTCATTAAGTGAATCCAGGTTTGGTAATCAGTAAAAATGTGGAAAAAACATACCAAGTCAGGACTTGGTAATTCTGAAAGTAAAATGATAGCTAGTACTTGAAGAAAGCTTTTTATCATTAAGTATTAAATTACTTTACGGAGGTTAGGTTAAACAGATGTTCAAAAACAGATTTTGGTGGATTAACTGAGTGTCAGTCATTGTCTGAGCCAGGAGTGTGGCCCTTTTTCTTATGACATTATTTTCAGTCATTTTCCTGCTTTCTTTTCTTACCAGTTTATTAACAAATAGTGTAAAAACCATGGTCTTAGAATAGTGATACTTCTAGAGCTAACTGAACTACTGGGATTGAGAGACTCCAGGAGAACCCCAGAACTTGGAAATGGTGCTGAGAGATGATGAGTCACCCAAACAAACATAGAACCTTCTTTGGACAAACTGTTGAGACAAAGAAGTGTCTGGAGGTTAGTGAAGACTGCCTGTGGTGCTTAGGAGGGAGAGTATTCCTGGTGGGGACCCAAAAAGTATTCCTGGTGGGGACCCCTTGTCTGCCACAATGGCTGCATGCCCACAGGTTGTCTGCTGGTAGTTTACAGGGTTGTAATGGGCATCTTCAGTCAGTTTGGGTCAGCCCTGATGTTAAAGAAAGGGTCCTTCTTGCTGTGGGTTGTACTCATCCACTGCTGCCCTACCTTCAGCCCCAGAGACAGTGTGACTCGCTTGTTGATGAGCCCCGTGGAGCAAAGTAAGGTTATTTCTCAGGTAGATCACACACTGTCTTCCCGTGTGTTGCTTATATAGCCTTATCCCTCACGGGTTTTCATCTACTTTAGGAGAGTCAGAACAGACCTTTTTAAGGTTTAATAGTGTCCATGCAGCTTTTGAAGTCTCCTTCTTAGAGGTCAAGGGCTTAATCTGACATCCTTCTGCAGAGCTTCAGTATTACTTACTACTCCTCTAGGTATTCAATGATTATATTGTCCCTTTTTAATCCATGGCACTGTTGGGAATCCTTTCAGTAATCTTTCAGTTTACACCATGGCTTAGTTGATTTGCCTGTTTTACTTGGATTTGCTTTCTGGCAATTACTTGTAAATTTTTGTTAATTCCTAAGTTAGCATATGCCATGTTTTAAGAAGAAAACAACAAAAAGTCATCTTAAGAGGGTTTACTCTTTCTACTTCTGTCAGCTAATATATCTGAGGCCTGAGGACCATTATATGCTCCTGCTGGCTTCTTGGTGCCTTTCACAGGTGCTTTTAGTATAGGGGGTTAGGCTGAGGAGCTGCCCTTGTGCAGCTATGGTTGTGTTTTTGGGAGGGCTGAGGCTGTTTAAATAATTATGCAACTGCAAAGTATCCGAGTTCACACTGATATAGCAGTGTATCATTATTGAAATGCTGGTAAAGCATCTTCATCCTAGCACACCATAAAGGTTTTAGGAGAAATTCTGCACTTAAATACCTTTAAAATATACCTACAACAGAGTTTCTTTTGATGCAAGTACATGCTTATACTTTTCTGTCAGAGTAGTGGGAGATGTTGAAGTTAGAGAATTTATGTGTTTTTCTTCACCACTGTAGGTTGTAGTTTGTGATATCATTTCTGTTTAGGTTTTAGGTTTGGGTAGGAGAATAGGGGTAAGTATCAATATTTTTATGAGCATTATTACATGTCACTTTTTAGTCTAATACAAGGTGTGGTAATATCAATCAGGAAAATAGGAATACAAACGTTGACTCATCTTTTGCTCTTTTAATTCTCTAGGATTATGATGGCTTTTTCGAATCAAAGGAGAGCAACACTGTATTTTCCTTTCTTGGACTGAAACCTACTTTGGCATCAAAGGTTAGTGGAGTATTGCAGACTTTTTATGGAATTATTGAGATGTTGAGATTGAATTTTCTTTGATCCCTGTGTGGGATGGAACTCTGTGTTTGTATGCATCCTTGCTGTGATCCATACCTTGTCCATATCACCTTAATGCTAATGAAGTAATTGAGATAGGTGTAAGGAAAAGTAAAGCATTTTAAATGAAAACAAGCATATACATGGGAGTAATTTGGGACAGCAGGTAAATTAAGTTTAAAGATTGCAACTGGCTTAATTATAAGAGGAGACAGAACTGGGATCTTAATCACTGGACTTTCTGAAGCCTGGCATAATGGCTCAGCATTTATTCATTAGGCATTAACAATTTTTTTAATGCTGAAATGTTGGAGCACTCAGAACTTAATTTAACTTTTTTGAATTAATTTTTAGCAAACACATATCTATAGGTCAAAACACAAAGCCAGGTAGCATCTTTCTGTTGAAGGCAGTATAACAGGAAATTTTATTGCCATATGGAAGTCTGGACACTTGTTCAAACACAGTCTGTGGTGCACCATTTGGCAGTAGATCAGACACAGAGGGGAGGATTTTTCTTTCCTTGGATACTGTATATCTATATTTGGTACTAGTACTGTTTCAGGCCTGGGTGGTAGCTCTTGGGTGTCTATAGAGTTCTTCTTCTGTCAGGAATTCATTTATTTCTGGACCCCTTGAGGGACAGGAGTAGGAAGGAACCTCAGCAGAGAACCACAGAAGCAGGTTATTTTGGCAGCCTGCCTCACCTTGTAGATTGGATAACTTGTCCTAGGAAAAAGATTGTGTCAGAACACTATCTGAAATAGCAGCTTCTGTGCAGCTCTGTTCCTAGAAAATATTGTGTTGGAGGCCTGGAGGGGTGTCTCAATAAACTTACTGCTTCAGTCTGGTGGTACTTCAGAGAGATGCATCCTCAGCTCCTAAGTGGTCTGGGGTTAGTGTCGCCTTATATGCAAAGGTCACAGGTATGGGAGATAAGGATGTATTAATAACATTAATAATATGTTAATAATAATTAATAATACTCTTTATTTTTTCTCTTTTCAATAGGAGTCAGAACCGTAGAAAGCTCGTGTGAAGTATCAACAACCACATTCCTGAATGAGTGACTTTATTCTTCAGCACATAACAGCTTCCCCACTGGATCACTGTGATAGAGCAAACATGCCATTAGTAGTAGTCTGCTTGCCATGAGATGGTGCTCTCTGATAATGTGGAGCTAATAACACACATATGAAATAGGATTAGGGCTGGGCTACTCATCTTCCATTGTAAAAATGCTCACTGTTGATGTTTCACTTTTGTCTTTGGATTTTGCAAGTGGCCCTGATATTCTAGCAGGCATGTATGTTTGAGAATAAGGATTGGAAGTGTAGGGCTTGTCATATTCCTTACCTTTTTTAATTCTTCCCACTACTGTAGTTCAAATTAGCTCATGATGATAGTTGAAGTGCTGGTGGTTATTAGGATGCTTGTGCTGGCTATGATCCAGAAGGTAAAAAGCATCAATCTTGAGATCTCAGTCTAAGCCAATAACTGCCATATTTTTGCTCTACATTTATTTATTGTGATGTTTATTCTAGATCATTGTTGTTTTAAGAGACATGGGCTGCTAATCTTGTTAATGAAGACTCAATTTGTCTAATGATGCACATTGCAACTGACTGTTTAAAACAAATTGCTACCACGAAGGAGGTGCCAAAGTGAAATATTTTGACGTGTTTCCAAATGCAGGTGAAATGTTCAGTAAAGCACTTGGTGGCAATACTGGGGAATTCAGAAGAGCTAAAGGGAGTCTCATAGCTAATGATAATATGAAGTTATGTCTTAACTGAGAAAGTCTTAACACCCAAGGTTGGAGCTCTATAGTTGGACTGTCTTAAAATGAAATTTTGCCAAAACTTCAGTTTACCTTCAGTAACACACAGCTCCACCACAAATCACATGAGGGTCAGGGGGATACTTTGAGAGCAAGGTTTCAGTCCCATGGTTAAACACTCCACCATGGTCCAAGATCATGCTTAACTTGCCTAGCTGCTGTCCTGGTTATATCCCCAGATGTGGTCATGTGGAGGTGCCTCAAAGGCAGTGAGAAAGCTGTGTGTGTGCTTTGCCAAATGAGGCCAGTGAGGTTGTTCAGCTGAGGAACAGGAGCCAAGTAAAGGAAGTGGAGATTATTCCAGTGGGACTGCATTGATGCACATAGCAGAACTTAGGCCCATGACTTGCCAGTGACCATTACAAAATGCATTCTAGACAGAAGTAAAATTGCATCACACATTTTGAATCAAATCCAGATACATAAATAACAGCTATGCTGTAATGTAGCTTTTACTCAAGTGATTTCATACTGGCAAGGTAGTGCCATCAGAGTGGACATCCTTATGTATTTGGGCAAATGAAAGACAGCCACTGTGTAGAAAAGCTGCTTTGCAATTACTCAGACTGTGTGGTTTGAAGGAAGCCAGACTTGTAAAAAGTGTCAGAAAGCAATACTATCACAACAAAACCCCACTGTGAAGCAGATCACATACTCTGTTAACATCACTAATCATAGCATACCAGACATGTCAGCTGGAAGGGACAACTGAAGGTTTTCTGGTCTGGCACTGTCAAAATCAGGCTGAAGAGCCACACTAGCTTGGATCAGATATGGGTTTGTCTAGCAGAGCATTAAGAATATCCAGAGCTGAAGATCTCATAACTCTCTAAGTAACCAGTGACATTGCTGCAGTGCTTTCCTAGTGAAAACTTTGAAATCTCTTCAAGTCCAGCTTTGGCTTCTAGGCTTTAATTTGAGGCTGCTGCCTTTGCAATGTTTTTTTTTGGCAGTCACAAGAAGAGATTGGCACCATTCCTTTCTAAATGGCCCTCAAAATAGTTGTAGGCTAACATTGGGTCACCTCTTAGCCTTCTTCTTACCAGACTGAACAAACCTGGCTGCTCAGCTGAGCTAAAGATCTAGATGGAACAAGAGCACACACAGATTTGAAGTCTGTGGTTGTATTCACTGGTCAAAATCTTTTCCAGAGCACCTTCTTTAGAGGAATCTTGAATGGGCATTGATGTATGTACATGCATTTTTAAGAATTATGTTGTCTCTGTCAAGGTACTGTGACATTCTTGTAACCAATCCCATATTTTCATGAGACTTGAACCTCGCTATAGGAAGGGAATATGACATGAGGTGGAGCTGTACATTGTTAACTTCACCACATTCAATATAACTATTCCTAAAAAGAAGTTAAATATTTAACTTTGTAAATGAATAGATATATGAATTTATGTAATTTTGCAGTTGATTACAGAGAAGCCATCCTGGATTTATCATGTACTTGATATGTTGTAAACTTTGAGAACTGCCTGAAGTCCCAGGTTTGATAAATTTACCTAAGTGTGTAAACATAGACACATGAGTAATCCTGGGTGTGAAACCCCAGGCTTACTGATGTGAAAGGAAAAAACACTCTGATTTCTCCAGGGGTGAAATTAATTTCACAAAGCTCCTTTTGAACTTTGATAATTGTAGAATAGAAGGCTCTCGTTTAGTGGAGAGTTAGTCTTGTTTCAGCTGTTAAGTAAACCTGGCTTATTTCAGAGCATGTGTGTGGGCATAGTCAGTTGTATGGAGGACAACACTAGCTCCAAAGATATCCTGCTTGCTTGCATGGATTGGCAGTGTAAGTCCCTTAGAATGTGTGCTTTTGAATTATAAGTAGCTAGTTTAAAAAAAAAAAAAAAAAGTATATATGTTTGGATGTGAATTTTGACTGTTGTACAACAGCCTTATTTTTGTAATTAAAGCAAGTAGACTTCTAGTTTGTTACACAAGATGATCTGGAATTTTTTAAATCAGTTTTGTAGTAATGATATGTAGCTATCAGGTAACTGAAAAGGTCTGGGGAAACTAGAGACATTTATTGAAAGAGATAGGAAATTCTTAATTCTGTTTAAAATTTTGGTGTATAAAACTATGCTTAAGAACCAAATGATCCCAGTTTCTAGCTAATACTTATAACTACCCCACTTTTTGAAATGGAGAGCAGTGTGAGTAAAACTTAATCTTTGTACCTAGCTAAAGTTGCTGTGTGGGCTGACGTGCACGCGCACATTCACTGTATCAGTGGCTTTGATAGAGGTGTTTTTGTTTGTGCCACACACTACTGGATAGTGCCTTGCCAGAAAGAGGACTGTTTCTGTGGGGTCTTCTTAGATGTGCTTAAACTTTGAACTGAGAAAGGCATAGTTTCTATATTGCTATTTTTTTAATAATACAGTACATTTATTTTGAGGCCTGAGTCAAAAGGCACATTCTTTGTAAGACTGAAACAGTTTTTGATGAGTCTTCTGAACTCTTGATTTTTCCTAGGTGACTTTGTTTTTTTAATTTTCTTTTCCTTTTTGTTGACTGTCTAGCATCAAACCTTCCAAGGGAAGTGAACCTGGAGTAAAGCCCATAAATTCATGTTTACACTTTCTTTAAAATAGTGTCTGATTTCAATGTTGAGCAGCCCAAGTGCTATCACTGAAATGAAGAGTAGCTGCCAAGCTCTCAGTGGATTTCTTGCTTGTCCCTCCCTGTCCTTTTTCACCCTCAGGCCATTTATTTGAGGTGTCTTATTCAGGCATTACCATGGTTCAGAAGTAGGACCCTGAAATGCCTTGTGGCCCTTCACAGGAGTGCAAGAGTGGGGTGATCACCAGGGAAATGCCAAATCTCATTGGTTTTCAGTAACTTCACTGATTTCACTACCCTTGGCACGAACAGTGGGAGGAGGATGGAGCCCTATATGTTCACCCTTCACAGGGAGCCCGAGTGGAAGACCCAGTGCAGAATGGCCCTCAGCTTGCTCTGGCACCCTGAGCAGAGGTTCTCACAGGGGCCCTTCACTGGCAGCGCCACGTGTGACACCACACACCACTGCTTTCCACAGGACTTCAGCTGCATCATGGCCTATGCTTCACCCTCCTGCTCCCTAAGGAATTTGGGAGGGAAAACAACATCTTCTTGAGAGCAGTCCTTCAGCCAGGGCAGATCCAGCTTACTCCCTTATCTTTATCTCTTCCTCATGTATGTTGTCCTGTCCTGTGTAGACCTACCTGTGTGCAAAGCTTCCACTCCCAGCCATCTGTAACATCCCTGTGGGGTCACAAACGCAGAGCTGGTGTTCCCCTTCATGGCATCAGTATTCTGTAACTCAGTAGGGGAGGGAGCATGTTGCATCCTAGGTTGTGTATGTGTTATGTATTAAACTGTGTTCATCTAATAAAGAACTGTAATTCACAAAAAGAAATTTGCACTGTGCTGTATGTGCTAAAATGAAAATATGAAATGAAAAAATAAGAGTTTATTCTTGCTGTGGCTTGCTTTGGTGGCAGCCTGGTGCTTTGGTTTGGGCAGCCTCTGCAGGTGGAAGCACTGCAGAACTTTTCACCTGGGATGGGTTCAAAGCCTGATTCTGTAAAATGTTAATTGGCTTTGAACCCCGGTAGCTGCATGGGAATTGCAATGTGTCCAGAATACCTGCAGGTTTGGGGTCTACCCAGCTAAATAACAGAGTGAGGGTGTAGAGGACTTCTAGCCCCAGATGCCAAACAAAAGCATGGCTGCTTTTCTGACTCCAAGAGGACCAGACCACCACTGCACCTAGGCATGAGGGATTTGTTTCACCAATGTGTGACTGAAGGAGTGAGGAGCAGATCAATGCTGGCATGGAGACAAACCTGCAGAAGGTGGCTAGGAGCTCGGGGCAAGGCCAGGCAAATAATATGTAGCTGTAGTGGGTGAGGTTTGCTGAAGATAACAGCTCAGGTTTGTCCCATTCTGCTTCTCCAGCTGCTGATGCCCCATTGCTGCTCTTCATTAAACACTTCCAGTTCACAGCTTCCCAATGGGAAAAGGGTAACTCTCAGATTTCATGTTTTCTGCATGCATTTCCAATATTGCCTCAGCCAGTTTTCCTTCTTTCCTGCCAATTTGTGTGTCAACTTCTCTTTCACAGGGCAAAGCACACACAGTGCTGGACATGGTGTGGGTGCTGCTGCTGTCTGCAGCACATAAGCACCAGTTCATCCTTCATTTGAAAAATTCACCTCATGGAGCCTGATGTTAAGGCTAACAGCCCTTCCCTTCTTTTTTCCTTAGATTCTCTGAATTTCACAGTTTTATCTGCCTAACGGAGGGAAGCAGGAAGAATGTGGATGTGAAGAGGTCAGCCTGTCAGGTGTGAGAATTAAGAAAGCCGAATCACTCTTGAACGTAAAATGAGCAGCACACTAATGTGTTCAGATACATAACCTTTGTCATTTAATTGTGGATTTTCTAATTAAAGCTGTATCTGGATGGGGCTCTGGCTTTTCTGCTTCAGTTTTCTTTGCCCACACACCCATATTGTTCTCTTTCAGCTATTGCCTAAGGTCTGTCTGCTGGGAATAGCCCTTGCAGAGTCCTTTGGTGATATCACCTGCCTGGAACAGTGGCACAGCCGTGTGCCATCTCCAAAAGACAGGAATGCTGCTTGCTGAGATGGCTGTGGTCCCACAAGCACTGCCTCTTACTGGTGCTGCAGTCTGGCCATCCTGCTGCTGCCCTACCACTCTGCACCTGGTGATGTCTGTTTAATGGCTTTCACTGCTGACCCCCAAGGAAATGATCTCCCTACTATGAGACTTCTATAATCACTGGCACTCTTGGTATAATATTCCTTCTGCACATTTTAATCTTTGGGTTTTCATAGCTACAAATCCTCTGTTTTTATTCCTGATTTTGAAGGATATGTCTTTTTTTCTTTTAGATGTATTCTGTGAGTGGCATAAATTTGAGTTTAAGCTATGAAAGGGCTTTTAGGTTGGAAGAGCTATACAGCATTGCTGTGAAATATGCTCTTTAGTCATTAAGGTAAATTGCTGTAGCATCAGTGCTGCTCCAGCTGGACTATGATACTTAAGCCCTAAGTGGCCATTTCATGTCCTTTGGAACATTCTTGCTCTGAGCAAAGTGTGAGTATCCATCAAACCCACTTATACCTACTGGAACCTATGGAGGAGATGGCATTTCAATGCAACAGATTTCATGGTCTGCATTAAATAATCAGCCTTGAGGACATTCTTGGGTTACAGAGACAAGTCCTCTGCTGTTTCTGTTGCCACAGAGCCTGTTTCATAAAACTACACAACTCCAGCTAAAAGCACAACATTGGGTCTGGGTTGATATTTTTTTCCTGCAGTTTTTTGGCTCTGCTCTGCTAGTTGGAAGGTTGTCTCAAAATCCTACTTCTCTTGCAGCAAAAAAGAAACTTTCTTTCAAATCCTGACTGAACTTTATTCGTGGCCAGCTTGTCTTCATTGTCCTGGTTGTTCTTTCATTTGCATATCTCCCTTGCAGGAATTACCTGTCATGAGTTGATTCCTTCTGCCTTAGCTATGCTTTTGTCAGGTAGAAGAACTGGCTGAGCCAGTGAAGAGTCCAGTTCTCCTGATGGCACCACTGAAATCCAGGGCAAATCCAAATCCCCAGGATGAGGAGATTCCAACTAGTCAATAACACAGAGTAGCTTCACGAAGCAAGTCCAGAATGAGCTCTTTAATTACTTCAGCTAGCAGAATTTGTAATTAAAGATGATCCTGATACTTGCTCTCAGTCTTGGCAGAAGTGTTGCTGTTAAACAGTTTCTCATTTTAGCCCTGATTGAGGTATTGCTCCAATTTAGCATATTTCCTGGCATATTGTGTGGGCAGATGAAAGAACTGTGCTTGCTAAATACATGAATTAAACATTCTCTTGACAGACTTTAACCTTCAGTTAATTCAAAGGTGTCAGAAAAATCGATAGCCAGGGATGCACTCCCTGAACTTATAATAGCTGCAGGATAATACAGATCTGGAAAAGACCATGGGTAGCCAGCCATCTTTTAAAACTTTAGTAATTTTATTTCAGTTTAATAGATAGACATATCTTTTAAAAAATGTTTGTAAATGTAGATTCCAATTCCCCACTAGTTAGAACAAGTAACATGACTATCCTTGGCAGACAGCAGCAACTCCTGCATAAGATCCTGTATGTGAGGGGCCTGAGATCTGTTATGGTCGTGGCTCTGTTTGTGGGCTGTGGTGAGCAAGACAAGGGCAATGGCCACTTTTCATGTACAGGCATGTACACAATCTGTCTCCTTTTCAGCAGCTGAATGCTGCCTGCTGTTTCTGCACAGGGCTCAGGCTGTCCCCCTTTCCCCTTCTCTTGCTGCTGCTTCTCATTCACCCCCAGCACAGTGCTGCTGCCTGGATTTCCTAATGTCAAAGCAAAATCACTGCATTTGTCCCAACAAAATCTCTCTTGTGGTGTTTGGTCCAACCTGCTTCCTGCATGTGTCTTTCAGCAGGCTCCTGCAACTGAATCCCTCCCCTTCTTGTTGTACCATCCTACCTAGACTTCCAACACATTTAACAAAGTAATTTCCAGTCTTTTCTCCTTGCTTTACACCTTTTTGTATCTTCAAATGCAATCTCTGTGCCATTGTGTCTTCTCTTTGCCACCACCCCCAGCTTCACATCAGTCTTCCTGCCTTGTGTCACCAGCTGAGAGGTTACAAAGATAAATGAGAAGTTTTGGGACATTTTATAAGGGGAAATGTAACAAACATACTGGTTATCTTCTTCCCAGAGTAATCAATTGCCATTGCAATGTACCACTCACCAGAAAACACCTCTCACTGGGACAGCCAAAAGCCCTCAGAGTAGATGCATTGAGATGGTGCTGTGGAGCTCATGCTTTCCAAACCCCAGTGGGACATATGCTCTTACATTTAATAATAATAATAATAATAATAATAATAATAATAATAATAATAATAATATAATTTAATGTAATAATTTAACAGAATAAGAATAAGAATAAGAATAAGAATAAGAAAGAATAAATAAGAATAAGAAAAAAAACACTGTTGCATATGTCCTAAAACCATGGAGAATGAAACATGAAATGGTGACTACTTCAGCTGCTTTTCCCGGCTAAAGACTGGGGAGAGTTTTGATCACTGTAACTTTACAGGACCTTCTTCACCATGAAGACCTGCTCAACATCCTCTCAGGGTTAGGATGACCTAATATTTATATTAAACTGTCTTCATGGATGGTAATAGTTGAAACTAGAAGAACATTCCAGGTTTTCTTAGCTTCCTCTATCCCGCCCAACTACATCACAGTATCTTAGGAAAATCTTCAACCAATCAGCAGCAGTCCTTATAAAAGATGCTCTTAGACACTTAGCACTACAGGGGATCAATAAAGGCAAGCTATGTAATTGTTGCACCTTTCTGAAGACATTTTTCACATCCTGGGGAATAAAAAGGTAGGTAGAGGGCTGAAAGAAAGGTGAAGTTAGGGAATGAGGTCTCTAGTGAATACGGTCTTCACTGTGCTTCAGTGTGCTGACTGAAGATCTTTACATTAGGGATGTTTAGGGAGATGTCACTCACTTTCCTTGTAGAATAAAGAGATGGAAAACAAGCCAATGCAATAATTACTTTTTGCATTTTTCTTGAAAGATAGATGCCACAAAGAGAGCGAGTACTTTGACTTTTTTAAATGTGCACTTTCAATCACCTCATTTTTCATCAAGAAAGGCTTTGATGGAAAACTGTTCTACCAGCAGATCCATTAATAACAAGCTCACTTCATATAAATTAGTACAGGAAGTTGTTGAATAGCCTTCTCTTTCTCCTGCACCCTCTTAGTTATCCATTGTTGGAAGGTCCTGCTGTAACACCGTCAGCACACCCTGGTGTGGTGCTCCCCATCTCAATCAGGGATCACCTGATCACCTCTAAGGAGAGCACATCTGCTTTGGGAAAGCACAGCCATGTTGTCATGGACATCCAGATGCTGCACCAGCACATAGTGACACCATGTTACCAAGGAGTGATAACCCATGGGAAAACTGGAAACAGGCGTTTTCAAAAAATGGAAGTCATGGCTTTGCATCTTTGCTTGCTTTGGAGGACGATTTCCTTTGGTGCTGCCCCAAAATGTCAGTCCTGTATCGGAGACAATCAAGCCAGGGAAAGGGCAGGAGGGAAGAGCCTGGTCCAGCCATGGCAGGGTGTGGAAGGAAGCAGGGAGCTGGTATGTGCTGTCTGTCACTGACATCTAGAGGACAGCACAGACAGTCTGTACATTGTGAAACATGAGGTAACAAAACCTCATGTATAGTGAGCCTTCCCTGGCCTGGCACCACTCACAGGCACAGAGATACTTGCAGCTGAAACTCGCTGGCTTTCCATACTCATGCCACCTTTAAGCATTCTACCCAGTTTGAACTCAGACGTGGCATCTTTTGTTGTCTGTGAGGCACCAGCCGTCTTCCGTGGGTGCCTTCTTCTTCCTCTTCCCATCAAACACAAAATGTGAGACTGACCAAACCAGCTTGCAGCAACAGAAGTTTCATCCTGGGGAACACGCTGGCAGAGCCATCACCTGCTATGGCTGTGAAGCCCATGGGCTTTACTCAGCCAGGTGAGGGAGGTCAGAGGCTGGCAGAACCCTCTGTCTCTAATGCCAGGGTCCACGGGCACCTGCTTGGCACCCTGTGCTGACTGCAGTGTCAGCAGGGGGCTATGGGGTGCTGCTGGGTGCTGCAGGGTACAAGCCCTACCACAAGGTGTGTTTCCTGCCCTACTGGACTCTGGCTGGGGCTGGATGGGGTCTGTCTGCTTGGAGGAGCACCCAGGAGCGTTGTGTGGTCCTGTTGTCATCCATTTGCATTATGAGCACTTTACGCCTGCCTATAAAGAACATCAAGCCTCTGTTAATGCAAGATAAGGCAGCTTTTAAAATTAAAGAAAATAAGTAGGAGTGCTCCTGATAAATTAGCTTTAATTTTAGAGACATATTTTCACAGTAGGCTCCTCTTCTTGGCACAGCTGAAGAGGAAGAAAATAAGAGTTATTACAGACAGACCACCTTCTCTGTGTCTTTCTGCCAACACCAAGGTGTTACAGATGTAGAAAACAACAGAAAAGGCTCAAACAGCAATTCCTACCATTTCCAAGAAGCATTAGAGGGATTATTTTTAACTGTTTGCTGCTCTTTGAGCTAGGCTCAAGTCTTTCGCCCCAGGAGGTGGTCAGTAATCACTTCAAGCCACAGAACTGCTTCTGCATGAACAAGGGCAGCATCAACAGTGATAAAGGAGTCATTATCCCACTTGTGAGGCCACACTTGAAGTGCTGTGTTCAGTTTTGGCTCCCACTAGGCAAAAAGAGAGGTGGACTGGCTGGAGAAGGTCCAGAGAAGGGCCACAAAGATATTTTAAGGACTAGAAAGACTCCACATGGGGAAAAGGGTTTGTTGAGAACCTTGAGAAGAGAAGGGAGACACTATTACTATGCTCCAGTATTTACAGGGTATTTATAAAGAAGATGGACACTCCTTTTTTATAAGGAATCACATGTAAAACACTAGGGGTAAGGAGTAAATGTTACTCCTGGGGAGTTTCTGACGAGAGAAATGAGTAAAATCTTTCGCAATGAGAACAATCAGCCACTGGAATAATCTCCCCAGGGTAATGGTGGACTGCCCAGCATTAGACTGTTTAAAGATTTGGCTGGACAGTGTTCTGGGCCATCTTGCCTAGACCATATTTTTGTCAAGAAAGGTTGAACCAGATTGTCCATGAGGTCCTTTCCAACCTGATATTCTATGGTTCTATGATTCTTCTCAAGGTAGCTGAGCATGCAGGCAGCAGCTCAGCACTCTGTTTAGACCACATCAAACTGGCACATAAAGGGTTAATTTCCCAGGCTCATGGATTACCCTACACCTTGTTTTTTCAGCTCCCCTGAACAGTCTGTCCTCATAAAGAAACTGAGAAGAATAGTAAAAGGATGAGTAAACTGTTTTTCACAAAACTAATAAAAGTTTTTAGAGGGATTTTAATTGAGTGCTGCATTTAATTAGCTTTTCCCATGCCTTCAGCTTTGCTCTCTGGATTTACAAGGCTGAGTTCAGTGAGGGCAGGTAAGGCAGTATGTGTAACCTGTGCCACTGCTTCCCAGCAGCTCTGCACATTGGCTCTAGTCAGCCACCCACATTGCTGCCTACTTTCCTGCTGGGGAGGCTCCTGCACGTTTGCTTTTGCAAGAATTGGATCCCAGTGGTTGACATGTGCAGGTACTTTTTTTATTTCATTAGTTTGATGAAAGATCTTCAGTAAAAATAAGGCAACAGTGAGCATGATGCTCATGCCTGTGGTGATAGAAATGGCATTTCTGCTTCTCCTGCACACCATGTCTGGAAAAGCAGACAAACACAACAAGAAGAAAGTAGGAAAACCTGCTCACCTGCAGTGAAAGCATGTTATGTGTGGAAAATAAATTGGGCAGTGGACACTTGATGATGCTTCTGTAGAACTGAATGACATGGGGACTGACTTCTTCACAAAGCTTTAAGACTGCAAAGTTGTTCCTGTTACGTTCAGGATCAAAACAGCCAAATATTTATTGTTTCATGTTATAAACCAGTCAGTAGCCACTACCCTTCAACCAAGGAAATTTCTTCAGTGGACAGAGAAAGGTTACGTTATTCCTCCTCCCTGTTCCCCCAAATGGTGGGGCTGTCATTTACTGTTTCAGCATAGACCCTAGTGAAGGAGATGTATGGATGAGGTAGAAACATCCCTATCTTAGCTGACATCACCCCCCTGGGACAGGAGCCACCTCTTTGGAGCACCCCTGCGTGAGAATGATGTCTTTGGGGGCTGTTTTGAGCCATCTGAGACAGCTGGTGTGGAGGACAGTGCCTCCATGGCCAAGGAAGCTGATTGAGGCAAGTCTGGGGGCTCAGCTCAGTGCCACACAGGGACACCCCAGCAATCAAGCCAGTTGCTAAAGGAAATCAATTTTAAAAGCAGATGGTTTAATTAGAGCACTAAGCTCCCTCGTTGTAATGCTATGTCTCCAGATAGTTTTACTGTTTTATTAACAAGTCTCTTGTACTTATTTCTTTCCTGTTACTTGACAGATGCTTTCATCAGGGTTATATAAAAGTCCTGTTTTCATCCCTACTTTGCCTAGAAATAGATTAAAGAAAAGCTGAAATACAGATTAATAATTATATGCAGAGTGACATACTAACCACATACATTTTTCAAGTAAAAAAATGCAATTTTAAGCCAATTGCCTTATTGCTCCACAGTATTACGTGCTGGCCTAGGAGAGGTTTCTCCAGGGAAGCAGCTGTTTTTGCTGAGGCTGACAGGATCTCTGTGCCGCTGGGGGAGAGGCAGAGTGAAATGCCTCTCCTTGCACAGGCACACAGAAATGGGAAAAACCCCTCAGAGAATTTCAGTGCTGCTACTGTCAAGTCAGAAAATTAGGCTGCAATTAGACAGGCCCCTGTGAATCTCTGTTGCTTCTCCTACACACATTAATGAGCAGCCAGAAGGAAATTTTGTGGAGAGATACAAGTTCACCAAAATTCTTGGAGTGAAGTTAGCCCTCCTCATTGCTGGGTTCAAAGATGCACTTGCAGGAAGCAGAAGTGTGTCATCAAAGGTGCTCCTGCATGCTTGCTTGGCTGTGTATGCAGAAGGACCAGCAGATGACAGGCACATCTTGAAAACAGCAGTGTGCTTTCTCACAACACAAAGCACCTGAAGCACAAGCTCTGTTAAAGCAAACCATGGTCAGAGCAGCCACAAGACATAAACAGCATTGTTCTCAATTGTTTAAATATTGGCTTCAGCCCTTCAATGGTGAGGAATTCATTGTGATCATAGCAACTCTAGAGATACCCTCACCTCATCTGTTGGTGTTACCACTGGATAAATGCATCATCATTCTGTGGACATTAATTGCAGTCCAAAAACTAAATTCATCCTTTAGCCTTTTATTCATCTTAGAAAACATACTAATTGTGGGATACAGCTTAGCTCAATTTAAGATTAATGGATGAATGTTTTTACATGAACATCAAAGTTCTCATTACCACAAATGGACATCTACAGAGGGCGACTTGAATGCAGGCATTTGCTATCTAATCCTGGACCCAAATCTGGTCTTCTGTGGAAAAGATAAGAGATCTTCATGTTTTATCCCATATCCATCTCCAATGCACCAGTGTCACAGCTCCCAGACCTCCAGGTACATGCCTGCTTCCTGCTTGCTCTACTACAATTGCCCAAAACTTTGCTGTAGTCACTGTGAGGTAACATTTTGGGGAACAAGGGAAATTAGAAAAAAGTCTGCTTAGAGTAATTTTAGAAGTTCCATCTTTTAGTGAAAAAAACTCATTTCAGCATGAAATGAAAGGCCAGTCAAAGAAATTTGGTCTTAAAAGAGCTTTGAAGGTCTCAGCTGTGCTTAAGATTTTCTCCAAACCTGTATGTTTGCATTACATTTTTTTTGACTGAAAATGTGCTTAGTGCTAATAAGGTACTAACCTGGTTTTCCTGATTTTACATATCAAAAAAAAGCAGAACATCCTTGAACTATTCTTCAGGAAGGGATAAGACAAGTCAGGGAATGGGACAATCTCAACATTCCCTAATAAATTGCTTTTCACAAACTGCATTAAATAAACAATAAGCACTATATGTTGCAGGCTCTGTGGTTTAACTAAAAGAGGCCATAACCCTCTGGAGTTTACAAGTGCTTGGTATGAGCTAAAACAGTTTGGCTGACATCTGCTCTTGCAGCAGATTTCCCATAACATCCAGCTATTCCAGTTTATTCACAATTAAATCACAACAGAAACATCTGCTTTAAAAGTGAAAGTAAATCTTCCAAAGCAGTTACAGCTGCATGGTCTTGATATCTTTTTTTTTAAGGCAATGGGACCATCTTCTTTTCCAAATGTCTTTTAATTAATCTCCTTCTTCCAGCTACCTTTATAAATACTACCATTGTCCATGGTTTGTTACCACAGTAGATAACTGAACTAGAAACAACACATAAGGACTTTTTAGATAAGATCACAGGGAATTCAGCCCTGGCAGCAAAGAAAGGAGCAGGAGTGGCACAGAGCTTAGCAGAAATGTCACTGACACGAGCAATGATAACCTTTAAAAAAGTTTCCTATGAAGTAGAGATCAGGAAAGAATATAATCAGATCTTTACTGATAACAAGCAAGAACATAATCAGGTCTTTATTGATACCAGATAATAAAAAATACCCTCTCACACAGAAAATGCTTACTTGGGCTTTTCTCATGCTCAACTGGCATTTCATCTAGTTTAGGTGTTGGGAAGGAAGATCAATCAATCGAGCCAGTGACTCTTTTCACACCGGCCAGCTGTCTTCATAAAATGTTTTATAAATTAAAGGAATAAAAATAAAGTCCTGTTCACCTGTGCTTTTCTAGTAAAACATCACCCCCTGTTTTTAATTGTTGCACTTCTATTTCAAAGGAAGATCAGATTTCTTCTGTGTTTTTCTTTACCTTTTTGTGACGTTATAATCAGGTGTCCTGACTGTAACACCCTATTTTTGTGTTCACAAAATTGCTTGTCTTGAATTTGCAGCCAGTGCCTGAGAGGGGAACTGACTGGCTGCAGGGATAAGAGAGGTCTCACAAAACTTGTATTCCTACTAAAATTATTACAATAAATGATTTATCACTTCTGAGCAAAATATCTGCCAATAGAAAATACTTTTCCCAGATACTTAGAAAGGAAAATTGCATTTTCCCCATCAGGTGTCAAGCAATGCAGCAAAATGCTTTGGTTTTCTTCCTCCTCTTTTTAGCCAAGCCCAGGGTTGGTCAATTCTCAGCAAAGCTGTATCACCCAGAAAATTTGTTTCCTCCCCAAAACAAAGCAAGCAGCGTGCACATCTGTTCAAGCACAAACATTGACAAAGATAAACCCACCTCCAGCAGTGATAGATCCAGGCAGACCTGAGCCCTAGACACATTTTGTGCAGCCAATAGGAGGTTGTATCTGTCCCTTGTTCTGCCCCTGCTGCGGTGCCCAGACTGGGTGTCCCTCCAGCACCAGGAGAGCCTTGTGGGATGCAGAGGATAAGGATGGTGTTGGGATGGTGCCTCTGCAGGAAGCAGGATGGTGTCCCAAGGACACATTCAGGCTAATGATTTCTGACTGGGAAAGGAAGGGAGATCAGGATGGGATGAACCCCAAAAAACAAAGTGAAAAAAACATTACAGGAGAAGCTTTATATGGGACAAGACAGTGCTTGAGCTTACTTGAAGCTGAATAGGGGAATGAAGATGTAGGCAAGACACCATGTCTCAGAAAGCATACAAGACAAGCCAGCTGAAACTATTATGAACCAGGTAATTCAAGGAGAATTCAAGATCTTTTGGGGAATTGAGCCTTGTAAGGGAAGCTGTGCTTAGGAAACCATATCATTAATGACTTTTAATGCTGAGATTGCACATGTAGTGGTGTTAGGCATTTGGAAATAAATGTAGCAAAACAGGGATAACCAGGTGGTTTGTTTGGAAGGAGACAGGGCGGAGAAAGGTAGGCAGGGGTGATGAAAAGAAGAGTAGAAATGTCGGGGGGGGAAAGAAGAAGAAGGCAGTAATAAACCATTCTGTGAACATCAGGAAGTGAGATATTCACTGGCAGGAGCATGGACACCTACAGGCGGTGCTGAAGCTGATGGACACATCTGAAGCCCACCAGGATGCTGAAGGAAACACCTTGGATGATCCACTGGACTCCCCATCAGCTGATGGGAACACCCATCAGTCCAAAGGATCTGTGTGGGAGGTTAGAGCAGGGTGGAATTGTACTACAATGACATATGGAGTGGGAGGGCACAGGGAGGAGTGGCAGAGCTGGAACACCTTGGAAATTACCCAGGTGTGATCTTTCGATCTGTAAGAATTTTCCATTACATTTGTCAGCCTCATGAACAGGTAGATAAAACTGCAGTCATCCAATGGGAAAAATCACAGTGTTATCACCCATCCTAAATATAAATATAAAAAATACTATATTGCCTACTCTAAAAATAAAATAAGTATTGAGTATTCATGAGACTTTGAACATTGGTTTTGTTTGTGAAAAAAATCTTTGCTTTCAATAGGTGTTTCTTAATACAGGGGCTGGTAAGGTGAAACATTTGTTGACAGGTACTTCGTTAGCTTGGCTTTTCCTCTTTACAATGAATGATGACAAAACATGTATGGATTTAGAAAGATGGATTTAGAAAGTGACAGAGTAGTGCTCATCATTTATGAGCTGGTTTATAAAAAAATAATGCAGGACTGCTCCCTACTAACCAGCTGTTCTGGCAGATAATAGTTCAGTGCCAAGCACTGTCAGATCAAGAATGGAACAGCCTCTGCAGCCTTGCACATCTTCGTGGGCCTGGGAGTGCAAAACACAGAAGGGCTCTCATTGGGTTAAGCACTCAGAAACTCTCCAAGTGCATCCATAATCTGCTTACTGGCTAAGCTGGTTGCGAAGCAAGTGGCTGAGATTCTGCTGACCTTGCCCAAGGGGTCATCTCAGTCCACACAAACTTCAGAGGGTCTCAGGCTGCAAAGGCAGCATGCTGGCTTGCTCAAAATTATTGTTACTGCATCAGAGTCGTGTGGTTGCCTTGTCTGCATGAGCATTTAGAAGAAATATGGGTGTGATAATTTGCTCTGATTTGGAGAGTTTAGTAAAATTGACAAAAGACAAAAAATGGTTACAGGAAAAGTCAAATGTCCATTTTCCAGCAGAACTAATAATACTAAATTCAGGTAAAGGCCAGGGATTTATTTTCCATGGTGCTCATTGAATGCCCTAAAGCACAAAGTTTCCTGTACATTATATTACATTTAAATTTAAAAAAAAACAAAATAAAAAAAAATCTATGAATGTAAATTCTAAGGGACTAACTGGGTAGAGTGGAGTAGAACTATGCCTCTATCTTGAAAATTCAGTGTGATATATGCATTTTTATACTTGTTCAAGTTATCTTTAAAAATATTCATTATACATTATACCTTTTGTTTCCTCAATTTAAATATTTATCTATACTTCAGATGAGGATTCTAATAGCGACCATTTACTTGGTGTAATATTAGGTCTTTCATAGTTCCTTTTCCCTTCAAGGAGGAAGCCACATCCAATTCCAGGTATTTCTAAGGTCTGGTTTTACTGGAAATGATCAAGGCAAAGAAGGTATTAAGAACACTGGCTTTTTTTCATCACCTTCTAGAGATGAAGGTGTGTCTGACCAGCTTGTAATTCTCTGAATCCTCCTTCTTACCCTTACTGCTTGAAGACAGGACTCACATTGATTTTCTTTTAGTCCTCAGGATCCTCTCCCAGTTGCCATGACCATCCAAAGATAAAGGATTGACCTTACAATGACACTGGCCAGTGCCCTCAGTGCTGATGGGTGCATCACCAGGTCCCATGGACTCGTATGTGCCCAGTTCCTTGAAATGATACCTAACTTGGTCTTCCTTGCTCTAGACTTTCCCACAGGCCCTGGGAATCTGGGGTTCCTGAAGCCTGGTTTTACCCATAAAGACCAAGGAAAGAAGGCAACAAGCTTGGTTTTTCCCATTTCCTCTGTCACCAGCTCTCCTGTACAATTCATCAGCAAACCCATATATCTCCTTCCTTTATTTTTCTGGCGATACATTTGAAGAAGCCCATCGCATTATGTCCCTCACTGGATTCAATTTCAGAGAGTTTTAACTGTCCACATCTCTTTCCAGCTGTGCTGTGACTTTTTCCCCTTGTTTTGAAGTGGTATTGTCCCTGCAAATAAAATAAAAAGTAAAATAAAACGAAACATTCTAGCATTTATATTTCTTACCATTTTCCGCAGGGAACACCCATTATTACAGAGTAATGAATTTCTCTTTTAGATCAGCAGAATGAGACTGTCAGCTGTGTCTGTGTTGCAGTGACCAGGCATGGATGACAACAACGCTTCTGTGTCTTGAAGGACCTTCTGAAGTTTTCTTCCACCTCATAGAGTTTCCTACAAGAAGCATTACTGTTCAGCTTGACAAATTTCCCCCACACAAATGCCTTTGGTAGAGACCACTTGTTCCCCTCCATGGCTTTTCCATCCCCAGGCACTGCAGTTGGTTGGCACTGCAGGAGTGCTGCTGTTCCTCATCTCCCCAGTCCTGTTTGCAGTTCCTCAGGGAACAATGGCAGAAAGCAGGTCAGAAAATGAACTGGAGAAAGATAGTAATGGAACAGAGTAATAGCTCCTGATTTGAGCAGGACTAACTGATCCAGCTTTACATGAAGCCAGTCTATTATGCAATTCTGATTTTGGATGTCAAACACTTCTTCAAAGAGTGCATAAGTTGCCACAAATCTAAGATGTTTTGAAGCATATTTTTTTTTATCCTATTTGGTTTTTCTGATGTGTCTCAGGTTTTCCTAAGAAAAAATAATGCTCTTGTGAAATGAAATCATACCCTATTTCTCATTTTACACTGAAATGAGAAACCAGTATGTGTGGGTAGTGGAGAACAAGGACAAATTTCCTTGTGTTGGGACTCAGGAATGTCTCCATTTGTTCAGTTACAAATGATTCACATTTGTACAAAAGCATATGGATTAGTTTTATTTATTAATTTATTTTGAACTGTCTCTAGAGGTTGTCACTGATATTACGGTTTCTAAGTCCTGCCATGATGAATGGGCCTTTGCTTGCAGGCACCTCACACTTCTGATTTATTTAGTGATATTCTTCTTAAATATCCATTGGAAAGACAGCTTTATACTTATGTGAGTCTGGTTCATTTGAATTCTAATAATAGCTTCATTTCAATAATTTGTTATTTCTAATCTAGAATTTAATGACCAAAACTACACACACACACACACACACATATATATATATATATATATATATATTTATACCTTATATAATTAATATTATTTACATAATATTATATATATATTATATACATTATTTATATGTTTGTGTTTTTACTTCTCTTCTAGATTCCACCAGGCTAATTTGTATTTTCACTGCTAGATTTGTATTTCTGGCATGATTTTCGTGTGTTGTACTTCTATGTTTCACTTTCCTGGCATCAAGGGGAAAAGCAACAGTAAAAAAAAAAAAAAAAATCAGATAGTTATAATCATACAATCATTTTGGTTGGAAAAGACCTATATGATCATCCAGTCCAACCATTTATCCAGCACTACCAAGTCCATCATTAAACCATGTCCTCAGCTGCCACAGATTTTAAATGCCTTCTGGGATGACAGTCCGTTCCGATGCTTGACAACCCTTTAAAATAGTTTTTCCCTAATATTTGACCTAAACCTCCACTGGCACATCTTGAATCCATTTCCTCTTGTCCTATTCTTTGTTACTTGGAGAAGAGACTGAGCCCAGCTGGCTACAACCTCCTTTCAGGTAAATTGTAGAGAGCAGTAAGGTCTCCCCTGTGCCTTCTTTTCTCCAGGCTAAACAACCCTCAGCTCCCTCAGCTTCTCCTCACAGGACTTGTGCTCCAGACCCTTCACCAGCTCTGCTGCCCTTCTCTGGACTTGCTCCAACCCCTCAGGGTCCTTCCTGAACTGAGGGGCCCAGAACTGGACACAGGGATTGAGGTGTGGTGTCACCAGTGCCAAGGGGAACAATCCCTGCCCTGGTCCTGCTGGCCACACCATTGCTGATACAGGCCAGGTGCCAGTGGCCTTCTCGGCCACCTGGGCACATTGGCCAGGAAAGGAGACAGCCCAGCAAGCAAGTCAAATTAAAAAGGCAATTAGATGGGAGGAACAAGGACAAATGAGGAAGAGTAATTCCCATTCTCTTTGTCAGTATCTTTTAGATATTTATTTGTATCCTCTTGCACTTATTTTCATTTTTGAGTAACTCACTGAGACCTGTGCTCTTGCTGGGTCACTCTTCTCTTCTTCTGAGATATGATTCCTTCAAAGTATTTTCCATTTTCCAAGTGCACTCATACTTTATAACTACAACTTCAAAATGTTAAATTCAGTTATCTTTACAGTCTTACCTTCCATTTCTTGTCAAATACCGCAAAAAGTCACTTCTCAGGCTGGACCTATGTCACTCTATTCTTCTAATCCATTTGGTATGATTTTCTGTTGACTGCCATGGCCAAAGCAGCATGAAAGTAAGCTGTGTGATTGAAAGGTATCTTTCAGAAAAGCTGGGGATACAACCTGCTCTCAGCATTTCACTGCCCCATTAGCATGTGTTATCTCTGCTGGAAAACAGATCACTTCGCCGGGTGTTCCTGTGAGGGTGTTTTTTGCTAAGTCACAAAGAAATGGCAATGCTGGAACCCAGTTTTCCTTGAAAGGCAACAACCACCTTCTAAAGTATCTTATTTCTGTGGTAGTTAGAAAAAAGGGAAAGTTTACTCCATAGTGCCTATTTCAATACTTATTTTTATTCCAGATACTGTTACTTCAGCTTATTTTCCAGAAATCAGCTATAAAATGAGGCAATTCTGAATTTTATTTCACTGTGAATTTAGATGCACTTTTTGAATTCTCATGTTTTCTTTTGCTTTTCTAGAGAGAGAAGTAAAAGAGAGATTCAAGAATTTTAGAGGAGCATTTGCCTTCTTTTGCCTGGAAGACTTGTAGCTAAATCTGGCTGTCCTTACCAACTTAACTAAAGCAAGTTTTTTCACATTCAGTTGCAATAATACAATATCTTCAATGCTGACCCCAGTGTTTTTTCTCTTTCTTTTGGATAAATTTCACAACTCAACTCTAATTTTTCAAGTTACAGATAAATGGAATAAAACACAGTACATGCAGGACCACCTTTAGGAAGCAGGGCATTGGCACATACAATTTTGTTTGCATGATAAATGTTCTTTGCTGCTTATGTGAGGAGTAGCAAATCAAGTGACTGCCACCCATCTAGCTAAAGAGGAGACAGAGGGTGTGATACCTTAGATCAGTGCAGATGAGGCATTGAGGATGTGTATTACATCTCTTCCTTAAATAACCACTGGAGGTAAGATGTGTACTGCCATTCAATTTTGACCCAGAGAGATAATTTGGGACATGCTCTGGTTCAAGCAGAGTTTTACCAAAGAGTCAACATACCTATGGGTTTTCAGGTCCTTTTCATTCATAAGGGCAACCAAGCATGGGAAAAGGTGGTTCCTCTGCAACCCTTCTGTGGTGGGGTTTTACAGAGGCTCAGAGCAGCTGGTGCTCTCCAAAATGCCTCTGGGTCAGGCCTAGCAGGTGAAATAGCAAGTGAATTCCCCATCTGCCAAGGCAGTGGGTGTCTGGGAGCTTCTCTAGCCTCAGCCAGGAACACACCTGAGGTGTTGCTAAGAGTTATTAGCAAAGACAAAGGTACAGACATCAGAGTGTCTCAAATCAGGTGGCAGAGGCATGTGCACGGGTGTCTCAGGAGCAAAATATTTACAGGAAAGCTGCATCTGCGGGAAGTTAGGCAGTGTTTATGAGAGTCCTTGCAAACAACAAACTCACCCAAACTGAAAGTTATTTTTTCATATCATACTTATTCATGCTGTCTTGAAAATTATATCCCTTCTATCTGTAGTTGTGGGGGTGTGGCTGATAGGAGTCATGGTCTTTTGCCCTCCCTTGTCTTTCTCATTCATAAAATTTATTCTGTCAGACTGTAGTGATAAGAAAAGCCTATCCAGGAATATGTTTGAGTCTCCTAGTATTCAAATCCTTCTTTTTCCTCCCCCATCCCTGCAGCAGGTATTACTGGCACAAATGTCTGTGAAGTGTGGATGAATCCCTGGGCAGCAGAGGATGATCCTTCTAGTATCTCCACAAGTCACATTGACAGTAGAGTTAATTTTTTCTAGGCTACATAATAGGTTAGAGGGAACAATCTGTTTCAGAGAGATTATTGAAGAGTAAGGTTTTGGCTAACATTTGCATATTCCTGAAAAGTGCTGTCTGTGACAGTTTTGTCCTTTGTAACACTGTAATCTATTTTTGTTGCCTACCATCAGCAGCTTTGTCAAACATGGTAAGGTAGAGTCCTTTGCATATGGACATTATATATAAAGCTATTAATTAAGAACATTTTTGATAGAAAAAATATAATATAAACTGAGAATGAAGACAAAGAAAACCCATCCAACCTTCTTGTAGGAAATCTGGTGTTGGATGACATAGTTGCATGAAAAAAACAACAAGTTTGAAATTACTTTTTGTTTCCATAATGGTGAGTTTCATGATAAAGTAGATTTTTAAAATCTTTGGGTTGGAAATTGCAGCAGATCCATGACAAGCTCCACTTCAGTATTGGCAATGATTCCCAGGAAGACCTCTGGAGGGCTGATGGAGCAAAGGGAGGCTCAGGTGCCTCCAGGGTCCAGTCCTCTCTTCAGGTGTGTGGTAGCATCACCAGGCACATCTGTGTGCTGTCTGAAGGGGGCAGTGGGTCTGGGCTCTGCACAACCCCATTGGTTCAAGGGGAATGTGACATGCTGCATTTTTAAAAAGCAGGTATGGTGCCTGGTAGTGGATGGTTTTCAGCCTCTTCTGAGAAATGAGCAGGGGAACAAGGGTGTGCTCAAAATGGAGAGGCAGCATCACTCACTGCTATTTTTACTTACATCATTACCAGCCTGCCTTGCTTATCCTGCTGAGTTGTGCTGAGTCCTTTGAATTATCTGGAGACTCAGTGGCACACAAGGCAGAATTAGGAAGGCATGGTAGTTTGTAGTGCAACTGCCTCTAAGTGTCACTGTCTAGTGCAGTATAGGTGGTGTTAAGGGCTGTTTTATTCTGACATGAATTCCAGAACAATAGTCCACTGTTCCTCAGCATTATTTGAAATCTATATAGTTCCAAGTGATTAGTGTGGGTGATCTGGTTTTGTGTGATACTCACAGTATCTGTCAAACTTTGTTCCCTACTTATGAGAATAATGAGTAAGAATGGGAGAGAAAGAATCCCTGATGGGGGTCTCATCTCTTCTGGGACTTCCTGAATGGAATTATTCAAGCACAGACTACATGAGCACAAGAGTAAGTGATGCAAACTGGCCATGAATAAATTTACATGGCTTTCTAACCATGTGTGATATCAATTCTGACATAACTTCCAGCTGAACGCAGAAAGCCATCTGCTTTCAAAGAGGAATTTTCAAAATGTAAGGACGGGATGAGATAAGGAAAGTAGGTACATCAGCTGCCCTACTTGCAATGACATCATGTGTTGGAATTGATTTTTCATGCAATAGTCTGAATCATGATGTAAAGAACATGTCACACAGTTTCCTGGTGGACACGTTCTGTGTCAGCAATCCCTAAAAGCAGAGCAGCATGCACTCTGGTGGGGAGGTTCACCCTCATCAATGACCAGGGAATAAGGTATTTTTTAAGGATGAGTGTTCTAGGTTGAACTGGGGAAGCCAGGGTTTTAAAACCATGTTTCTGTATTTTGGGTGAACACCTTGTGTCTTCTGTTTGGCTCAGCAGAGAGGTTCTGAGACAGTCTCTTGGGTTTGTAAGATCTCGAAGACAAGGCAGGTGGGGAAATAGCTGGTTTAAAAATCCACCCATTGATGAGATGGGACATAAAGCTCTGAGTAGCATAGTGGCATCAGGCTTTTTCTAGCTGTGCATGAGGCCCCCAGAGGAAACATATTCACTGTGGGGAAGGTGGGATAGTGGTGGCTGGGAGACTGCCTGTGCCAAATGTGGTGGGGACAGGAGGTTGGGCACCTCTTCTTTGGGGGTTACATCTGCTGCACAGTCCTACATTCAAACAGCCTTTGGGAAGGAGATATTTTTATTATTTCACATAATTTCTCCAGAAAAAGGTCTTTCCTTCACCTTCTGGCTGCTCTTCTGCTGACTACATTGGAAGAGCATCATCTGAATAACAAAAGCATCTGAGTACCCCAAATCAAAACAATGTCAGTGTTTGAGAGCTGGAGGTAGTGGTCAGGCTTTATGTTTGGACTGGTGTGTAGTTCAAGCCCCTGGGGCCATTTGCCGCAACACTGTGAAAACAGAAGTGTATGTATGGCTTTTGTAGTACGTTTCAAATGTCAAATAAATAAGATATAATCATATTTCTTTTATGTGCCTTTAAGGTCCTAATCCCTGAAGGAATAAAAGAAAATATTTGGTGGATTGATATAAACACTTCTTTATACACTCAGAGTTTTTATGTTTGGGCCAAAATATTTATGTTTGCCATCAGCAGAAAAACACATAACAGATATCTGCCCAATATTAATCACCTTTATGTTAAGAACATCGTTCATTTACAGTTACTGAATACATATTGTGTGATTAGGCTATTTTAAAATGTGATGAATGGGAATTTTACCTCTGTTCTGCCAATGAGGCAATTTTTATACTCAGATGATATTTACATTATAAATAGCACAAGCTGACTGCATTAATGCTAATAGAATCATTTGTTATTGCCCTCTCAGCACTCCTCCTGAAAGCTGGCTTCATTGGATTTAAATCCAGCCGGCACTTTTGCCGAGAAGGTATTTACATGACTTTAACATCCACTCCATGCTGGCATTGAGGTGCCAGTGGGAAGCTGTGTCCCCGTGCATGTGAGGATAACATAGAAACAAATCAGTGTTCTTTCATGACTTAAATTAGAGTATTTCTCCCTTCCTCCCCTCCCTGATTTGAAAT
Source organism: Pseudopodoces humilis (assembly GCF_049639895.1). NCBI lineage: Eukaryota > Metazoa > Chordata > Aves > Passeriformes > Paridae > Pseudopodoces > Pseudopodoces humilis. The sequence continues at coordinate 81,792,745 of NC_142202.1, read as the reverse complement.
GTAATTTTCACATCAAACTTCTAAAAAAATCTCAGAGGCACCTGTATGATATTTCCTTGACTTTTTTTTTAGATATCCAAACTTCTATAAGAGGAACAGAATCAGGACATCTGGCTCACTGCAGTCACAACATTTTTCTTACCCCCCCCGTCCCCGCTTCTTCATACAAAGAGTATTTCCAAGGGAGAACTCCAAGTCTAATAAAATGCTGTGGTAGTTAGACAAAGGCTGCTGGGAAATAGTGCAAAGTATGCTGCTGGCATGATTAACTCACCGTGAGCTCTCGTTATCACAGAAATACATTTCTATGCTGGAATTCATTTCCCCACTCAGCCCCTTCAGCAAACAAAACACTACTTAAAGGATGAAGGCTGAAATTACCCTCTCTTGTACAAGTTTCCAACAGTGCTTAAGGCCCTGTGACAGCTCTGATGTGAATGGGAATACAGAGAATCCCAGTGCCAGATCTTGCTGTGGACCTCCAGCACCATCTGGCACTGTCCCCTGGCTCATGAGGAGTGGGAGGTTGTAGCTTCATCTCAGCATGCTTTGCTTTACTTCTCCTTGGGTAATTCCACCACACACACACTCACACAGAGCCACATGAAGGCAGAGCTGCATTAAAAGCACCCCAAGGAGATGAATGGCCCCTTGGGGCAGCACTGCCAACTCTGCCAGGACCAAAATGCTCCTGCTTGGTTTTCCCATTGGGCTGCTGCCTGGTTCTGAACCGAGGAAGCACCAGGCCTGCTTTGGGACCAAGATGCTCAGTATTTTGTTTTTCCTTGCTGTTGAATGTGTGGCTCCAGGCCTTATTTACTGCATGCCAGCCAAGCCCTGTTCTCAAATGCTAATTTCCTAGTACAGTTTTTCCTGTGGCATTCATTACCTCATAATGTGCCTCCTTCACAAACATTAATTAACTTATCTTCACGAAGTCCCTGCAGCAGCAGAGAGGATGGCCTTGCTTCCAGCCTTTCTGAGGCATGGAGTGTTTGAGGGCTGGCCTGAGGCAAGCTTGCTGCAAGGGCAGGAGGGAGGAGGAATCTTGCTCAAGTGTGTATGCTGCTGTGTGTGTATGTGTTTATGAGCCCCCCGAACCACTCAGGCAGTGACAAAGTTCTGCCCTACCTGAAGCCAAAAGGAGGTGCTCTAGCTGGGTATTCCCTGTCCTTTCTGACATCCAAGGCTTCTGGTACCTTGGGTTCAGTATCCCAGTGAAACAAAAGGGGACATCTCCATTCTCCTTGTAAATTCTGCTCAGAAGCAAGAGCACGGTGAACTAGATTTTTGGTGGCAGAAGATGGCTTCTCCATTGCCTGAAATGAGACCCCAAACAACAGAGCAAAAGCAAAACTACAGAGAGCTGAGGTCCTGACTTTGTGTTTTCAAGTATCCTGCTTTATTAACTAGCAGAGAAATACATATGAAGCAGCCAGTAGTCACAAAGGGGCTTGCTCAGACCACAGAAGAAGATAGCAATGGGTGATGTAGACTCTCTATTGCCATATGCTGCCCTACAGAGGCAGCAGGGCAAGTTGGGTTAGACACCCAGACAGCAGCTGTGTGGCATGTTCCCTTTGTCCCTGAACCATAGAGATCAAGGTGTGTCCACCCTGGGGTTTTGCAGGTCTGGCCCACTCAGTGCTTTCTGATGTGGGAGATATGAAAACTTGACCTTTGTGGCATAGCAGACAGCTTGACTATGGCATGATATTATCAGAGACATGGTGCAAACCACAATCTCTCTGTAGAGGGAATATGTGAGAGGAATAATGGGAAGGACACTGCAAATGGAAAACAACAACCCTGAAATTAGCAAGTGTGGTGGTGTGTTCCTGCTCTGTAATGCTGTGTGTACCATAAACCCATCCTTGGTACTCTCACATTTGGACTCCAGACACTTCACTGCTTTTAATATTTATTTCTATGTGCACAGATGCATAGTGACAGTCAGACTCTAATTATACATCCCCATTTAGAAACATAGTATTTCCCAAAAGATGGCATTTCAAGTGTCTTGCTATAGTAATTGATGGTTTTAGTCATTTCAAGATTACAGATGTTACAATTATCACACATCATTTTTCTGCTAGTTGGAAAAAATATGTTTCCCTTTTTTTTTTGAGGAGAGGAACGTGATTAGCCACTTATTTATATATTTTGGCTTGTTATGCTGAGAGAAAGGGACATACAATAACACAAAGTGTCCCATTTCACTTTTTCTGTCTTGTCTTAGGGTGTGCATTAGCTACTACTAACCAAAGGTCCCTTTCAGGTGTTTCAAGATTTCCCCCTCAATATAGTTTATATACAATCACTGTCCATTTAATAAACAATACCTTGATAAAATGCCTTTTAGGGTTATTTCTTTCTTAATTAAACTTGCCATTTTTGTAACACTGAATCAAAATTGATGACTTTTGCATTACATCTCTAACCTTATTTGAACTGCAGATAAACTTGGAGGATTACTTTGTCATAGAATCATGGAATGGTTTGAGTTGGAAGAAACCTTAAAGATCACCTAGTTCTACCTCCCTACTGTGGGCAGTGATGCCTTTCACTAGACCAGGTTGTTCAAAACCCCATCCAACCTGGCCTTGAACACTTCAGGGATGGGGCATCCACAGCCTCTTTGTGCAGCCTGTTCCAGTGCCTCACAACCCTCACAGTAAAGATTTTCTTCAGTATTTCAAATCTAAATCTACTTTCTTTGAGCCTAAAGCCATTTTATCAAGCAGCATCTCTAACCTCTCTAACGTTATTTTTTTAGCTCTGTTAGAGCAGCAGTAACAAAATACCCTTTAAGATGTTGTCTTTGTTCTTTAAATCATAGTATACAATGGAGCTGAGATGAGTCTACATGGACCATTATTCCATGCAGTATTAGATTGCTCTGGGGGTAAGTTCTGAGCAATGAAATGTTCAAATAAATAAATTGCAGCCCACAAAATCCTCTTATCCTTCTACTGTGTTATTCTCTTCTAAACCTCAGCTGATTTCACAGTCACAACAAGGATCAAGATGTCTCCAAAGCAATAATTAAGTGGTTTTTGCAGATGCAGAACATGGCTTTTACTTTTGTGCCACTTTACACTGTCTCACAATTACCTTCATCCCCTCTGTGCCCACAGTTAATAAAAAAATCTCCAGGAATTAATTTTTCTGTAGTATGTACAATGTCTGTCACAAATCTGGTATCTCTAAACACTAAGGTACCGGCATCATCATGAAGAAAATACCTGTGCATAAACAGTCAGGCTATGACAGATTTGTGAAGAGGTTACTGGAGGTTTCCAATATTTCTTGAAAGCAAATCCTTGGGACTTAAGTAGAAATCTAGTACTTTATTTAAATTCATTAATTTTAACGGTATTGCTAACCTCCATAATTTGTCATTAAAGCTGTACATCATAGAGGCTCATCTGTCCAAGCATTTCAGCTGTGGTTTTGTTGCCCATTTTATCACTGCCCAGCATGTACAGCAAATTTTAGAAGCTTAAAAACTAAGGTACTTAGGTATAGGTAATACTAGCTCTTGTCATAAGACCCAATCAACGGCTTTGAAATAGTGCCATTCCTTGACACTAATTCTGAATTGCTCCTGGAGGAGCTCCTTTCTGCAGCCTGCAGTGTAGGTGTGGAGGTGTTCTAAAGAAATAAACAGGTAAAATACAGCACCAGAGCATTAAAAAAGGTCTCCCAGTCTCCTTCCCTTAGCTTTGAAGCTTGCTGTTGTCCTTGTGGAAATGCAATGTGTGCAAGGTATAAGGAAGCAGGTGGGTATGCTCCCACACCATGCTTGTGGGAAATTTGGAGCATTTTCCAGGGACTCCCAGATCCAGTGGCTCTTGTCTGTCAGCCCAACCTATCATTGGCTTTGTGTGATGAAGACTATAGGGTTCCAGCAAATACCCATGGTACTCTCCAGTTCATGCTTGGAAGGTGTCCTGGTTTTGGTGGGAAGAAGCTGTCCCAAAGCTGCTTCTTTCCATAAGCACATCCCAAAGAGTGTCTTTCAAGTGCCTCTAAATCAGGCTGGAAATTACAGATGAGAAAACCTCTAACATCGACTCTTGTGGGTTGTAACCAAAGTCCAGGATCACTCAGGTAATGTGGAGGAGGATGAAGTCGTGAGGGCCAACGCAAATCTTACAGCTAGTGGGGAAATCACAGCAGTTCTTCTGCATCTGGGGCCATACAGGGAGCCACACTGAGGAAACGATCTACCTAAGAGAGTCTATTAAAGAAAGTTCACTTAAGGCCTATATCATCATCATTTTATGGTCCCACAAAAACTGTGGAGGCAACACTGAAGAGCTGGGGTCACTTAGAGACAAGGCAGAGCAGGAGCCATCAAAGGGAATTTGGTATCAATTTTGTCAAATGGCAGCCTGGCACGCAACACAGCTGATGTCATTAGTAAGGAAATCAGCTGATAAGTGATGATAACTCAAATGTGCTTTCAGTAGCCCTACACATCTACCTAGTATATGCTCCAGCAATATACTGTACCCCACACCAGCACCTGACTGGTGCAACCAAGCCTGCCAAGGTGCATTGTACTGGGAAAGAATTTGGGATTACATGTTACCAAGAGGCAGCATATGAAAGGGAAGCTAACATTTATCCAGAGCCAACTTTAATTTGTCCAGAATAGCACAGGTTTTAAGATCTTAACGCTCCTGGGTATTTAATTTATTTAATACATTTTAAATGCTTGATGGTGAATTAAACATTCAAAGATTTTCCCTTCCTCATAGTGATGAGGGTCTGAGAGGAGATTAAAAGTTGGATTTGAGGCCATTGTTATGTAATTAAACTTGTTTGGCCTTTTGTTAGCCAGTACAATTGCTCCCTTGCACCTGTCCATGCAGCGTGATTTATAATTCAGCACAGAATACACAGGTTTTCTTGTCTCCACGTAATTGCTCAAATTTTTATTTGTCAAGTGTTGTAGATCACAAGCATTTTCAGTTCTGCACAGGCAGGCAAATGCTGCTTAAAATAACCCTCATCCTGCAATTCCTCCCTCAGGAGCTTATCCATGAACATTTTCAGTGTACCGATTAATGAGACCAAGCTTCCCCCTCGCACTCATCTGATTAAAATATTTAAAGGAATACTAGAAAAATTTGAATTGTCTGGTAAGCACAGGGCACGCTCTTCTCTGTATTAGCTAACTCTTGTTTGTCTTGATAAAAGATGGTGAGGAAATCTCAATAATCAGGAGTCTGCTAATATCTAAGTCAGGAATGCTCTTCTCCAGTGAAGGGGAAGAGCTTTACCAGATAACAGATAGGTGTCAGGTCAGACCAAATATTATGAAACAAGCAACGAAATTGGCAGCAAAGCTATTATATAGTGCAACCCAAAGAAGTATTGGTTGCAACAGGATTCAAAACAAAAATTGTGTCTGTCAAAATGGTCTAAAGATCTGTGATTCAAATGGAGAATGAGAAGACCCACTATGAGATTTCCAGGGTTTGACATGAAACCCTGTTAACCCCACCTCGTTTTGTGTGATAAGCATGGCAGACATTTGGTAATGGGATGTCACAGTAGGCATCGGGTGCTCCCCATTTCAGCTGCTCGTATGTGTGTCACACAGATTCTTCTTGACAAAGTCAATGGTTTCTTTTCATCTGCTCATCATTTTTGATACCAGCTGCACTCTTAAACCCAGGACTAATCTATTTATCCTTAGGAGTGTTATAAAATTCATGAGGCTGCAGAGTGAGCAGCATCCAAATGGGCCACTCAGGCTAATAGTTAATAAAGAAGAACTCTTCCTCTACAACCATGATTTAGGAACCCTAATATTTATACATGTGAGTATGAAATCAATAGGCAGATATGTCTGCTATGCTCAGGACATGTAAGCAGGGAAGGAATGAATATAGTGACTTCTGTTGAAACTACAGCTCCCACAAATACGTATCAATATACTGACTTTAAAATAAATGGATGTGTCTCTTCATCCTCTACAAGCTTTAACGTCTTGAAACTCTGTGAATCACCATCCCTTTGTGAAGCTGTGAAATGTTGCCAATGACCTTTTGGAAATGGGTAAGAGGAAGGCTGGTTTCTGGGTTTACAGAGGCAAGCTGGAGCAGAAATATAACTGCTGATCTGCCAGCAGCACCTGTGTCATGGCTCAGGTTACAGAAACAATCAGAATCTTCCTGAAGCCAGAAGCACCTCCTTGGCAGAAAGCAAACTGTTTGGCAAGCCTTCCTCTGCTGCATTTGCAAGCAGATTGTACAGCTTTGCCCCCGTCCTGGAAACCTTTCTGAGAGGATGGGCTGAGTCTGAGGGTGGGTTCCAGCTGCTTTGCACCAGTTGAGCCAAAAGAAGTGAGCCTGGAGAAGCAAGTGGTACAAAGTTTCTTATTTGAAAATTCTTCTTTCATTTTTAATATGTATGTGTATATTCAGCACCTCTCTCTAGTAAGAAAAGGTACAGTGAGATCTAAGAAGAGATTTCAATCCCACCAGTTTCCCATGATTTTCCTGCTAAGAGAGAAAAGTGGCATATGAGTAGGAATGCTGATGAGAGGTGTTTCTGATGGAGTCACTGGTGACTGGAAGTAGGATGTAGCTGCTCGATCACAACATAATTACTTAATCTCTCTATCAAGAGAAAACCCTGGTAAGACAATACCAACCAAGGAGGGAAAGTTTAAAGCTCTACTGATGAATGCTGAGTGAGAATGAGACAAGCTGCTTGGAGATCCCCATGGAAGGGGCCACATGACATGACAGTGATGTCCAGGTCTTGCTACATGTCTCTGGGCATGTCTTATCTCCCTGTAGAGATGTCCCCTCTGCAGTGGGTTCTGGCATCTATGGGGCAGGAAGAGGTGGCAAGAGGACCATTGAAAATGTGGGGTTTGATCACAGCTATTTGAATATGGAAAGGAAGGTATTAATGGTCCTGCCAAGTTTGGGAGCTTGAGGTGTGAACCTCTGCCCTGTTACTGTGGCTGATGGGCACTGAGCCTTTGCCATCTGCTGGCTATCTGGGCTCCCCTGCAGCACCTCAGGCTGCCCTGGGTGAGCACGTGGGCTTGCCACACTGCCCATCCAACCAAAATGGGTGGGAGGAGAAGAAGTGAAGGGAGAAGAAAGATGAGGAGGCCAGGAGAGATTCCTTGGGGAGGGAGTGCAGGGCAGGCAATGGAGTAATACAGTCACAAATGAGCAGGCAACCGAGCCACATGCATGCAAAGTGCCTGGAACAGCTCCTGCCCAGGCAGGAGAGGCTGCTCTGAGTAATGATTTCACCAGCATGTGGGAGACATGCTAAAGAAGTTTCTCTTTAATCCACAGGCAAGGCACAAATAGTTTCTGACGGAAAACAATATTAAAATTGTTGATTTTTACAGAAAAAAACCCCACCACCCATTAATCAAACAAATGACACTCTTGGGAACTGAGGACTGTGGGGCTGCAGATTAATTGCAGGAGTTGCCTGCTCCCCCTGTATCTTTCAGTATTTCAAAATGGACATAATACCCAGTTTTATAATTTTGCCAGCCCTTTAGGTTGGACTTGAAATGCAATTAAAATAGCACTTGAGAGAGCCATACATTTTAATTAATGGCCTCCATTGCTGAGAAGTTGGAAAACAAAGAGAGCATTGCCCACTAGGAATGAGTAAATCAAGACAGATGCGTTCCTGGGTGTCCATACATCAATATGACGACATAATCTAGTAGAGCAAGAAACCTGTCTCTGCTGTAATATGACTCGTTTTGCTTCAAAAATTTAGTGTATGATAAGATGAGTGCAAGTTTAACAGCCTCAGGTTTTGAAACTGGGACAGAATATATCTAAGGGAATGCTGTTCTGCTGCGGGGTTCCAAAACCAAGGGGAGTACCCCTGAGATTCAGCCTGCCCAACTCTCCTCCCCACTGTGCTGTTTCTCCTTTTTGTTTCCAGATCCTGGAGCTCTGGCTCCAAACTGACAAAGTGGTAGCTAAGATGTAGCAATCCCAGGTGTGGGTAAAACCTAAGAGTGGTGTGAAAAAGGTGTGAGTACCATGGTATAAAGTCTGGGGTTTTCACCAGCTCAATACGCTTGTTTTCCCCCAAAAGCAAGGGCGTTACCAGGAAATATCTTGGCTAATCTCTGCTGTTCCAAATGGCATTGATCCTGGACAGCTTGGGTGCAGTGGTTCTCTTTTAGTACATATAGAGTGTGTATGTGTAAATGTATATGTATATATTTATGGCAAAGACTGGTGCCAGATGTGTTTTAAGCATGGATCTGGACTTCCTTAAGTATTTTACAAAATGACCATCTTGAACATAGCATTTACTGGGAAACATATTGAAACACTGAGAAACAAGCAATGTCATTAAGTTTTGCTGAATAGAGAGTAAAATGGGAAGTGGTTCACATGATATGAGTTAAAAAGAGTTTCAAGAATTTGTACATCCACCCACACATCACATAACAGTTATGATTTTGCCTAAGGATCAGGGGCTACACAGAAGAGATTTCTTCAGCTTTTTACAGGAGGAAAACAAAACTGAACAAACAAAAAAAGGTGACACATGTATTTGTAAAAGCAGAAATGGAAATAAGAGACAGGAAAAATGCAAACCTGTTGACCATTTTAAAACACACTTTGAGACCCCAAAAGTACAGAGCACAGAGTTAAAAATTTGAAGAGGCAGCATTTTTTTTTTAAATCTGTCTTCCCTGAACTAGGGAAACTCCAGGAAAAAATAGCAAAAGAAAACATTTATGAAACAAGATAAAAGTGAAAATTGGCTGTTGTCAGTATGAGATAATGAGCCTTCACAGAAAAATGTTGAGCTGTCTTGTCCCCTTTTTCATCTCTTTATGAATCTGCCTTTTTTGGACAAAATGTGGGCAATCTTTGGGACTATAATCCAACAGCAGGCTCTAATCTAGGCATCTTCAGCAAAACACAGAAAGGACTGGGATAGAGAAATGAGAAAAATTCCACTTCATGCATCAGTAGTACTCCTGTATTCAAATGCTTTAGACAGTTTTGGTCACTTAATCTTTAAACACGAGGTTGAAACTGATGGTCTTCAGAGAAGGGTCAGCAAACAAATGAACACAGGGAAAATCTCTTACTTCTGCCTTGAGGTAGAAGTAGCTAGAGGCTTTCCATTCATTTTGAAAGAACAGTCCAGCTTTCAACACTTGTTCTATGTCATGACAACCCTGCAGAGCACAAACTGGCTTTTCTTTCTCCTTTGCAGAAGTATGTCCTCCTCTGAGCAGCCTCCCAAGAGAGGCACCAACACAGATCAGCCAGCTGCAACAGCCAGGGACAAAAAGAGGTTTAAATGATTGTGCAGCCTTTGGTGAGATTGTGCACTGGTAGAAACCATCTCAGGGAAGAAACTGCAATGTGCTGGATAAAAGGAAATATCCAAAAGCTATCAACACCCAAATATTCACAGAAACGTGGAATGTGCTGAGTTGGAAGGGACCCACAAGGATCACCAAGTCCAGCTCCTGGCCCTGCACCATCTTCAGGAGTCACACCATGTGTCCAAGAGTATTGTCCCAATGCTTCTTGAACTCTGTCAGGCTTGGTGCTGTGACCCCTTCCCTGGGGATTCTTTTTCCAGTGCCCAACCACCCTCTGTGGGAAGAACCTTATGCAACCTAAACCTCCCATGACACAACTTCAGGTCATTCCCTCGTGCCCTGTCGCTGGTCACCACAGAGAAGAGATCAGTGTCTGCCCTTATATTAGATCCATTTTTTGAGATGTATGGGTTTTTATGGTGGGCAAATATCAACTATCTGTTTCTCTCCTTAACTCAGAAACTAAAAAATCAGGGTTTTTTTTTTTGTGTGTGTGTGTGTTTTGTTTGTTGTCGTCACTTATTCCCCTCTTGGAAATACCCAGACAGTAAGTTGCCAGTGTTGGCTGATGGGACAATTGACTCTTCCTGTGGCCATTGCTTCTCCTGTTCACTCACACCACATTACTGAGCGATCCAGGGCTGTCAGCCCATTTAGCACAAATGTCCACAATGAAGTGTCAGAGGGGCTGTGGATGGCAAAAGCATCACTCTGCCTGACCTACAGGTCTTGACTATTCAGGAGATAGATACCTGTCCCAAGGAAGTTGTTGGCACATACATTTGTAGGAGAGAGTTACATGTTGGGGACAGTGGGGACAAAGTATAAAGAGATTTTTGCTCTTCTATCCCCTCTGCCTTTTCATTAAACATGGCTGGAAAACATTTCCCAAGTGAAAAATACTTGTTAGTATATTTTATTTTTTTCTCTTAGCATTTAATAGCTCTTTAAAATTGCATCACTAAGGTTTTTTAGCAGCTGGCAGTAAGATGTGTCCACTTAATGAGCCATGATTTATGCCTGAGATCAGAAAAGAGTGGGTGTCTGTTAATCCACACCCGTGTATTCACTGGGGAAGCAGCAAAGATTAAATACTTTGTCTTCTGGGAAGTCTTCTTGAGTGTGCAGATTTCCTCCTGCCTGAATCTTAGCAGAAATTGAAATACTGTATTGTGATTCAGACTTGTGCAACAAAGCCCAAGCAGCTCCTTACCAAACAGCCCCATTTCATTTTCCAGGGCATCAAAAATCCAGAAGGTGGCTAATGCTGAAGCAAAGGGACCTAATTAGAGTGAAGGCAGGGAATCTGCAAGAAACAAAAAGACACCGTGTAATTACTGAAATAACTAATATGTTGCTTTATAAACCATGACAAGCCACTCGTTTAGGGTTACTCTGTGTTCTGAACTTCGATTGAATCACATAGTTGTGTCTTTATTGCCAACTTTTATAGCAAGACAAAGCAAATTCAATCAATCTGAGCCTCCATATCTACATACAATCATTGATGCCAAGGAGAGAATCCTCTTCTCTATTGATCAAAGACAGAAGGTGAACTTGAATTTCCAAGAACTTGAGACAGAGTCTGAATGAAAATTTCCAAAGAAAATGGCATGAGCCTTTGGATCAAGTATCCAAGGTGACATACAGAAAATAAGGATATGTCCTTATTAGACAGCTTCTTTTATTATCTGTCCATACTGCTGTGGAGTACCTGACGGTGTTCCACCTTAGAGCTCCATCCTACCGACCACCTTCTAGATGTTCACTGGTTTTGCCCTGCCTCTTCACCAGGTGAAAATCATCCAGAGGTGTAACTGGTAAAGAAATGGCAAGTACACACAGCCAGTGTGCTAGAGAAATAGGGAAATTTCATTATCCTGAACTGAAAGCAGATAAAATCTATTCACCCACTGTTACCCTTGGACATACCTTTCTTTATCCCTGAGTTTTGAATCTGATCTGAAGGTGTATTTCAGTAGAGTGTTTGCAATGAGACACAATGGGGAGCAAGCTAAATATTGGGGGGGAAGGATTTCCTGTTTGCCTCTTGCTAAGAAGGATTTCAGGGGTGCAGGCAAGCCTCCTACATCCCACCAGGACCTTTGGGCTTGGTGCCCTTGACCCATGGCAGTGAATCAGCACCTCTTCAGCATTCTGCAGGCTAATGGTAAAGCAGCCAAGGCTTGGGCTGTCCCCAGAAAATTTGGACTTTTGGGAAAAGAAGAAAAAAAGGACGCCAGGACAATTTAAGCAGTGCTCTGGAGGACTGACCCATTGCTAGGGCAGAGGATCCCTTTGCAGAAGCATGAATTATGTCAGCAAGACCTGAGGTTTCCCTGTGGGAAAAATTTGGGCCTGAACAGGTTAACTCAGAAAAAACATATTAGATCTTTAGAAACAGCATCGGTGGGCAGCTCTGCTCTGTGAAACAGAAAGAATACCCAGCACATGGCTGGATAATCCTGTGATATTTTGAAGAAATTGTGCCCCCTGCTGATTTAATTAGTTTTTTTAAGCTTCAGCTCTAAACCTGGTGAGAACATTCGAACATACTGATTAGTGTTCAAGGTCAATAACTCAGATGTCCTGCTGGATAGTAAAAATCTTCTCTTTCAACACTGGAATAAGATGCTTATTATTGATTTGTTGGAAGCAGAAGGCAAGAGATGAATGGCGTATCCTTGCAGGGCCAGCATTCTGAGGCCATGTCTAGCATTTTACATGTCCTTTGTAGTATTTAACGGGGAAATAAAAGCCTGGAATAAAACAAGCAGAAATTTGCGACCAGGGGATTTGGTGGGTTTATAAAGCCTCTGTTTGTGCCTTAGTTGCATGGTAAAATTATCTAATTTTCTAGCAAAAAAGAACAGTCATTGGCTACCTATTTAAACTGATCATGACTGATTAACAAAAAAAATAGATCACTGTGGAACAATAATCACTGCTCTTTCATGAGATGTGTGGTTATACCACAGTATCCCACATCAACTCTCTCAATGGCCAGCAGTATGAAAAGATGCACATTTTTTTCCTAGGAAACCTCATCTATGCCAAACTAATTTGCACAAAGGTCACCCCAAATGCTGGTCAGACAGCAAAAAAAGGAAAGAAAGGAAGAAATCCCAGCAATGCACTGTCACAGGTATGTGAATTGGGTTCCAGCCAGCCCCACATCCAGCACAGTGGGGCTGGATATGGGCTCGCAATTCCCAGGAAAGGGCAACAAACCCCCATTTCCCATTGCCCCATGTCCATCTGGCAGTTTGGGGCCACTGGAGCTGCGGTACAGATATGGTCCTGGTGGATTTAAGCTCATACGACATTTCTTTCCTCTAAAATCCTACTTAGTGTGCTTTCCGGTGCTGCACTGTGCTCTGCTATTGTTAATGCAGCGATCAGGGACATTTTCTTTTGGCTTCCCTCTCCCAGTCGCCAGACCGCAAACCTGTCTCCACTAGGAGGTCATGGAGTACCCTCTAGTGGATATTTTGGAAAACATATCTCAGCTCTTTATTGGCCCCGGGAGCCTTGGCAGCAGCTCTCTGGAAAGCCCTGTGTTTATAGTTAAGGTACACAGGGGATGGATTACAGTAAGCACAGCACATGCAAAGAGTTGCAAACCCTTACAAGAGCTCCTTCTCTTTGGTTAAATCAAACATGAAGGGCAAACAAGATTAAAAATCAATACTTCAAGACAAATGGCTTGATTTTTTTTTTTTTTGGTCTAGTAGATGTGTACAAGGCAAAAAATACCTGTAAGGAAAATCAACCTGCCAATAGCATTCAATTTCAGTTTTTGGAATAGCCTGAGATGGCAACAGGCCCCCAACCTACAGCATCCAAGTACAGGCTCCTGGGAGAAGCAAGAATATATCCTTATGATTGGCCTCCTTACCCTTTATTTATTAACTTTATTAATCATCTGGGTTTTTTTATAAATTAGTTAACTCATTTTCTTGTTGCTTCCCATGATCTGTATGTGGTGGATTAACCTTCCCAAAAAGCGTAAATCCCTCCTGGCTGCTCTCTCACCCACATCCCAATGCTCAGAAAATGTGTGAGAAAGTTCTTGTGTCACAGGAAGGACAGAGACCTTGGGAACTTGCCAGTTAGCATCACAGGCAGACTTGAGGGAGGTGAGTGGAAATATTTTAAGTTGTTAATTAAAGTAGATTCAGGTAACAAAGATACCTGATTCAGAGAAACAAAGATATACATTAAAATATTACCTTTCTTCTCACACTTCTCACAGGCTCAGATTCATCCCCAACTCTTCTACTTCCCTTTACCCCCAGGCTGCACAGGGAGATGTGGGAATGGAAGTTTGGGTCAGTCTGTAACTGCTTTTCCCCTGCTCCAGCATGGGGTCCTCCCTGGGCTGCTGTTTTTTAGGATAAACATTCTCTGATTCACTGATCCTCATCGGTAGTGGATTTGTGCTTCAGCTCCTGAAGCACCTCCTTCCCCACCCCCTTCCATCTCCTCCTCTGCCCCTGGTGTCCCCTCTGCTGTTTCTCACTTCTTCCCTCCTCCTCTTCCCATCCAGAGTTATCTGCTCTTTCTGATATAATATACATTGTAAAATTCTGGTACAATGGTACCAGTAACATTTTCACATTTTCACAAAGTGTTGAGCAGCATTAGTTTCTGTTCCCATCATCTGTCAGTCCAGTCTTGTCAGTTTGTCTTGATTTGATGTCAGACTAAATGTTGTTCCATTAGCATGCTCATCTTTATGCCTTTTATCAGTGGCTTTATGATAACGCTCTGTAAGACTTCAGGAGTTTCCCTGGTACACCAGGATGTTCTCAAAATGAAGATGAATAGGTCAATTATATCGTTGGCAGGTTTTCCAGGCCTTCTGAGTATGGAGCAAGACTTAAACCTGTTTATGTCTAATACAGGTTCTTAATGTCCTCACTTGTAACTTTGCAGCTAAAAAAATATCACTTCTTTCATTCTGCTTGAAAATACCATCCTGCTTCTTTCTAAATGTGTAAGAGAAATCCCTGTTTATCTGTTTACATTCTCTTACACTTCTCCTTAGGGATGTTGCTGCTGCCTGCTGTTTTTCAGGTTTCTATCAGGATTTCCCCTTTGTATGTCCTGTTTCCCTTCTGGAGCACAAGTTCTGAGCTGGTCTGTTGGGTGTTTCATACAAAATACAGACCTTAAGCTGTATACACAGCTTAAAAGGCTTCAGGGCCTCTCCTGGTGATATGTTGTAAATTCATCTCATTTTTAAACGGTTTTTTTCTTGTGGAGCTTTTGGCCATGGCTCCTGGAATCGGGCCATGTTCTTATGCCAAATTCTGAATTTTCAATTTCTGAACCATCCTGGTGGGTGAGGTTTTGCTTTTTTTTTTTCACTGGGAATGGCCATTATTTCCAGGGTGTATTGTGTTTGCACAGCAAGGTTTTGGTATCAAGGGTCTACAGTGGAGGCTTCTGTGAGAAGCTGCTAGAAACTTTCCCCATGCCCAACAGAGCCAGTGGGCTCCAAGATGGACCTGCTGCTGGCCAAACTGAGACCATGGGTGATGGTCATAGCTCTGCTGCCATAGCACATTTAAGGAGGGGGAAATGTACTGCCCAGGAGCAAATTTTGGCCAGAGAGGGGTGAGACTATGGGAGAGGAACACTCTGCAGACACCGAGGTCAGTGAAGAAGGGGGAGAGGAGGTGCTTCGGGTGCCAGAGCAGAGATTCCCCTGCAGCCTATAGTGCAGACTGTGGTGAGTCAGCTGTGTCCCTGATGCTCAGGGAGGTCCATGGCAAAGATCCACCTGCAGCCCCTTGAAGATCCCACACTGGAGCAGGGCAAGAGTGTAAGGAGCCCCCTTTTGAGGAGGAAGGATATGCAGAAACCAAGTGATAAATTGACTGCAGCCCTCATTCCCTGTGTCCCTGTGCCACTGGGAGGAAAGATAAATCAGGAGTGACATTCAGCCTGGGAAGAAGGGAGGGGTGGGGAGAGGTGTTTTCAAATTTGTTTTTATTTTGCGTTACCCCACTCTGGAGTTAATTGGCAATAAATTGAACTAATTTCCCCAAGCTGAGTCTGTTTTGCCCATGACAACAATTGATGAGTGATCTCTTCCTGCCCTTATAATGAGCTGTTTGTAGTATTTTCTCTTCCCTGCCCCAGCGAAGGAGGGGAGTGCTAGAGTGACTTTGGTGGGCACTGTGCATCCAGCCACCACTCAGGGATGTGCCAACTCAAGCACTAAGCAGACAGGCTATTTTACAGAGCAAGCAGAAGTAGGTTTTGTTCCTGTGTGATTTCAAGCATGAGCAACAAACATGTACAGCAAAAAATAAATTGGCTTAGCCAGTGCTTCAAAGGGTGTGAGCTGCCACCCATGGTAATTTCAGTATGATACCTGCTGACTTCCCTTTTGCAAAAGGTCTCTTGAATGATTCATGCTCTCACCTACTGATGTTCCTGGCTTCTTAAACCACACCACTAACCCTTTGCCTTGGACTCAGAGTTTCCAAATTGTTTTTAAAAGGTGCTCGTACGTGTGTGTGTGTGCACCTTCTTTTGAAGGACAGGCAATCCCAGCCTGTGCCCCAAGAGACAGACCTGGCAGTGGAAAGTCACCATCCTCCCTAGCCTTACTCCTCTTCCTCATGCTTGCTTTTCCCCTTGAAGGGATGGAGTGTGTCCTCCCTACCCACAGGCGCCAGCTGAGACAGAGAGCTGCCAGGAGCTCTGCATCTCTTCCTGGGTAGTGGTGACTGGCCCTTTCCTGATTAGACTGATGATGCTGACCCAAACAAAAAGCCAGGATGAGCAGGCACTTCCTCCTCCTGCTTTACTACTGGGCAGAGGAGGGAAGCACCACGTTTCCAAACTCTCCTTCTTCTGGATCCCCCCATACTAGCTCAGATGTTCCCTATTTAAAGAGCTTTCAAATTTTTTTCTAAAATGCATCAACATTTTTTGTTTTAATTATCCCTGATGGCAATGACTACTTTTGAAAAGGCACAAGGGGCTCCCCATCTCTCCAGGCCTGCAAGTGAAGCTGCAAGGCAGTGGCATGGTGGGTGGCAGTGCTTCCCATGGTGGCAGCCCTGTGAGAGTCCATGCTTTCCCAATGCCTCCTGTGACTGATCCACTTAGGAAAGCAGCTCTTCTGGTTATGATTAGCTCTTTAATCCTTTTCTCTCCCTTTCCAGAAGTGACAACTTTTCTGTTTGCACCTCCATTGCATCACCATTCCCCTCTACAGCTGCCCTGCATTTTTTTTGCCTAACAGCATGTAATTAATCAGCTTAAGTTTGTAATAAAATATGACGCCCATTTAATAGACTGAGTCACTGGCAGAGTCAAGCAGAATGAGCTGATGGGAAGGATGGCAGGGGAGATAACACAGGGCTGTCAGCAGGCAAGGGGCAGGCCTGCCTTTCACAGCCAGTGCTCTTTGCAGGCAGCCTGGGTGACACCAAGACCAAACCTGCTCATGTTTCCCTGTTGCTTGGTGAGATTTTGGCATGTTTTCCTGCCTGAGCCAGCATTGCTGCAGCAGGAGCCAGACTGGTCGATCCTTTCTGTAAGTGGTGGGCATGAGCTGAGCGTTAGGATGGGAATGAGGACACACAGAGAATGAGTGGAGAGGTGACTGCCAGCCCTGTGGGGGACACTCATCCTCTGGACAAGGTGGAAGGGTTGGACCCCACTGATGAGCCTTTCAGGGGGGAGCCACCAGTCTCATCCCTGAGCTGTTGCTGGCTTTTCAAAACGCTTCCATATGTAGTATTTTTTGTTGCTGGCTGTGGTACTGTCACATCATTAATCCTTCATTAGAGGGTGATAAAATACTTATACAAAAACAGCTCATAAAACTGGCTGATCTTTGGCACTGTACTACTCCAAGTGCTCCAGAGTTTCAGGACAGAGGAGTTCTGTGACGTTATAAAAATTTCTCTCCTGTGGCTCAGAGCTAAGCTGAAGTCAAAGAGCAGCTGACAAAGGCTTCAGGGCTTGCACACAGGCAGGTAAACTGGTGTATCTTGGAATGCTCATGAACAGCACCAGAAAGATGCTGGGCATTTTACAATTTATTTTGCAAGAGCTGTAGATAAAGTAAAAAGTGCAGCACCTTGATTGGGAAGATGGGTGCCTGTGTCTGTATATCTAGATATACGTAGCAAAAATAAACACTTTCTGATTTTCTGGCTAACACAACTACTACTACTGTTATGTTATGAAGCTTTTAAAGCAAAATAGTTTTAGCTGTATTTCCAAAAGTTATGGATATTTCCACGTGACTGCTTTTCAGCTGTTTGTTAGAAAATGCTTATCTAGAGTTTTTTTATAATGTAAGCTAATTACATCCCAAATTAAAAAAGACCTTATTAATGAATAAGATACTGGGATTTGGCATTTGATTTCAGCATTCAGCACAATTCCTGCTTAATACTGTGCAAACTAATTCAGTCTCTTATCCCAGACCAGAAACTACAAAAGCTGTGATGGTACAAATCACGCGTTGCGGGACATTCATTGCACGAGAAGATTCAGGGTTCTCTGGGGATGGGCAGGAGAGCAAAAGCCCTGCCAGTTCTCGGTGTTTCTCCACACCACCGTGTCCCAGGAGGCAGCAATGGCTGCAGGACCTCATTTCCAGCCCCACAGTGTGACAAGTCCTGCACTGAGCTTGCAAATGCAGCACCAGCCCTGGATTAGCCCGCCACGCTGCAGAAGGAACAGGATCAAAGGAGAGAGTCATCCTTACCCAAGTCCTTGCAAGTCTTGTTTCTGGTTGTTTACCAGGTATTCCAGCCACTTTCTAAATGTCTCTTTTTTTCTTTCTCCTATTAATGAAGAGCTAGGACTAACACAAATTACCTACTCTGCTTTTTACTGTTAAATTAATAATATCCTTACTTTATAGCCCTGCCAGGAGGGATAACACTATTAAGGCATGACACCACACTGCAGAAAGGGTGTCTGCTCAAAACTTGTTTAGTCCTCTCATCCTTGCCACTGGAAAACATACAAACCTCTCAAAATTTGTACAGTAGCCACTCAAAGTAAACTTTAAGTCTTCTTGTGGTCTCCTTCCCCTGTTAAGGTAAGGAATACCCCAAAGCTAAACAACTGAGAGTGGTCTTTTGCCAGTGTTGAGGAGCTCTGGAAAGAGCAGCTTTTGCTTTTGTAGTAGGTACATGCCAGAAAAGCCATTTTAAGATAGCCCATCAGTTTAAGCTCTAAAGCTGTGGAGGTGGAGCTGCAGAAACGCCCTTCCTATTGATGCCAGAACATTATTTAGCTCTTCCTTAGAAAACATCAGCAGTTAGGAAGGGCTCCAAGTTTTCCCAAGGAAATACTGTAATGAAATGCATCATCCAGCTGTCTGTACCTTCACCACCACTCACCTGTACCCATCCTTTCATCCTGCAATCTGGCAACAGCTCACAGATTGTGCAAACCTGCTAAATTCAAGTGCCACCCAAAAAACGTTTTGCAAAGTGCAGTTTCCAGCTATGGGAATTTTCCCTTCCCCCACTAAAACACCGGGAAGAGATATTCTACATCTGCTATTTTTATTTATTTACATACTTAAATTGATGCTCAGTCAATTCAATTGAGTCCTCAAAGGTAAGCCAGTCCCAAGAAATAGGATTGACCAGTGATGAGAATGTTGTCATTTTAAAGGTGGGTCAGGGCCGAATATTGCTATGCTTTCTTATCCTTTCAACTTCCATAGGACAGCAGGGCCATCCCACTGGGTGTAGATGAATTCCTCCTTGCTAACATACAATGCTCCTTTTGCTCTGGAGTTTCCAGTTTCAAGACCTGAAATTCTGGCATAAACATTCAGATTGCATTATAACAGCTGAAAAAAAATAATTAAGAAATATAATTAATTAGCCCACCCCTATCTCTGATTGAGTGTATCATCCATCTCTTCTCTAAAGCATTCTTCACAACTGTAATGGCTATTTTATCTAAGTATCAAAGAGAAACAGGCTCCTGCTGGGGATTTAAAACCTGATACTGATTTTTTAAAAATAAATAGCATTAATAAGCAAAAATGAGGGCATCTCTTAATTTGGTTGCTTTAGCTACTGAAATAGAAGAGGGCACAAAAAGAACAGTAAGCAATAACCTCAATGAGCACAGTTCAGGGATTTTTCTTTCTTTTACCTTATTCCTCAATGCTGAAGAGACACATGACAAAGTTGTATTGAATGCCATGACCTTTAAAAGCTATTTAAATCAAGGAAATAGAACACAAACAATCTGTTGAGTTCTTTAATTTCTTTTTCAGAATTCCTAGGTCCTAAACATAGCTTTTACAGCTAATAATCTCTATACCTGGCCTAGTCACAGTGCTGAAAAAAGCTGTCAACCGTATTGATTCTGCAGCAGATTATGGAATTCTTTTAAATTTGTAATTTAGATCCAGAATGCACTGCTCACCAGGTCACAATGATGTTGAGAACTAATCTTGGTTCCTGGCGTTCCGCTTATAATGGGAAATTTGCTCAGTGAAGGAGGCACTGCACAGCATTCTGCTGCTGTTTTAACAAAGAATTACATTGCCTCAAGATGTCATGCTGCCAAAATTGCTACACCAAAAATTAAATAGAGAACAGAGTCTCAAATCTGTTGTCTGGCTAAAACATCATGTTATTTTCAGCATCTTTGCAATGCAAAAGCAAGCAGGCCACTAACGCTTTGTGCATCTTTTTGCTCCTACAGCACATTTCTACCCCCCATGAAAACATGCATCAAGAGATAATGTGAAGAAAATATCAAGAATATTTTGGTCAGATTGAAATACCCACTTTTTCCCCAGTCAATAAAAATTCCTAAGAAAACACATGACAAAGAAAATGGATTCCTTCTACTTAGTGCATCTCCTACAGAGCTGTGCAGCCATCTTCTAATAGTTGCCATGAATTGCAGACAGCCCAGTGCTGCTCCCTGGTAGTCAGTGGCTGGACCAGAGGCTGGAAAAGTCAGACTCAAGGTGTTGAAAGAATGAGAAATTGTCTCACTGCCAAAAATGTGCTGAAATATATTTTGAAAGGCACCCTGTGAGTCTGAGTATGAAAAAAATTACAGGCTTGCTTAATTTGGAATTGAAATTGTTGTTCTAATGGTTCAGCTCAAGGATTTTAGTAAATCAATCCCCCTGTAGCTTTCAATGGGCTTCAGACGAGACCTTCTGGATCCAAGAGATTTTACAGACCTGTGAGACAGGCACCTTATGCCAGCTGCTTATCAAGATGGTACTACAGGTGTATTCCATAGTGCTGGTGCAGCTAGAGGCATTAAGGAGAGTTTGAGTTACAACCATTGCACATACAAGTCTCATATCTCATCCCTTATCAAAAGCAGATTTAATAAAGTGCCATAAAGCAAGAAAAAAAATCACCCATGCACTGGTCTGCAGCACAAAGCGGAGTTTTCTCAGTAAGAATTCTGCCACAGCCAACACTGTGTAAGTTCAAAATAAGTTGCCACTTTTAGTAAAAGTAAAGTAAAAGGTTTTTTTCAAAAAAAATAAAACCAAAACCAAACCAAACCAAAAAAACCAACCAACCAACAACAACAACAACAAAAAAGAACCAAAAGCAAACAAATCAACAAAAAACCAACAAAAACCAAGTGGAAAAAAATTAAAGGTTTTGGTCCTTATTTTTCTATTATACTCCAAATTTTCTAGTGTGCAATGTGAGGTCTAGATGGTATGTAAACTTTTATAAATTCTGTTAGCATAATGGACTGTTCTTAGTGAAAATTCTCACTGAAATAAGTGAAACTTCACCTAGAGAATACCAAAAAGCATCAAAAGTCACAGTGAGGGATTTTGCCTGTGCAAGAAAACTTACCTGACTAAAATAAAAAAATATCTTAAAGTCAGATTTATATAAAAATCTAGTATTTATTAAATTGTCATCACAGAAAAGCTCAGTATAAAATCTCTAACAAGGTGATTTCATAGCGCAGTAAACTCTGTTTCTCACAGCCAAAAGCTCTGGTTATGAATGTACACTGTGCCTTCATATCATAGAATACAGTACTGGAGTTTGTCCTTGTAGCCCTGTATTTGTTAAGCAGGGAGACAAAATTTAATAAAAAATAAAATAAAAAATTGAATAAAAGCTGTTCTTTCTCTTAGTTTATTGTATCCAGGACACCCAGTTTTGAGATCATTAATTGAAAAATATTACTACTCAACCTGCTCAGACTGTGCAGCCGCTATTTGGCATTTCAGACTGCAAGAAAAGTCATTTCACATGCCCCGGTGACAAATCACAGCAGTAAACTATTCCCTGGACACACATCACAGTCTTCATCCACAGAGCCACTCCAGCAGAGCAGAAAGGCCTGCACAGCAGTTCAAGAGGACAAAGAGGAAAAAAGGGGACTTTTTCAGTAAAGAACTAGCTATTACCTAAAATCTCATTTTCTGACTAAATCCTAACAATGTGGTGGGTTTTTTCCTATTTAATTGGAGCAGTTCCAGCATATTTGGTTTATGTCAAGCAACTAAGAACTGAAAAGCGTGCTAGGCTCTCTACAAGTACTGAATCCAGGGACACATTTTCTTCAAACTCCGTACCTCTTGCTGTCAGCAGAAAATGTTCCAACAACCCCTGCCAAGTTTGATGTTTTGAGAACAGGTAGAACTACAAAAAAACACCATTCCTCCTTGGCCCAGGGATTTCTTCTGTGCCGTCTGCCAAATGTGCAGAAACCAGGTCAGACATCAATTGCCAGGTGAGAATCTATTGCTCAGTAAGAAGAATTCCTAACAGGCTGGGTACCCTGTGCCCAAAAGTGGCATTTGAGGTGAAGCCAGTGTACAAATGATGCCATGGCCTTGAAACCCTTGACTGTAAAACACCCCAAAGTTTATTTTAACATTTTACTCGCTTGCAGCTACTACAAGATCTGTGACATTTATCCCACTCTGGAATAATCTAGTAAGTAAGCACCTGACCTGAAGATACATGTATGAAAAAGAAACAAAACAGTAACAGAAGCTCTGTAAAAACAGGCTTTGAGCAGTTATACAGCGATTTTCAGCTTTGAAGGGCTTTGTATACTGCAAGAAGCTACTCAGAAGCTCTGAAGATTATTAATGAGAAAATACAAAGTGAATCCTGCCAATGCAGGGTAAGATGTTTGTCATTACTTTCACTCCAATCACTCTCTTGATTGTCATTTAAGACAGAGCAAACTTTTATGTACTTCAGAATGTACTTATGCACAACTTGTATACTACTTGTATACCATTACAGCATCTGTAATGAACAGCAGTAACAGTTACAGAGTAGTCATTTAACTCCTGCAACACCTAGGGGCAACAGCGGAAACTAGAGGAGAGATTACCTCATGTTCTCTAGCTGTGGCCCAAGTTGTTTCTTGTATTTCTCTAGTTCTCTCTCATAAACACACTCTAAAAAATACTAGCCTAACAGCAGTTTCCTCATCAAACAAATTAAGGCTATACCACTGCAAGAACAATAGTTCTCTATCTAAAGATAAGGACAGAAAGCCGTTTGAATCATTTCAAAAATCAAAGATTTCTTTTTGTTTAGCACACTAAAACCTACCTGACATTGATTTGACAGATAGCAGCGATGCCATAGAGCTTGTTATCAATTCCCACCTACTGAATCAAAATGCAAATATCTTTTTCCCTCCAAGCAGCACTGACTGTGTGGTGCTCTGGCAGGAACTGCACTGTTTTATAATGTGCACTGATCAGGGCCTGGATGATCAAGAGACACCCATCAATAAGTATCTTTGTAATTAAGTCGAATGGGATGTCACTGACATGTCAGGCAGTCAAAAGAAAAGTGTGTCTGCATTCACGATGTGACCTAGAAGTCCCAAGCATAAAAAGACACTGAAAGGCACCAGTCCATAGAAGGCTCTGGCTTCAAAGCCACCTTGGAGTACATGTTTCATGTGCCTGTCTGAGAATAGCCCACGTTCACCCAGTGCCTTGAGCTGTGCAAGAACACAGGAAATAAAACCCTTCCCCCACCAAACCCCAATTTCTCAGATGTTAAGAAGCAAGTGATGCAAAAAAGAAAATTGAACATCAGAGGATCCAGTCTATTCTAGCCAATCATCTGATGAATCTGATCACGTTCTTATTTTTAATTACTGGTGGGGAAAACAGTTATGAGAAAGATGCCTGCAGAAGGAGCCTACCCTAGCACATGTCAATCATCTAAAGGATAAATCTTGTTCTGAACACTTGGTGTATTTTCTGATTCCAGGGAGGACGTAAGCAGTGGATTGAAGCAATAGCTGAGAATTGTGCAAGATATAATTGACCACACCATATTTTGCTATGATGGCAGACTTGATTCTCTGCTACTTGACATCCAGAGTAGCTATTTGCACTGAGATTCTAGGAGTGCAACATGGGTGCAACTTGATATTATAAGGTTGATTACAGAGATCATGCTTGGCAGACAATGAAGGGACTTACTGTACCCAGCACATGTAACCACGAATCGCACTTCTCCGGAATGAGAGACTTCATTAACACCACACAGTGTCCATCAAAAGCTAAACTTCATGGCTAATTGTATTCCTAATTGTTAACACTTCCAAGACCAAATAAGGAAACTTGGGAATTTTTCTTTGTTGTTTTGACAATTTTCAGTCAGTTTCCTAAGGGTGATTTCAAAGCCACCCCACTATTATCTGGGGACAATATTCAAAATTAGGAAGTCCCTGTAACCTTAAAATGGGAGGATGTATCACAAAAATGATTTTCTCAAAGTCCTGGGCAACAAAACAGATTACATCACACAATCTGCACAACACTAAAATTAGCAAGCATCTTGATGCAAGATGGGACATAGAGAACATACTACAGAATGTATAAAACCAAACTCAAACAGCATGAAAAAAGTAATGTTTATTTTTAATGTTTACAAAAGCATGAACACCTTAAGCAAAAGCAGCACCCTGTACCATACATTTCCCCCAATCCTCCTGGGATATTGGTAGAAAGCAAGTATTTTCTCTGCTCTTTAGTGCTCAAAACGTACTCTGCTGAGGTAAATGGGAACCAACCCACGCATTTCCATGGAGCTCCCTCTGCTTACAGTAGCAAAGGGGCCGGCACATCAGACTGCAGCGTACTGAGATGTCATATGGGTGTCTTGCTTTAGGTATTAAATTAGATAAGTCTGTGTTTCTAACCAAGAGAAATACACTATCCAGATAGCTAATTAGCTCCCCAATCTCTTCAATTTTAACTGAAATAGATCCCATTTTAAAAATGACTCTCAAACCATACTAGCTTCAATCAAGGTTTAACTTGATGCACCAGGAACAGTTTTATTCAAGTTTTTAAGAGATAGCTAGTGCTTGTAAGCTATTTTAGGACTGAGATCTCGCATCATAAAAGCTATTGGTCCTTTCTTACCTCCCTTCCCAGCACATGCAGTTCAAGTGTTTACTCTGAAGAAATCTGCCCTTAGGTAAACCTGAAAAAAATGTGCAGCATTTTCATTTTGCCTTCACCTTTCTCTCCTGATCTGGAGCTGGAAGTAATTGATGGTCCTGTAATCAAATAGGCCATGCTTTTGAACACACAGAGAAACATTTGTTTAATGATTAGACTCAGTCATCTTAATGGTCTTCTCCAATCTAAATAGTTTTATGACTCTATGATTTATTTTTAGAAGTTCTCTGAACAGAGAATATGATTGCAATGATTTCAAAGACTCACCTGGAGCAAGTTATTCATACTAAAACAATCCCTGCTATAATACAGCATAATTCCCCAGCTACCCTGAGTTGAGATCCCTCCCCTCAGAATCTACAACTGATGCCTCAAAATATTTATTACACTGGTAGAAATGGCTCTGTCTGGTCTGCCATCCTATGTCTAAAACCACTGACAAATACTATTTATGTTTGCAAGACTGATATAGGATCTGTGGAACAAAAACTGCTTCATTTTACTGCTGGAGCTGTAGGAATCATTCTATTAGCTCCTGCCAAATTCACATTCAAGAAATATAATTTACTTCACATATTGAAAGAATCTGCTAAGAACCCATACATATATACACACACATACACTATGTATGTGTACACATATATACACACATGTATAGATAATTTGTATTTAATTTTACACTGAAGAAGTGCTAAAGTAATCCAACAACTGTCACTGCTAGAGATGAGGCTAAATTAAATGGTATTACTTATATGGCATCAAATATTTAGAGACTGGTCCAAGAGCTTCAGAACTCTTAGCAAAAAAATTATCATTCATTGGCAAAATAAGTTTCAAATGGTTTGAATTTAATTTTTCAATAAATTGAAAGGATTTAGAAAAACAAAATCCCAATAACCCTGTAAAGAATAATAGTACTGCAAAAGATTGTATAATTTGAATTTCAGTACTGTGTATAGAAAATACACATATTTATACATACTTTCATGGCAAAATTTTAAGGTTCCTCAGATTCAAAGATGACACTAATGAATCTGTCAGTATTTCACATGCGCATTATTGCCTCATATTTTGAAAAACAAAAAGCTGTACAAGTTCAGCCCTGTATTCTGTGAGTCTGGCTGCATAGTCAAAACAGAAATATTGCACTCAAGACCATGCCTACAAAAATGCACATTTAATAAGGCCATTATATTCAAGATTGTAATGGGACTTGAATTACATGAACAATCAAATATATCATAAATAGACCTAGGAAAGTCATACTGCAAAAGATGTTCTCAAAACAGCAGTGTTCCAGTAATTTAATAGCTGGGCTTTTTTTCCCATGAAATGGCAATGTCTCAAACTGGTTTTATGCACAGGGCCAGACAACATGATGTGTACATACACATGCATTGTCACAATGAGCTTTTTCATGTTTTTTTAGAATTTAACTATTACCCCAGCATTTGACAGTAGGCTTCCACTCTAGCTCTGTCAACAAGGTTCAAGTGGCAATCAACTTTAATCCACTTCCATGCATGATGAGGGGGAGAAAAAATTTGACTTTCAGTTATTTAAATATTTAACGTCATGCAAGACATAATTCTTAACTCAGAAAGTGGAGCAAAGACACAATTGAACCTGCATGGAATACTCCCCAGTATGCTGTTGCAGAGATAGATCACATTAAGAGCATCAGTTTAGCTGATCTGGCTTATTGAATGAATGACAGAGCAAACAACCAATTTAACACAATTCAAGGAATGACACAGATTTAGAAGTTAGCTGCCCAAATCCCATGGCAAATAGAAAGAATCTACCCTTTAATCACAGTGGGGTATTTGACCTTGAAATTGCAGGAGGGTAACTGTACTCACACCAATCACTACCTTGGAGTAGCAGGTGTGCTGTAAATGTGCTTTGTAGTTATTTACTCCTTTAGCCATTCCAAATTTACTGAGTCAGCCAGCATTTTGGCTTGGTTAAGGGTAGTGGCATTTGTCCAAGAAGGAAGGGTAGATCACCATCCCTCTTCTCCATGCCACACTACATAAATATGCAGTTCTACAAATGCAAAAAACATCATTACAAAGGCTGGAAGAATCAGAAGACACAGCAGATAAGAAACTTAATGGTCACATGCATTTGAGTTCAGCAGAGACAGGTTTTCACAATCCTATATTCTGCCCAAAAATCCACAGTGGTGGTGATTAGGGATGAACCACCTTCCAGCTGAACCAACTCCAGCATTAGGAATTATTGTTTATTTACAAAACACTATACCCCAAACTGGTTTTCCTAGGACCTGTTTTCTGAGTTTAGATTTTTTTTTTTTGAGACAAGACAAACCTGAGACACAGAATATGTGACCTGCTTGCATATTATAATCAGTCAATGGACGACTGAGATGCAAAACTCTATTAAACGTGTCACCCACTTTACACTCACAGTTCTGTGTACACTTTCTGCACCAATGGTGCTGCTTGCCAGATATATGTTTGTTGCTACCTCTGGATATGTTTTTGGCCAGAGCTGGGGTGGGGGGGGGAATGCATTTGGACAGTAATAATGCAGCTCTTGCAGTGATGGCCAAGGAACACAGTAATTCAGGATATAGTTTCTAATTCCACCCATCTTCTATTCATTGCATGCTAAGCAGCTCAAAATGTATCTCTGAGTAATCACATTATTCAGAAGGAGTAAAAATCTTTCCCTGTTTTCTTCACAAAAGTAATGGTAAAAAGCCCTTTATGTAACATGTAAATGAAAATCCATCTGAAAGTTTCTAATTATTTTAGCAGTTTTGACTTAAAATGGTGGCCTGTCTATCAGCAATACTTTGTCTAGAAGTGTCTAACAGAGTTTTGACAGGTATCAAGCAATAGCAACATTTTCAATGTTTTACGTTTGCTGTATTTAGTACTTTCAAACCAAATTCTCTCTCCCAAGAAAGTGATGGTTAGTCTTTTAGTTAGCATGACTACCCATGCACACAACATTTCAGAAATGGAATTACATGCTGTTTTCTCTCCACCCTAGCATTATCTTACCATTTTGAGTATCAGTCAGTACCACATATTTAATGCAGGTCACGGACAACAAGCAAGCCTATTTTTTACTGCTTGCTTCAACCAATATATTCATTCATATTTATACATTCTTAAAATGTATTCTTGACTTGACTCTACTAAAAGTACCACTCCAAAATTTCAGTTGACATTAAAATGATGACTTGATCAAAGGGTATCACCAAAAATCCCACAAGGAAACACACGTTCTCCTGAATAGAGATTTAGATTAGAGGAGTCCATATTTCAGAAACCAGTTATTTAATGCTCAATATTCTTTTCAGCAGATGAAGAGGTAGGTATATTTCCACACAAGAAAAAATAATAAAACAAAAACCAAACTGTAACAGATACTCAATTAAATCAAGTAATGTCTGAAAAGTCAAACACTGTTCTGACAGCACGTATTTTGTGAAGGTACTCTCCAAGGAGGACAAGAAAAGTTGCGCATTCTGTTTAGATAATACGTCATAATTTGAAATTTAATAATTTTCTGGAAAGAAAGCACAAGTATTCAAATGCTACTTCCTTCCCCTTCCCCTCACCCCCCCCCCCAAGAAATGTGGGTGCCTGTATCAATGGTAGCATTAACTTTTGGACTGCTAAACATGGAATCAACTGCAATTCTTCCTTACATTCACCAACACCAGCAGTCTACAAGTTTACACAGAGACCATATGCATGATAATTACATAATTACAATAGAAATTCAACTTTAGTGTTGTTCTTAAAACAATCTTCATAAATAATGAAAATATCTGTGTTCTAGCTCTTCAGTAACCTAAGGTTAATTGGTACAGATAGTGTTTTTTTTCTTCCTTTTATAAACCAAACTGGAGGTTCCTCACTGCCAACAATGGTTAAGGCCTGGATCAAGTTACTCTCCTTTCGCTTTTCCCTTTTTCTGCTTTTTTCCATTTTCCACCACCGCATTATTTTCTGGTTTGCTTACTCCATTTGCGACAGCACCATTTGCTATTTTGCCATTCTTTACAGGTTCCTTGGGCAGCTTATATGTCCGATAGTAGAAGTTACCGAACAGGAAAATGAAGGTGACAGCATAGAAAATGACACCCCAGTGCATCCATTTAGGGAAAGGACAATCAATATAAATAGACAAGGCTGTGTGGCCAATAGTCACATGGAACTGCACCTGAAAGACAGAAAATATAGAATCAAAAACATCTAGCTGTGGGTGCATCCATTTATACCAATTCATTAAGTAATGAAAACTGCTGAATTGGGAGGTGGTACGGAAGCTGTCTTTGGCTGTCACATTCCTGCAGGCACATCCATGCTTGACCAGGAACACCAAATTTATTGTAGTATCTGGCACCAGTTTTCAGAAACAGGAAAATGAGAAGATAATAAGAAGATAATAAGTGATCTCTACATTTTGAACATGTTTTTGTTATTCAACTGAAACAACCAGCAAGGAAGCATTAGACTTTAACTCACACAACAGTTAACTATGCTGTATATTTTTTTTCAAAGCTGAATAAATGCTTCCACCTCCAGGAAGGAAAAGCTGAATAAAAGCTTCCACCTCTAATTGAGGAGTGTCAGACAGAGAAGAACTTTTGGAAGGAGCAGCATCTGATCCAAAGCTCTGCAAATGCAAAACAAGGCAGAGGTAACATCTTTTATCCCAAAAGGAGGAATTTTACTTACCAATTGCAGTATGGTCAAATATCGTTTCCACCACAGGTATTTCTGAAATTTAGGGCCGCAAGCTGCTAATCCATAATACATGTACATAATGACATGTATAAATGCATTCATTTGAGCTCCGAAAAAAGCTGTCCAGGAACAGAAGGAAAGACCATCATGTAATTTTGGAAAAAGAGGATTTTTTTCCTAGTATTACTTGTATCGTTATTTTTAATAGTAAAAATTACAAAGCACAGGACATGTCAGGATTCCATCTCCAAAATATTGATTAGTATAATACAGACGTGTCTATAATGGTCTAATGTATAATACAGGCTGCCAACATGTGCTGACACAAACAAATGTAAATGCAAGTAGTATGTCACATCTTCCATGTAACTACTTATGCCAAAGCTTTTTATAAGGATTCTGTCAAACAGACATAAATGACATCAATTCTACATTGGTTGTTGTAGTGTAACTGCAATGGTTTTTCCAAAGGATTATTACAAGCTTTATTTGACAATGTAAAGTACAAAGTACCAGGCTCCAAACTTAAATCTTTTAAACTGTATTTAAAAGCAAAAGATTCATTTCTCAGCAAGAAGTCAAGAAACTCACATGGAAGTCTGATTAAATAAGCCAAAAAAAGCCCATACAAAGCAAAACTTGACTCGTGTTTATAAGAACTTTAAGGCATTGCCAGGTGAGTTTGTCTAAGTTAATAATCATTCATTTCTTTATTTATGATTTAAAATACCCCGCATACTTTTATATATATATGTATCAGTGTATAGTAGAACATTTTCCAGAATGATCCATGTTAGATCCCTGTTGACAGTTTCATTTGCATTAAGACCTCTTTGCTTTGTCAAGATTAGCAGCCATTTAACAGAAACACATTACATCTTGTCAAGGTATTCTTACAGTGACAGAGTGGCTCAAAAATGCTCTAATGTGTAAGATTAGGGCAATACAGACAATAGCTGCTGACATCAAACAGCTCAGATGCCCGTGTGGCCTGGACCCACTTGTTAAAATAGGGTCTAGTTCATAATAGACCTGTCTATGTAAGCAGTGTGCTATCAACTAGAAAACAGAAGAACACAGATCTATCCACATGTGGATATTTGTGTGGTGCTACACAAATGCAGAAAAGCAACTGCTGCTTTTCCTTTTGCAGGCTCTAGGAACTACGAGGCAGTGCTAGAACACCAAAACTTGAAAGAAATTTGGAAATAGTTGCAACTGTGGTATTAAAAACTGCTGATATTTAGGATGAAAATTCTGTAAATGCAACAAGGGAGAGGGTCTTTTGAGATATCCAGGGAATTTCTCAGCAAGACTACAAGTAACCATCCAGTCTCCAATAATCTTATTTTATAGGTGCAGTTACAAATAAAGATCATTAAATATCTGGTTGAGTACCTGCTTCCTGCATATTATCTGAGAGAAATGAAAAGGCAGTCACAGATACTAAATTTACATTATTTCTTCTTTGCAATTAGTACACAATATCTATAGTAAATGGGAGCATAAACCCCCCCATGCATTAAGTATTAGTGTGGTTCAAAAAAACCAAAAAACAAACCCAAAATATTAGTTTGGCGTTCCTAATATGGTATTTTGTGTTTACTATATGGTATTTTCAGTGTTGCAAGCCTACAAAGCAGACATCAAACAAAACAGGGCATTTTCCCTGTACCCTCAGCTCTGCAGAGCTTTCAATTTGAGAGAGACAAGGCTAAACAACAGGAACAAGAGTACAGTGTAGACAACTAAAAATGTGGCAAATGCAATAATAAAATTATTTGATGGAGGCTTTAGAAAGGAAGCAAAGGGAAAAAAAAAAGGCTGATAATGAGTTTAGACTTGTGTCATTTTGAATAGGTTTCAAAAGTGATTTGACATTTATTGGCTGAACTCCAAGGGAAGGTTTCAGAATTTTATACATGCTTTTTACAAAAATAAAAGCAAACCTCAAATTCATATGCAATGCCAAAATAACATCTCCACTGACTTCATTAAATTTGCATACAGAATGTGGCCCACAATTAGATTTTTCAGGTCCCTGTATCTGCAAAAATTAAAGTTAAGCAAGACACACATCCTTCTGTTCACACAGATACAGATACTTTGAAAGGCAGCACTTCAGGCTTGCAATTGATGCTCATGAGGAAAAGAAAAGAAGTTTTGCAATTCATTAGATTATTGCCCTGCTATCTTTTCCTCCCCCATATTTCCCACAGAGGGAGACTGTATGCATTAATAAACAGTTTTGTATATTATAAAGTCAAGTCTATAAAATTTTCTTCTACTGCTCCCAAACAATAATAATTCTTCCTTTGGCCCAGTCAAAAGCAAATGAGGGGAAGGGAACTCACCTTGTCCACCTGCAACCCACTTGATACCAATCCACCACAAGGTGAACATGGTGAAATGGTGATAGACATGAAGGAAACTAATTTGGTTAAATTTCTTCCTCAGGATGAAGAATACTGTATCCAAATACTCAATTCCTTTAGAAACATAATACCACCATAAAGCAGCAGCTATCTGCAATGAAAAACAGAGAATCCTTAAGTTTTAGTGATTCCAAGCTGAATGGAATAAAGTTCTCACCATCTATCAGCTCTAAGAGAAGGATACCTCTTCCTTCCCTAAATCCTGGTTAAATGTTGAGGTGGAGTGAAACATCTTACAGTATAAGAACAACAAAAAAATACTCATTTCATCTATTCTGGACATGGAAGAAGATTATGGAGGAAAATTATTCTGAGCCAACTGCTCACAAATCACATCTGTAAAAAAGAGCTGATATAGTTAAAAGCTTTGCCATATCTGAACTGGTTAAACACATGAAGTTTGTGTCCTCATTCTCTCCTAAACTTTGCAGAAGTCATCTCCCACAGGGCTTCCCTTTCTAATGAGGCAACATTGATGTGGTCGGAACAATGAGGCAAAAAACATTATGATAAATTAAGCTGCAAAGGGGAAACCTTCAGTACCACAGGCATATGGGTGGAAAGGTATCAAAAAAAAGTTAGATGCAGTACAGATTTCACATTCCTTATAGCACTATTCCCTCAGCTTCTTCTGCCCTGCTCAGTAACTCCTTCTGTAAAGCAGCATTCCCCCAGTGGCTCTCTGCTATTCAGGGAGTAGAAAAAAAAGAGACCACAGGAGGCATGAAAACTGAACAGATATAATCCATCTACCGAATAGGGAAGTGCTACACACCCAAAATTCTTTTCCTAATCCACCCATCACAGTGCATCTTGCCCAGGATGCAACATAAACAGGGCTTCCTGCTGAAATTAGGATATTGTCAAAGCAAGTTAAGCCAAGAAGCTCTGTGTAGCAATATGCTAATGCTATGATATAGAAGTATGGTGGCGGTAAGGACTCCCTCACAGATCCCAAAACATAGCAACAAGTCTAGTTTTGGCATTGTAAGTCATCTAGCTTGTTATGCAAGGGTGGGACCAGATGGTGACTCACACAGGAGTGGGGAAAAAAAAAAAAAAAAAGAGTTGGAATTGGTACCAGCAGCAAGGAGAGCAGGCAATGTCACAACACACCTATTTGTAAGAAGTTGGCCTTGTCTTTCTGGACCAGTTGATGGTGAACCAGACTTTCTCAACTTAATATGGTGTGAAATAACCCTAGCACCCCCTCAGTGTCCAGGGAAGACAGAAGAAAAGAGAGTTAACATGGAGTAGCTTCCCTTTCCAACTACACACATATTTTTAGGTGAGACGAAGGGGAATTATAAAGAGCTGTAGAGAGCAATGCTATAACTCTGCATGGTGTTTTCCTCCACCTCCCCAAACCAGTGGGAAAGGACAGCATCTCTCCACAGACTAAGTTTGTCATAGCCGTAACTGGTCTGGTGAACAGTTTAGGAGAAATTACAGCAGAGGCAAAAATGCAGCATTGGAGAAGAGTGCTGCATATCTGCATTGCAGGGTCTGCAGCTTCCCAGAGGGACTGCACATCTTACTGATGCCAAACTGCAGCCTTCTATGTACCTGTTAATGAACTTCTCACTCTCTGGATGTGATTGAGCCCACTTCAGGTCTTGGGAAGAGCAGGCAGATTTTTTCACTTTTACACAAAGAGATATTAATATCTAAAGCTGGAGAGAGGCTTAATGACAGAAAAGTGACTCCCACAGATCTTGGAGTTCCCAGACACACAGGCAAGCTGCAAGAATCATATATATGTATATTTATATACACATATATATGCATATTTCTCAATATCCAGTACTGCCTCTGGGACAGGCAGTCAGGTAATTAATAACGCCCACATCAAGGTTTGTCTCACACCCAATGGGTTAGCATAACAGTCCAGCATCTTTCACAGGTCTTTGCTAAAGTTGCATCTTTTAAATAAATTAAGATAAGCATCTTTTCATTTCACAAGTTAACAATAAACACTTTGGACTGTATATCCATAAAATGACAATCTAGCACTGCAATACTCGAGCTCTTTGGAGGTCCTCCCCTCAAAGAAACTTCTAGAGAACCAGTAGGTCAGTTACAAGCAAGCTGCCATAAAATCTTTTATAAATTAAACGAACATTTTTGTATCAAACAGGGGAACAATAAGTCAAATAGCCAACAAGCAAATAGCCAATTTACTGTGACACAGAGGAAAATATAAAAATCCTACAAAAATATTTGTGTCTTATACCCAAAGTGCCACAAGTTCAGTGTATGTTCTTGGAAAGGTCTCACTCCACCTAGGTTAGAAAGCAATTACAGTGCATGGGTAAAAATAATCTGAATTTTTGATCAAAATGCTTCCCATCACTTAAGAAAAACAACAGGATTCTTTGAAGGATTATACCTGCTGATTTTGTGTTCCTGTAGATTTTTTTGCCTGTCAGCTTCTTTGCTCTCTTACTATCATCAAATTTTCTACCATTTACTCTCAAACCTGATAGGTTTTGTGTACTGATGATCTATTTCAGTACTTCCAGTCACTTCTGCAGATGTTCTCATCATTAGCTTATAGAAAAAAATGAAACAGATGTCAAGTCATTTGCTTGAGGCCATGCATAAAATCAGTGAAAAAGGGCAGAAATAGAGGAGAACAATACACTGGTATGTAAGCTATGTCATGAGCAGGTGGCTACTATTAAACTTATTTTGCAAAGCAGCAGAAATCATGACCTAACCTGTAGCCTTTGGACATTGTATGTAAGAAAGATTTAGTTGAAAACAAAAGGAAACATGCATTAGAAAGACACATTCTTGTAATGAACAATACTAGTCACAACCATATATTTTCTGGTAATTTTCATACGTACCAATCTAAGTCTGTTAAAACACCAGATGGCACAGAAAGATTACATTACAGCAAAGGATTAAGAGGTTCAACAAGAGGTCCAATCCCATGTCCTCTGCCTGCTGCAGGGTTTTTGACTGGAGGGCTGTTTTATTACAGGACTCTGTTTCTGCACCCTTCTTCCTCATTTTGGGTTGGAAACATTTATCCATTAAGGGGTATGAAGGGACAGGTACTACTTGGAAAGTCACAGCAATGTGAAAAATTAAAATAGCTTTTATAGTGAACCCTTCTCTTTCAGTTTTAGAATTTTGTTTATAGAACTTGTGAATTTGTCTTTTTCATAAGAAGAAACCACTCAAAGCTCTACACATAAACACAAACAATTACAGATTACAATTACAATACAGAAAACAACCATTGCTTGGCTTCATGATTACAATCAGCACGCTTAAAATAAGTTAGCTCTTCAGAAGTGCTAATAAAATAGACGAACTTTGACCTGGGAAACAAGGACACACGTAAGCAGAGGAGGAATATGTCTACCTACAGATACCAGCATACATTAATTTAGAGCTACAAAATTGTTCACTTCAAATACTGAAGTTCCCAAAGGAGTAAAAACATGGATTTAACATCTCAGCCCTTTTTATTTATTATTTTGACTCTTAACCAAAAAAAGTTTTTGCAAGACACATCTGTAGATGCCTCTAAATACTTTCTTAGAGGTTTGGTCCCTCTTTTCTTTCTTGTCTACTATGAACATTTATTTTTTTTCATAACACTACCACTCAACTTCCTGCCAGCAGTCAGTACAGTGGCACTACATTCATCAGGTAAGTCCTTCACAAAGGAGTTTATTTCAGCAAATGTTTCTGCAACTGGGGATTTTTATCTGCAACTGCAATTTTCATCCCTGCTTGCTCCAGTTGTCCATTGTTTCTTGTAGAACAGCCAGGGGAGACTGAATGAGATTAACATGTGCAGGTAGGTTCAAAACAGTAAGCACAGGGATCAACTTCTCCACATTTCGTGCAAACTACCCACACAATTAACTATAAGTGAAAGCCAGATCAATAAAGGTGAAGAAAATATACAAATACATGGAAAAATATCCCTCTAAAGACTGTCAAAACCAAAGAGGCTATATGTATGACTTAAGAGGTCTCTGAGTTACAGGTTGCTGTGCTGCTAAACTGTACAGGGGAAGTGCCACCACATGCCCTTACACTGTTCCCTTAAAATCACTGGCTTACTGTCTTGATACATGATGTGGGTTGGGAACTGCTTTCTGGGAGCTCTCTATACTTTCTTGAAGGACAAAGGATGGTTTCTTGACCCCTTATTTTGATCAAGAGCTTTACATAAAAGAGGCCACTCAATGTTATGGCAACATCACAGCGACACATTCCCAAAAAAGCCAGAAACAGAGGCCCTACCAAGGCTCCTAATTGCCGTTTAGACCACTAGATACAGTTAGTTTTCAGTTTTTCAATATTAATTTTCTCAATATTTGTTCCAAATATCAAAGCCCCAAATTAAAGTCATATATGAAGCTCTGCTTTTCAGAGCATGTTCCACAATGCCTTCTGGGCTCAGCGCTATTTCCATGTGAGTTAGTCCCAGTCTTCTTTATCTGAGCAACACAGGATTTATTTACTCATTCCCTTGCAAATATGGTCATTGCATTTGTCATTGATTCTACAGTTGCAGCGCAGCATTTCTCTGCAGAGCAAACCTCGTGCCAATAAATGCTAGACATTTAGTATCTAGATCTATTAAAAGGGTATGAAAGATGTGCTGAAATGCTGAAATCAATTCTATACTCAAAACTGCAAAAACACTTTAAAATTGCTTTTGCAGGTTTATATTATGAAAATATTGGTGAAAGAAATCTTGAGAAGGGTTTGGATTTTTTGTTTTGTTTTGTTTTTATTTTGTTTGGTTTGACAGTGTTAAAAAACAACATACCTTCTAAATCCAGAGCATGATAGTATAGCAAGACAGAAATGTGTCTCAGAATCCTCAGTTAGATGATGCACACTTGTGGAAAGTATAATTTTCTACTTGCAACTTATTTACCTAAACTTTGAATTCTTTCAAAAGAACTACCAGAAAATGATTAAGATAAGAATCTTGACTGATAGCATACTATGCAGTTGCTGCAGCAACTTGAAAAGACTCAATTTTGCCCTCCTTCCTCACCTCCCTCAGATGCAAACTGCATGCTACCATTTAAAACTTGTGGGATACATTTTATGCAAATCCACAAATCTGGGAAATAATTTTTAAAAAAAATAATAAAATTCAGGAAGTCAAAAAAGTATATATTGTTAGAGTAACCCTTTCTTTCTGGACATAGTATAAATACATTCTTCAAGTAATTTTGCCTTTATTTTATTTATTATAATGCTGTGCTTGTCATAACAAACAAAAATGGATGACAATTCTTTTGAGCAGGTCTGACCTCTCCACTGCCTCCCACAAACAAGTGCACCTTGTAAAAGTGAGGGTATGAAACAGTACTGCTTGTATTTAGCTAATATAAAAATTCTTCCAACATACACCACACCAGTCCTCAATATCATTCAGCTAAGTAAAAGGGCATTCTGTTTTCCTTATCTATGAAAAACCCCAAACCTGTCAAGCACTTCCTACACTTTTCTAGATCTTGTTTTTCAACAAAATTTTTAACAGAATCATTCTAGTGACTGACATAGAGAGAGCACTGTATTTACAAAGGTGAAAGATTGGCAGCTGCAATAAGGCCAATAAAAATCTACACACAGAGCTGTTCTGCAATATCAGTCATTATAAACATGGTCTAAGGCTCAAACCTTTCCTTCTCACTACCATCCTGCCACATGCACAAGCTTTCGACTAACACTATCCATGAACAGCCATCACACAGACAAACATTTTTCAAACCACTACAAACATAACCCATAGTTTCACTGCATTTTCAGGAACATGTCCTAATCTGTACATGAAACTTGCAAGAACAGCTGAGAGATTCTCAAGTGTCAGCTCAGCTGGAAGATAAAGTTCAGTACATGAGCTAATCAACAGCATTACGAAAATGAACAAGGATCTGCACTTTGCTTTTAATTTGGATGTTTTCCAAAATCCAGATATTTGAAATCTAAGATTATACAAGGAAATATACTGATAATACATTTGCCAAATGCCAGCAAGACCTCATAAAGCAAACATGGGTAAAGGAGACAAAAAGTTGCCCCACCAGTATGGGTGAAGTGCAACCACAAGATAAGATGATAAATCTTATTTGCTTTGATCTAGCTAGAACACACCACCTTTACTGTGGTTACCCTGGTATCCCAAACTTCAGCAAATCTAGGAACCAAAGTATGTACACAAAGGTTACCCTGGATTGTACAACTGTGCATGAAGCCAAGG
Source organism: Pseudopodoces humilis (assembly GCF_049639895.1). Lineage (NCBI taxonomy): Eukaryota > Metazoa > Chordata > Aves > Passeriformes > Paridae > Pseudopodoces > Pseudopodoces humilis. The sequence goes on along the minus strand of NC_142202.1, from coordinate 81,754,509 downwards.
ATGGTATCTTTAGACTCCCCTTACTTGCAGCAGTCAGATCAAAGTTAGCACAAATATGCTGATGCACTTTGGTTAAACCTACTACGTACGATGCAGTCAAACCTGAAGAGGCCTGTGAGGATGTAACAGGATACAGTCATGGCTGACAGCAGCTGTGGAAACACTGTTTTCAGAAGAGGCTTAAACCATCATGTAGTGCTAGAGATTACACACATTCATATACAAATATATGGAAAGGAAATACTTACCCTAACTTCATAAACATTATCTGAATAATCCACAGTCTGGCAGACATAGCTGTACCCTCGAGCTCTTGATGACAAGAACAACTGAAAATATTAAAGCCATACATGAGGGGAAATATAATACATAAAGCACATTTACGACAATTATCAGCGAATTTCTTGCTACATCAAACTTACCTGAACAGAAATACTTAAAACATTCTAGTCCTGAGAATTCTACTGAAGAAAACAAATATTTAGTACTAACAACCTATTATTACAGACTCTTTTTTTGCTTATAAATTAAAAATAATGTACTCATTTTTCCCTGCATGTATCTGCCCAGATAATTTAGAGCCTTGTACAACAAATTCTAGTATGATCTTAAGTTATTTGGACATGAATATTCCTTCTGATGGCTCTAGCTTTAGAAACAGAAAATACCTAATTGTTTTCACTGCAATTGACAGAAATGTTATTCCCAGTACGGATTCAAGAGAACACTATTCAAGAGACAGGGATTAGATAATTTGGACCTACAATTCTTAACACAGTGTAACAATCAAAATCCATAACATCCACCCCCCACTTTGAACAGCCAAAGATGAATACACACTAAACACAGTGAGGAGAAAAGGATAGAGAAAAGTTCCCCATTTTGTGCCAACAAAAATGGCCTAAAGCAATTGAAGTGCTTCTCTAGGGCCTCTCCAAATTAAGCACGTTGCAAAAACCTGGACAGGAGAAGATAAAATTGACATTTGAGCAAGGTTCCATTGGAAAGAAGTACACTTCTCTAGAGCAGCACAAAGTTCAAGTAATACTTCTAATCTTGACATTCATAAATGTTATTATCCAAGAATGTTTAAAGCTAGGTAATACCACTCTATTAAGGATCAAAGAGAGATAGCAGTGGAGCAGACATAAATTGGGGTGATAGAAAAAGATCTCAAAAGGCCCTGTCATGGATAGGCACTGACTAGTCTTACCACAAGCCTGACTTCCATCTTATTTGAACTGAACTTGAGTATAAGTTGGTGTCTCATTTTGCACACAGCACTAGGAGTGCAGTCAAATGCAAAAACAAGTGTTATGCAGGAAAAAAAAACCACAGCAGACAAAAGCTTGTGAACCTCTGGACTTATTTGCTGCGTATGTGTTAAAGGAGGAAAATAAAAGAACTGTCCACAGAAATTAACCTAAAAAAGAAACTGAACTACTTCTGCATCATCTAAATCCATTTACAAACTACTGGAACTAACTGGAGCTCCAGTGTGGTCCCACACAGGCAGAAGCACATCCAGTACAATCAAGAAGGGAAAGTTTAGTTTGCACCGTTACAGAAACCAGCCAATCTCTACTGTGACCTACTGGATAACTCAACCAAGGTTCCCTTGGTAAAAAGGCAGTAAATTGATGTCACCAGACTGCCCTGAAGTAGAGTAAGAAATTCACGAGTTTGTGGCAAAATAGAGTCTATTCCATTGAGACTTCTGCATGTTCTAAACAAAATTTGCTCCAAATTTGAACCTGAATTTGAATTCAGCATATGAGTCTTGCACTAGAATTGTAGTTCTTTATGACTAACTATTTAATATAAGCTACCACAGATTAATGAAAGAGCTTGCCATCAGGATGGTTATTTAAATAACTTTTAAAGGTTTTTCATATTCAAATTCTGTTCTTAGCAGTGTCTGGAAATTTTACAATCGCTCACAAAATACAAGCAGTATCATTTTACTCATGACAATTACATTAAAACTTGTGTGAATTACAATAGCGGCACAGTGGTATTGTAAACTTCAGAAGCAGAAATTGCCTTGTTACAGGGAACAACTGAAACTTGAACACCTTCCTCCTATCAGTCTCTATGATCAAGAAAAGACACTTGCTGGAAGTACTGTATCCATTGCCTTAACATCCCTTGAATAACAACCTAACAGGAGAGAGCCAGAAACTCTGTGTATAAAGTGATGAGCTTTCAGCATATCAACACCAAATATGTATTTGCAGTCCTACTTCATGTTAATTCAGTGACTTGGAAATGCTACAAGCACATATCCTATAAGGAACATAGGTCTGCAAATTATTTGACTGCAAGTTTGGTATAATTCAGCTTATGGATAAAACAAACAAGTTTAAAAGAATATGTGAAAAAGACAGGCATGGCAGTAACACTGCAGAATTAATTTCAGGAGTTTCAGTTTTAGCTTGCCAAGATGATTAGATTTAATCTCTTCCTTCAAATATGCTTCCATGTCAGCATTAAATTCTTTTATACCTGCTGCACTTTGTTACTTAGTTGAATAGTCCAAGAAAACAATTTAGACAAAATGATGCTTAAGGTAAGACAGCTAAAATTTTACTAAACCATGTCTTAAAGAGAGGCTGAAATTTTATGATCAATGATTTTATGCTAGAAGCTCTAGGAAAGGGTCAAAATGTAGATCATCATCAGATATGCCATTTTTTTCCTGGCAAAAGTACAGAACAGACAGTTCTGCAATGCTGTAATTTTAACTGCTCAGTTCATTTGCTTACTTCTGGAAACAGATTTTGCAAATCTATGATCAGAAGTCTCCCAGGAAGACAACTCCTGATCCACACAAGCAGCCACAGCAGCATAAACTTAGCATAAGCCATATTCTGCACAGCTATCCTTGAATAATAATTACCAAACTGTTAGGTAATCCCAGTTACCTACTGCATACAGCTGATCCACTGCAGTGTTACTATTCATTTCCTCTGTGCAGAAAATCCAACAAAGGAAAAATGCAGCAACAGTGAAACTTATTACAAGTAACACACTCAGAACATTGCAAAACAAATATTAGAAGCCTGTATCCGTTTATTTTTATTTACAGATATAGCTCACTTCATTTTTATTGAAGATAACTTACAGACAAGATACTTTTTCTCACTACAGACAATGGACATCTGGATTTCTAAATATTATTAACACATGGAAAGTGTAAACAAACAGTTCAATTTCTAACAAGATACATTCTGATACCCTTTAGGATTATTAAGATGAACAAAAAAGTATCAGTTACAGGTGTTAAATCTACAGATTTTATTCTCTCCAGTATTTAGACTAACACAAATCTAAGAACTTGAAATATCTCAAAACACAAATTCTCTCTATAGACTCATTTAGTGCAATTATTCTCAAACAGAAACTGCCTATTTACAGAAATACCTCAAAGGCAAACTCATCTTTAAAAGTCTGTGCAAAACATTCACTCTCAACAGACACCAAGAACATGCAACATCATTTCATTTTGACATCCTCAAACCTCACCAAGAATTCCCTCTTGCAAGAGGGCATACACACCTCTTTGAAAATGAAGAAGTTGAGCAGAACCATTCCAAAGTTGTAAACAACCAACAGGAAGCGTAACTGGAAGGGCTCTCTTGTCTTCATCCATTTGGGGCCCAGCCAGACAGTGAGGAGATAAATAGTGCTTATAGTCAGCGTTGGAAATGGAGACTGCATCAAGGGCCAATCATCAACACGTTTGTCTGGGGGAGTGAAGCAAATAGAAATAGTCAACAAGGTCCAAATAAAATATATTCCATCATCACTTTAAGCACTGAATTTGTTAAGTATTATTTTCTCCTGGAACAGCTACATCAGATACTAGAAACACAATGCACTCGTTCTTTCTAGGAAGGTTAAAGAAAATAGTTTTTTAAAAAACTCCACAATATCACATTACCTCGCAGAGAGATTATGTCATTCAACCTCTGTTGTCCAGTTCTATGATCCAAAACAATAAAGCTAACAGAATCACATGAGCCCAAGGATAAATCAACCCATTAATCACCCCAAACAAATTTTGCTTATGATGAATAGTGATTGCAGTGGCAGTATAACCAAATATTCAACACCACTGCAAACGAAAGATACACAAATTTGGAAAAATACTGATAAAACCAGCAGCTTTCATTAGTTTAAAATTAGGCACTAGAAAGTCTCCTATTAATTTTATACAGGTTGTATGATGATAGATAACTTTTTCTATTTGATGTAGGTCAGTCTCATATTTCAGACAGAATACTAACAATGTTACCAGAAAACAATCAAATAAAAGAGTTCTAAAGGGATTGCTCTAGTCAATCTGTGCTGCCATATGGGAAACAAAGGTTTTATCTACAGTCTCCTTCAGTCACTCAGAGGATCCAGGTACATTACACATATTTCAGAGCTGAGAATATGCTATATTAAGTTCTGGATCAGTATGAAAAAGGCAATCTTAGCCTGATGAACCAGTGACATCCAGGATTAGAAGATAGCTCTGCTAGAGGAGGGAAGTGAGACTGCAGTGACACTTCCTTATTTAGTGCCTATGTTGTCCCATGTGTCACATGCCCCCCACTGCCCTGAAGGTTAATATCAAGTTGTAGCAAGACATAAAAGGTAACTGCTTCAGAACTATCAGAACTTCAGGCACTGCACAGCTCTATGATATTAACTGGATTATTTTCCAGATGCTTAGGCCAGTTACAGCTCCTATGGAAATCACATCAGAGGGCTCCTTGGGAAGCTCAAACTTCTGAAACACCTGCCTTCAGTCAAGTGTGGGCAAACTCACAAATGCAGCTGCCCAGATATTTTCCTGGAGGACAAGTTTCTTTAGAGAAGAGTAAGTCAAAGATCATGAAAAATCCCTACAGCATAAATTAATTCCAGGTTGTATTCCTGATCCGAGGCATACAACCAACAAGCTAGAAAACCTTTCTTATCAAGACACATGAGGAAACTACAGAACAGTGCTGTCATTACTTCTCCTACATTTCTTTCTTGCTTCATTTGCTCTACTTAAGGCCATAAATTAGAACCTAATTTTAGGAATAAATTTCATGAGGCCCTCTAATTCTAGTAAATAACAAGTACTGTGATCTAGGGAAAGTGAGCATAAAGAACACAGATTCTTCTTCCAGATTACTTAACAATAACTGAGCTGCACATTCCAAGGTGCTAGGAGGTCTAAAAAGAACTGGAAAAGAAGAAAGAGAAGCCTAACTGCTTCATTATGGCTGTTAATATCAGATGAGAAAATTCAACCTAATGCATGTAAACTTCAAGAGAGGACACTGATGCTGCCAGAATGATGGGATTCAGCCGTGTGGCCACAGCCACCTAAAGAAGCCAAAGGCCAGGTAGTGTGAGGACTACAGGGAGGAGTGTCAAAAAATCAGACAGATCAGCTGTAGAAACACAGGCAATAAAAGAGGACCTGAACAGAGTCAGAGACAACAGTTAGCACACAGCAGGCAAGTTCCTGAAACCACAGAGAATACCACCTATCGAAGCTGAAATCATTACTGCATTGCAATTATTACACTCTTATATCCTTTATACCTTAGTTCCCTCTTGCCTTTAGGAACTGCTCTACCAATCTGAATTTAAAAGCAAAAGATAACACACAAAAAGAAAGAAAAAGAAAAAAGAGAAAAAAAAGAAAAAAGAGAAAAAAGAGAGAAAAAAGAACGAAGAAGGAAGACGGAAGAAGGAAGAAGGAAGACGGAAGAAGGAAGACGGAAGAAGGAAGAAGGAAGACAAAAAAAACAAAAAAGAAAAAAGAAAAAGAGAAAGAGAAAGAACCTCATCATCTATCTGGTAGCAAGTAATAGGCAAGGACTCATCATGAAACAAGAAGAAGGTTGCCAGTTAAGAGACAGCCTTGGGAACAGTCAATGAGTGACACGCTTTAATCAAATCCACATCTGCCATCACTGTAGTGTACAGAGTTAAGAGCAGGTGAGGCAAGAGACACAGTTGCTTTCCCAGGTTTCTTGCAATAAGCAATATAAAGAGGATAAAGAGGACAAGACACATTAGAAAATCTGTCTTCTATTTTCTAACATAATGTTTCATCATATCTTACACACTAAAGTGGCAATACAAAGAAATGTGAAAGATGAAGACCTGAATTTTAGCCAGGAGTTGAACATTCAACCACTGCTGAAAATAGGAAACCATGATCTAGTCCAGATTTCTTTTTGTGTCAGGAGACAAAGATTTCTAGAATTCTAGTTGAAAGAATAAGGATTCACTAGAGGGTGAAAGGAAAGACAAAAGGACAACTTGTATTAAAACCCAGCTGCAAATAGGCTTTGCCTCACACCTCACCAGCACTGTAAACAATTCTTCCACTTCCTTTCCATAAATACTATAAATTGAAGAACTTCACTGGAGAAAACCAAGAGGTATATTTCATTAACTCTGACAACTGCACAGGAGCACCCGAGAAGCTGCCATTACTCTTCCATACCACGGTTTTGATACGCTGACAAAAAATCCTCCAACTAATTAAAATTAGAGATGGTATGTTTATTACATGCCGGGCACACCCAGGAAAATTTTCCAAAGGCATGTGCGAAATCTACAGGGCTCTTGCCCCCCTTTATCTACAAAAATCTTGCATATTCACTATATATATAACTATTTACTATGCCTATACATACACATTACCTAACCCCACCTACCCCCGCTTCGTATTAAAATTAATTCAAAGTCCTTTCACGCCTGTGCAGTTTCTTCATTCAAATGGCTCAGTGGGTTTTGAAATGGGTCAGTGGTCTCCTAAGACGAAGTCAGGGATGTCTTCTCGTGCTAAGCTTTTCACCTTTTTCTTGATGGCAGGCTCCCTAGCCCCTTGGACATAAGCCATGGGTTCCCATCCTGGTTCTGGCTGGATTCTGGGCCCAGGTGCAGTTATGGTTTCTTCATCTTCACAATGGCTCATCTTTCTTGTTTCCTTCTACAAACACAACTAAGTCAAGCAAATAATACATTGCCTTAGCTTTACCATCTAATAATTAATCCTTTACATAGTTTCTACCCCTCTTAATCAAAATATATTGCCTCTCTCTTGCCAGCTACATTTCTAGCTTCTAAGTTCTTTTAACCCTTTGATTCAGTTTCAGCCTGCTACTTTCCCTCTGCAAAGGGTTTTTGGACAGTGAGCCACTGCATCTCAAAGAAGTCTAAGTATTTACAGGAAAAACATGTATTACTGATATACATCTTGTAACACACTGGCCAGGGAATCTAACATTGCCATTTTGGGGGCCTGACCTCTCCTAGGACAAATAATTATACTTCAAACACAAAATGCTTCTAAGAGAGGGAACATGGTAGGCAGTTCAGTTCCGAAGTACATCCTGGCCAAAACAGTAGAAAAGTCTATTCCACTGTGCTAACTATGAACACCACTTTATTTTAATGGCATCTAGGAGCCTCTGCATGTAATTATTTTTAACTAGTACTGTGGCATCAGAAAACATGATACTATTAATCCCAGGATGTTTTCATCACAGGATCTCTCCCGGATAATGCAAAGTAACTTGTTGCATTGTAAGTCAACTCCATGTATCATTCCATACCAATTTCAAAGTACAATACCAATTTCATTTCAGTTTGCCTGGCAAGCCTGCTTGTCCATGCTCTACACAAAAAAAAAAAACAACCAGTAAAATGCAGACCCTTGCTCCAAACTTCTTTTCAGATGCTGTCTTTCAAACCAAGATAAATTCAAGATCTTAAGTCATCTGCTCAAGTAACAAACACTCCAAGCTACTTTAACACCTTCCTTGCTTCCATCCCCCAACCTGTTTTAGCAAAACCAGCATAATTTTGTGTCCTACTTATTAGCTGGTGCTGATGACCACAAAAGACTTCTGCAAATTACAGAGAACTGTAATAGCTTAAGGGGACATATGAGTGCAATAAATCCTGCAATATTTCACACAGAACAGGGATATTTTTACCTCAAAGATGAAACAAGCTTGAAATAAAAAGGCCAGCTCCCTGAATTAAAAAAAATCCCTCCAACTGCTGTAAAGCAAAAAGACCAGTGCCTTTACCTGATTAGAATTGACAGAGATTGACTGAATCTTTCAGGGGATTAATGCGTTTGTCTTTCAAATCCCAAGACCCAGATTCTAATTCCATCACAAATAAAATGTCTGCTGTGATAGCACAGCCTGTAGTACAGTGCTCTTCTGGTAAGGTGAGAAAAGTTTTAGAGCAAACACTTAGGGTTGCACTTTATAGCAAAAATGAATCCAGGCTATGCTAAAGCATCTGCTAACATGTTCCTGATAGAAAATTACCATTATGTTAGGAAATATGCATACACACAAGGCTTGCCTCTCATTTTGTGTATACACATTCTAACCTTTCACCTTGCAAATACAAAACCCAGAAGAACTTACATTTATATATTTATATGTGTATATATATTATATGTAAGTATATATTTTATTATTTATATATATAAAAATAATTGAAATTGCACAGAGGTACCTACCTTTGCAGGAAATTAATTTTGTGAGGAAATTAACAAGAAATACACACAAAAACCCCTTTGATTTCTTCCTTCAAAGCAAGAAGAACAGGACCAGTGCAAAGTCTAAATATCCTGCCTGGAAATGTCCAAAGAGGACGTAATTAACCTACACTGAAATACGGATTGAAAGTGAAAATTAATTTCAATAAGTAAGTCTGCAGTGATGATGTTCTAGCATTAAAAATCACCAGATACTTTTGAGAAACATACTGTAATTATTTTAATATGCCAGGCATTTCTGTTAAATATGGTTCAGCATTTCCTTTCAGATAGAGATTTTAGATGGTTACATTCCTTGCATTTTATTTAGCCTATGATCAATTTTTTCTTTCTCCAAGAAGTAAAAACTTTAAAAATAAGCAAACAAATGCATAGTACAGTTACTTTGACACTCACCTAGAGAAATCCTGAAACAGTACAATGGTGATTATCCCTGCTTTTAAAATTAGTTTTAGAGAAAGTATTATATTACTAAAATACATGATTTTTGCAGTTCCCTGGGTTCTTGTTAGGTTCAAAATAACTACTTAGAAAATCTTTATTTTTAATTTAACAACATATGCATTCCTTAGCTATAAGGTTGCTACTCACTAATTTATCTGGAGAGACTTTCAAAGTTATTAATAGCTATTGATACTATTCTCAGCGCAAAGACACTTACAGTGCCAATCCAGCACATCCATCTGTCCAATTACATTTCTAAAGACACTGCAGAAATGATGGCAAGCATTTAAAAGTGGTTCTGTGAGACCTCTCTGCAGATCACCTTTATTTTAACAAAAGTCCTCTCAAAGCCAACCTCAAGTTTAAGAAAGATTTCCTTAAACATTTGAGGTTTTAATTCCACAATATAAGGAAGACAAAGCAGTATTACCTAATTGGAGTACTGTTCCATGAGCAATAGTGTTTTACTTATCTAAGAATTTCCCACATCTTTTTAGTACCACTACAACTGAAATAATTACAAAACAAAAGAACATCTACAGGTGAGAAACATAACTTCACACACCTTAAAATATTTACAAAGTTTTCACACTAGAACCCTTCAATGACTTTAGTGGTCCCTTCCCTCCTCCTTTACTTTCTGGCTACAGATAAATATACAACATACTTCTCTCCAACATTTTTATTAGAAATATTGGTTCAGTCATGTAAATATTTACAAGTGAATACAAGATTCAGTTTGACTACACAACCACTGTAGACTGGATCTGTTGAAAGTAAACTTCAATAAGCATCTACCTGATTAGACCCTATGCTTTTAAACTAAACTGAGTAATACATCAGAATAATTTAAAAGTAGATTTACTGTTAGCAGTTTGTAGAAATTCCAAGAAAAAAGGAATGTTGACTAACTAAGACCTCAGAAGAACAACAGCTAAAGCTATAAACTTAACCTTTATAACAGTACAGGGCTACATGGGCTGCACAGTTTGAGACTGAAGATTGATAATGAAGCAGCACTGCAGAGTGAAAATTGAGAGGCCATGTATTTTTGAATTGAAAACCTATACAATTAAAAATTTTCTATTCACTTACAGTTATTTTAATAGAGCTGTTTATATGGCCCCAAACAAATTTTTCTTTTAGGTCGTCATTGTTTGAATTAACTTACCTGCTTTGCTATTGATAATTCATTGTACAAATTGCACTCTAATCCTCAATTCATGGAATTACAGAATCATTAAAGTTGGAAAAGACCTTCAGGATCATTGAATCCATCCTATGACTGAACACCACCATGTCAATTAAACCATAGCACCTAAGTGCCACGTTCAGTCATTTCTTGAACAACCCCAGGGATGGTGACTCCACCACTTCCTGGGGCAGCCCATTCCAATGTCTAACCACCCTTCCAGTGAAGAAATTTTTCCTGGTGTCCAACCTGAACCTTTCCCTGAACAGCTTGAGGCCATTTCCTCTTGTCCTGTTGCTAATAATCTCAGTTTTGAAAGTTTGTTTTGTTTTTTTTTTTTTATAAGAAATCCTGTAATAGCAGATTGAAGCTACTGCATTAACTAAAAGGATATCCCTATAGCCTCATCCATTTTTCAGGTAAAAGAAAAATCCATGTCTTCTTAGGAGGGATTGTGAAGACAGATTGCTGCAGGAAAGCAAACTGATTGGGGCAAAAAGAATGGCCACTTCATGCTTCTTTCTTATTGATCATACTTGGCAACGTCTGCAGTCTTCTGGCACTACAGGTATTTCTAAGGAGTTTGACAGGGTCAAAGATACCTGTACCTAACTCAGAGATAATCTAGTATCACCTAAAAAGCAAAGGCCATGAAGCTTCCATTAACACATGTATAAGCTAAGAGATCTTTCTCAGAAGAATTTTCCATTTTAGTACAGGATATGTCTTCTCAGAGGCAGCAAGCCCTGTAGAACATATAGGAGCTTGTTGTAAAACTTTAACTAGACCCAATGCATAAAGTTGCTCTCTACAGCCAAAGAAATAAAGATTAGACTTTAACTAGTTAATTATAATTTTCTTTCCTAGACCTATCATTTTTTTCTTCCCTCATTTGGGTAGTTCTGAACAGTTATCAGGTCACTCACTACTTGCATTTTTTTTTCTTTCTTTCTTTTTAGATTTTTCTTAAAGAGACACTTCATCTCATTCACCTGAAGTCGTATTTTCCAATCACAAAATCATCTGCATGGCTCATCTCTGGATACTCTACAAACATTTAAATTGGCCTTGCACTGGTTTCTCAGGAACCAGTCAAGCCCCTGCTGCTTTATCTCACAAAAAATTCTGTATTAGCATAATGTCACAGTATGGTGATAATGACTGGCAAGAAAACACAGGTAAGTATCAGAGAATCAAAGAATGGCATGGAAGGGACCTTCACTTCAAACTACCCTGTCATGATCAGGGACACCTCCCACTAGAGACTGCTCAGAGTCCCATCCAACCTGGTCTTGAACACTTCCAGAGATGGGGCATCCACAGCTTCTCTGGGCATCCTGTTCCAGTGCCTCACCACCCTCACGGTAAAGAATTTCTTCCCATGTATGATATTGGTAAAGCTAAAGATGACATGACAAAGGTTCCCAAAACCTGGCAAAAAAAAAAGCGTAATAGCTGATCTGGTTTAAGTAGTATTTTTAAAAATTAATTTATACAACAGTAGAGAGAAAGCAAGTTTTTTTTTTTTTAAATCTTGGACAATAAATCTAAACATCTGAGTTCAGTATTTTGTCTATCCTTAAGCTTTAAATAGTCAGGAACAAACTTGTTCTTGACCCAAACAAATTAGAGACAACAAAATTTTACGGTAAAGTATGTCATTTTAACAAGCCATAGAACATAAAAATAAGGTGAAGGAGTAAAAATATTCAGCCTCAAGAATTGAATAATGAGAGAACATACCCCAAAAATCAAAACAAGGAAACCCACATATTCTAATTTTGCGGTACAAAATCTTGTTGTGGTCAGAAATGAGAGATGCCCACACCAAAAGCAAGAGGACTACAAGGGCAGACTAACAGGTACCACCCACAACCAGTTGTGGCTCTGTTTTGAATTTCAAGGCTTTGTAACTGACTGCTTAGCCTTCTTTAAAGCTGTATACAGCAACATAAATTCAAAATGCCACAGAGCTGAGAGCAACATCTCCTGCAGCTAATGAACACCTGTGTAATGTGCATGTGTTTCATAAACTCCCATTAAAGCAACAGGAAGGCCTAATCCCAATTTGCTGTTAAAAGGCCAGATGTATTTTAACTAGCCTTCCAGTTATTCTGATCACCATTCTAGTCTTCTCAGGACTCCCGTCACTCAGTCATTAACACCATATTGTCTTTGTGCCTATTTACATCAATTACATGATACACATGTTTCAGACAAGGATAATAATGGAATTACTATGAAGTTCAGGACACATGACAATTTACCATCAAGTCTCAAGATTTTCAAGTCCAAAGAGATTACCTTGCTCAAATTGTATTTGATTTATCTCCTCCATTGATTATGATCACTTGTGGGGACAGTACAAATGCTCTGCTTCAAGGAATAATAAAAATATAATCCTCACTGAAGCTTACACAAGATTTGCAAGATACAAGGCCTTGAGGCATGAAGCATTCTTCTTGTTGCCAAATCTTTTCCAAACATCACAAATGCAAGATGCACTCCCAATGCAGCGACACCTGCATGCTTTTTCTTAAATAAGTTATGGAATGAACAGATGAAAGCAAACAAAACCCCCAGCTCTACCACACAATATGATTTTATAAACTAGTTGCAGACTTTATGATCCAGTCTATGTATTTCTAAAGCAATAAAAGTACTGCACAAAACACACTCATGAAGCTTTTCTTCTACTGAAACTTTTATTCAAACTTTCGTGGGTTTTGCCAAAACTGTTTCTCAGAGCTCAGACAGGACATGTCTTTACTTCACACAAAAGTGCTGGGGTTTGGCACTATGAACATAGTTGTAAGGGTATCAGTAAGCAGTAATACAAACACAGGATTTATGCACATCCAATGTTGCAATAACAGATTAGTCTGTTGGCCCACACAGAGTTTTATAATGCTGAAAGGGATGACCACAGAGTATGATGATCTTCTCTATAGACAGATATTGCTACTGGATTCTCTCAGTTTAAATGTAAATTCCTTGAAAAATGTGAAAGGTTATTAACATCAGTTCAATAATAACTCTGCAAGGTCTTATCCACTGCAGAGTCAGGTGTTACAGACTCAGCACACATACAGGACAGTAAATTCAGCACTGATACATGTTTTGCTAATGTGCTAACAGAACAGAAGTCTAGTGATGCTTAACTACATAATAAATGTAAGTAACTTACACCGCTGCTCTTGTAATACAGATATCTGGGGTTGCAGATGAACATTTAGAGATGAACATTTAGAGAGTTTTAAATGCAGTGATTAAGCACGTATGAAAACCAGCAATGGCAAGTGAAATCTACCCAAGAATAATACCAGAAAGCTACAGGAGAAAATGTGCAAGAAGCTGCACAGAAAGCTCTCTGATAAACTACCTGGTTTTCCTGTTTGCAGTATCACAAGGATGCTCCTCATCACTTTGGTTTTACAGAAGGATAAATGAAATGAGACTTTTGTTTTGATTAAAAACTACAAAAGGAGTTACTGAAATGCATTAGCTCTTCAAAGTTCAGAGGCAGAAGTAAATTTACAGTTGTAAGATACATTAGGTCTTCTACTAGCTTAACACAAATACATCAGTCAAAACCTCCAAGGAAAAACAAAACACTAAAACATTTAGAACTTAATTCCTCAACATCCCTTTAACATAAGCAAAAATGACAAATTGGGGGTGAGGAACCAAACATCAAAAAAAGAGACTAATTTTGAAATGCTGATTTTCAAAATATTAACTGAATGACAAAATGCTCTTAAACCAAAAATGATGAAAAGAATGATCAGTATCTGAATCTTTCATTCCCTAATCACAAAGTAGCAAAATCATCAGTTTGGAAGCTACGTAATGCCCACATCCAAACGACTGCTACAACTAAATCTTTTCAATTCTACAGTTGTGCTACCTTCTATGGTAACACATGGCCCCCAAGCTTCTCTAATGGTTTCTGCAATGAAGTTTCTCAGTCTTGGTAAAAAATTCAGAGGTCACTGAAAAGGAGATTGGACAGAGCAGAAAAAATCATGACCTAATTATCAAAGCATTTTGGTGTACTCTGTATGTATTTCTATTGGGCACATCTATTCCTGGTAAACCACTAAATAATGAACTGTAGAAAATATGATTATGAAGTCTCCTATTTACAGCCCAGCTAGTCAATTAAACTACTAACTATTTTTTTTTCTTTATACTACCTCAAACCATTTAAAAACAAGGTGTTAAAATGATATTCTAAGAATAGAAGGACATAAAATCATGTCAGAGAGATTTGCTGGCTCAATAGAAAAAGTGAAAGACATGGGCTAAAAATTCCCTTCTTCCAGCAATATTCTAGGAACATTTAGAAAGCAATAAACCAATTTTTTTATTGGTCATAATTGGGAGAAGGAATCAAGGAGATACTATCTATAAGCAGATAAAAAAAGAAAATAGGAGAACACCATAGTCAAGCATGTAAACTAAGCACAACATGTGCAAGAACTGGAAGAAGACACTTTTAGTTATAGCAGAAATAGATAAGAGGAATAGGAAAATATGATGGAAACAAATCAAACAGTCATGAGTTCATGATTATGCTGAAACAGACAGTGAAACTAGGGATGTGGTGGTTTGACCTGAAGGCCAGGTACCCACCAATGCTGCTCTATCACTCCCCTCCCAGCTGGACAGGGTAGAGAAAGCAGAAGAAAAGGTTCATGAGTTACTCATTATCATGAGGTTGGAAGAGACCTTCAAGATCATCGAGTCCGACCCAGCCCCAACACCACAACTAGACCATGGCACTGAGTGCCACATCCAGTCTTTTATTAAACATATCCAGGGATGGTGACTCCACCACCTCCTCAGGCAGACCATCCTAATACTTTATCACCCTTTCTGTAAAAAACTTTTTCCTAATATCCAACCTGTATTTCCCTTGTTGCAGTTTAAGGCTGTGTCCTCTTGTTCTGTCAGTTGCTGCCTGGTGAAAGAGACCAACCCCCACCTCACCACAAACACCTTTCAGGGAATTGTAGAGTGATAAGGACAGGAAGAGGCCATAAACCTATCAGTGTCATGGACAAAACAGGCATGACTGGGAAATTATGTGAATTTATTACCAATCAAAATCTGAGTTGTATAATGAGAAGTAGAACAAACCTGAAAAGCACCTTTCTCCCAAACCTTCTCTCCTTCCCAGGCTTAACTTCACTCCTGATTCTCTGCCTTCTCCCTACCAGTGGCAATGAGGGACAGGGAATAGGGATTACAGTCAGTTCATCACACGTTGTTTCTGATGCTGCTTCTTCCTTAGGAGGAGGAGTCTTTCCCCTGCTCCGGTATCAGGTTGCTCCCACAGGAGACAGTCCTCCACGAAATTCTCCTGCCCAAGTCCTTCTCACAGACTGCAGCTCTTCACAAACTGATCCAGTGTGGATGTCTGCAGCCCTATGGACCTCCACAGGCATCAGGGGCACAGGTGGCTCATCATGGTCTTTCCCATGGGCTGCAGGGGAATCTCTGCTCCAGCACCTGGACCAACTCCTTGCCTTCTTTCCCTGACCTCCATGTCTGGAGAATGGTTCGTCTCACATATTCTCACTCCTCTCTCTTCTGGCTGCAATTACTTCTGTGCCATTTCCCCTGCCCCGCCTTCTTAAATATATTATCATAGAATCATAGAATGGCTTGGCTGGGAAAGGGACATTAAAGATCAATCACTTCAAACAACTCTGTCATGAATGGGGACATCTTCCTCTAGACTGGGTTGTTTAGAGCCCCATCCAACCTGGCTTTAATTCCCAGGGATGGGGCATCCACAGCTTCTCTGGGCAAGCAGTTCCATCACACCATCCTCAGAGTAAAGAATTTTTTCCTAATACCTAATCTAAACTTCCTCTGTTTCAATTTGAAGCCATTCCTCCCTATCCTCTCACTACATGCCCTTGTAAAAAGTTTCTTTCCATTTTTCTTTTGGGCTCCTTTTAGAGACTGGTAGGATACAATTAGGTCACCCCAAAGCTTTCTCTTTTCCAGGCTGAACAACTCCAATTTTCCTAGCCTTTACTCATAGGGATGTTGCTCCATCCCTCTAATCAACTTGGTGGCCCTGCTCTAGATTTGCTCCAATAGGTCATTGTCCTTTGTGGGCTGGGGACCCCCAGAGGTGGAAGCTGTACTCAATGCAGGGTGTCACAAGAGTGGAATAGAGGGACAGACTCAGCTGCCTCAATCTGCTGGCCATGCTACTTTTGATGGTGTCATTGTTGTCACAGAGATTTTGCTATCACTGATTGGCTCAGTCTTGGCTAGCAGTGGGCCTATCTTGGAATGGGCTGGCACTGGCTCTGCTGGACATGGGGGAATCTTCCAGCATAGCTCCCCAGTACCAAAACCTTGCCATGGAAACACAATATAAGGGAAGAATTCCATGGTACAAACACACACAATTCCACAGAGAGAGTGAACACTCCAGGACAGGAGTTAAGGATCAAACCACTGAAATTACTCAAGTAACTAAAGAAAGAAGTTGAGTTGTAGGACATAAGCAAAACAAAACCAAGAGCAATTGATGCCCACAGGCATGTCACACTATCTTGCATCAAATACAAGCCAAACTGAGGTAGCTTATTCTTCTTCACCTTCCATGAGAGAAAGGTAATCTAGCTCATGCTTATCTTGAGATCCAAGCACACCCAAAGGGAGTTAATACAAACCACCTTCCACACTGTTCATCTCTAGGCTTGCCTTGCAGCTACTTATTGCTTTGCCTACAAGCTAGGGTGCAGTACTCAAAACCCCAACAAGGCTAACACCTAAGTATTGCCAAGCCTGAATCTCAGAGCTGCCTTCATTTACATCCTTAAAATTCCACAAGACTTTGAAGTTCATACACTCAGAAGCACTTGAGTTTGACAACACTGAGCATAGCTGTACCCACTTGTCATCACACAAAATCCAGTAACTGTATTCAGCATCTACATCCTCCTAAATGAGGTGTCAGTCAGACAGTCCCACTCAAAGAGCTCCTTATGAAGTGCAGTGGTACCTCCAACTTGGTTTCCAAATGCAGCTTGAGAAAGCAAAGCCTTGTCATATATTTACTAGTCAGAGAAGTCCTACCTTATGGATGAGATCTGTGCTTAAAATCACACTGTCACAACTTCTGCGCTCCAGGAACACTCCACTCATATCAACACCCTTTAAAAGCCCAAACTGTCATTCTTTTAATGGTCAACTCTTTTTAGATAAATGAACTCTCATTTAGCTCCAGTTTGTCAGGCCATTCAGGCATTCATTCAACCCTACTTGCTTTACCTCAAAAAACTCTGCAGTACACACAACAGCCTCTTCTCCCCCTGAGCCTTATATCCTAGCAAATTCTTCCCCTCAAAGTCTTCTCCATATCTGTTTGTCTTTTAATTCATTCACCTTTTATCTAAGTGCTCTCCTAATCCATCTGAATCAAGTAACTCCAAAAACCTGTCTGGACTGGCAGAAGAAAAAGTGGAGTCTTGCTTCACCCACTCCTCATGACTCCTGATCTACAAGACCTTAAAAGGAACTACATGCTATGTCCCCTAAGCTTCCTCTACTACCTGTCCTTATGCAGCCTTTGACACTCTTCCCTGGTTGCACAGGACAGCTGCCTTGAATATAACCTCTTCTGGTGGTTCATATCTATAACGACAGCCCTGACACATGCCTCTTCTCCCTGAGCACAGCACAAATGCAGGGTGACAGCTACAAACGCTTCAAATGTAGTCAAGGTACTCTAACTAGAGACAGACACCTACGAACAAGAGTTCAGCCACTATCCATGATCAATCTATGTAACCAGTGGAGTCTCCAGGATGACTGCACCTGCTTCATAGCAAGGAAATTTCAACTTCTCAAGAATTCTTCACCTCTGGCTGCAGTATGGGGCTCCAGGACCATGTACTCATTTACACCTCATGATGCCTCAGCTGAGAAACAGGATTTGCTGAGAACTCTGCAACAGCAATTTACAATGTGCCAAATTTTAAACATCTAGTCATTTGGCCTTCTGCAGTAAATACTAAGGCCATGCAATCAGCTTGGTTAAATTCTGTATACAGCCATTTCCTGATTTTTTCCCCATGGATTCTCCTTTAAGAGTATTCATAACAACTTGTTTCCTTCGAAGATTTCAAGACATGCTACCTACACACTTTTAGAATGAATTTTCAAACATTCAGTTATTGTCATTTTGTCTACACATTTCCTTTTCCTTCTGGAATATGATGATGAGTGTTCAAACAGAAGTTTGTATCACAGTCTTACTGGTGCTCTTTGAAGGTTTTTTTTCTGTTTCGTATCTTTGCTGGAGCTGAGATTTGCATATCATCCCTACAACTTCTCCTCCTTCATTTTAGTAAAGAGAAGTCTTCCACACATAATTCAGCTTCTCATTCATAAGAGTTCATTTTGCTTGATGCTATTCCCTCATGACCAAGGTCTTGAAGCGTGCTGACCCAAGATCTCTAAGTAGACATTTCCCTCTCACTAATGTACTTTTCTGAATGGTGTTTCCATTTCCAAAAATGCTTGGTATCTGTTTAGTGCTGATTATGTCTTTTGAGTTTTACAGTCTGGTAAAATCTCCTGATGATGAAACAGGGATAGAATTTCCCTCAAACACCCAGCAAATTGCCTTCAATACCAAGCCTTCTTTTTTTCCTTCACTAATAAGTTCCTTCCCTTCACGAACTGGCAATTAAATGTCAAATGAATCAAGTAAACTGAGATGCTCCTATTGCTCATTTTAGTTGACAGCAGCCTCATATGATCAAGGCGTTAACATTCTTTACTTTTGTAATCAATTTCTCCAAGTGCTGCTTCTGCCACAGGATTTCCTTTGTGTTTCTGCCACAAGACAGTCAGCCCAGTGAGACAGCTTCTCCATCTCCCTGTCTAATCCTTCTGTTTTACCCAGTAATGGCCAGACTGAAAAAACTGTTCCTTTGAAAAGAAAATTGTGTCTGCAAGACAAGTATTGTGTCATATGACCAAATCTGATGCTCAGCTGGCCCTCAGAATGTTTAGGAAAACATTCTGCTTTGTTTCTGTGAAACAGACTTCATGAACCTTAATCTCACCCGTCATTCTCTTTCCCCGTCATCACCCTCTGAAGCACTTTCACTGGGATTCTACTTGTCTCCAGCTTTGGCACAAATCCTCAGCTACAAGGGACTACTTGCACTCAGAGTGTTCTGCTAAGCACCCCAGTGAACTTTTCTCGAGCTTAAACTCCCAGGATTCTTTGGTCATACTTGGGTTCTCCATGGGGGAAGGTACAAGGGAAGAAGAAATGTGCTTTGTTCTGGTTCTGTTCCCTGGACTGAAAAAGCAAATGAACCTGAACTTCCTGGCATTTTAAAATTAGTCCCAAGATCTCCTAGCAAAAGCATTTATGGCAATCGGTTTTCTCAAGGAAGCTGCTCCAATGGTTCACTTTTCAGGCAAGTGGCTGTAAGTCTCCCATCCTCTTTTATCAGTTTCCCAGCTAATAAAACTGGCAGTTGATGTTGCTCCTGAACAAGATGCTATGTAGAATACCACCCTACCACTAAAGTGAAAGTTTGCATCTCTCTCCTTTCCTACTGATGGAAAAAGTCTGTAATCTTATTAACTGCAACAGCTGTAAATAGTTGCTGTTCCAAAGCAGTCCCATGTGGCCTGGGATGGCTCTGCCTCCTTTTAAACTCTTGAGCTCCAAGAACAATCATTCTCACCCAAAGTCAGAGAACCCTTCTGTTCCTTAGCTCAGTACATTCAAATTAACTAGCTCCTCTAAAGAAATCTTCTTGTACAGCATTTCACAAATCTTCTTTTCTAGCCATGGTCTCCTATTCCCCCTCTCCAACTGACAATGGTCTCTTCACCCACATTTTGAGATTTCCACACTCTTCTTTCCTGGATTGTGTCCTAAGTTATTCATCTTAATAGTTCCCCTGGACTCAGCCTGGAACCTCCCTTTAAGTCACTTGCTCAGTCATCTAATCATACCCTTAATCCGTCCTGGCAAATCCAACCCCAACCAGCTACTTGAGCTGAGAGAAAGAAGGAAGCCCTGCCCTAGCAATTACATGGCACTGGTCCCATGCCCTCACAGAAATAAGGGCATGGAATTCCTAGATCATATTTCCTGATAGTAACTGTTCCTCCGACCACCTTTTTTTTTTCTCTTGATGACCGCTAAGAACATGTTTTTTACCTTTCTATACCTTCTTGAAGTTTATGCCTTCCTAAATAATGTCCTTCAGCCTTCTAGGTGAACATATGATTACAATGGATTTTGGGCTTTCATGAAAGGTGACTGGAAAGTAGTCAAGAAAGGAGAGAAAAAAAGTCGTTTTTCAACAAATGAACAAGCAAAAACATTAAGCTAATGCTGAAAATGTATTTGATAATGTATACGGGGGAAAAGTCACAGAACACTGCTATTATTCCCAAATGCAAGACTTAAAAAACCAAAATCACAAACAAATCAGCTTCAGACAGCATACTTAATGCTAAAAGAAATTGGAACATCAACTCAAAATCCATTTAGGCTCATCATACACTTGGTCTTTTGGGGTTTTTTTGGTCTCAGAAAAGGTCAGTTGGTTTTTAAATAGCACAAAGCAGGGGAGGAAAATTATCAAAACTTTAATGTGCAAAAATAAAGCAGCACAAGACTCAGCGGGATGTTATGGCACAGTTCCACACAAGTCTCATCACAGGAGTCCGAGGCAGCAGGAGAAAACACCTGCTGGCAGATCAATCTTGCTGAATACAGAGAACAGGGCTAAAGACACACAGGTGTTCAATAAATGGAAGTGGGAAATGGAGAGAATAAGTGTAGGAGTAGTAGTGGGAATAAAATTTCTTCACATTTTGTTGTGTAATTTTGCTGTGTAGTAGTGTTTCAGTATGATTTATTGTGTAATGCTATTGCATAGCATCATTTGTTGAGCAACTCTGCTGCGTGGTATAGTTTTTTTACTTAATGATATTGAACATTAGGCAATGGTCTTGCATGCCATAATTTGTGTTTTCTGTTGAGCAACATCACTGTCATAGCTCTTAACACAAAGGTGAATTGCATGAATTCATAACAATGCTGAATTCACAATTTTAACATATCATAGAATGGTCTGGGTTCCAAGGGACCTTAAAGGTCATCTACTTCCAACTAACCTGCCATGGTCAGAGATACCTTCCACTAGAATTTCAGAGCCTTGACCAATTCCAGGGATGGGGCATCCTCAAGTTCTCTGGGCAACCTCTTCCTGTGCCACATCACCCCTGCAGGAGGAAATTTTTTTCCAATTTCTAATCTAAACCTACTCTCTTTCTGTCTGAAGCCATCACCTTGTCCTACCACTACATGCCCTTGTGTAAAAGGTCCCACTCCTGTCACACCCCCTTAGGTACTGGAAGGATGCTGTATGTATCTGAGATGGCAAATGGAGACAATTATTTTTGTCAGAACAAAGACACATGCAGAAAAGCAGCAAACTGAGCAGGTATTTTTGCAGAACTTAGGGTATTAAAAAATTATTTCCCTGAACAGCCACACAACACTGCCTCATGAATAACACTTTCTTATCCTGAGCTACTTTGTAATCACAACAGGAGATATTACATGTTTCACCCATCCCTACCCTACTGTAAAAACTACAGGAGAATCTTGTTTCACATACTACTGAGTACAAATAACAACTGTAATGTGCTTTTCATGTGACTTAGGCTCTACCCAAAACTAACTTTGCAGGGACCTGCTGAAATGAAGCATCAGAACAAGAAACTCTCCACAAAATAGGACTGATTACTTCATTACAATGGAATCCTGCTTTAACAGCGATGCTACTGAACTTAAAGCAAGAATCAAAAATTTTCCTTTAGCAAATCAGTAAGACTTATGCATATTTTAGGGGCAATAACATGTCATCCTACTACTGCGTAACATCCTCCAAAGAAGCAGAAAAAAAAGTTTGCTCCATATGTAATATCACTGTCAGTTACTTCATTGTTACATTCTTTGCATTTACTTGTTTGTTCTTTCCCCCCCCCCCCATCATTTTTGCTCACAATAAACACTGTCTATTAACAGACTTAAATAAATATTTTTGAACTTCAGGAAATATTAT
The DNA here is from genome assembly GCF_049639895.1 of Pseudopodoces humilis. Classification (NCBI taxonomy): domain Eukaryota; kingdom Metazoa; phylum Chordata; class Aves; order Passeriformes; family Paridae; genus Pseudopodoces; species Pseudopodoces humilis. Next base: position 81,732,155 of record NC_142202.1, on the reverse strand, counting down.
CAGAACTTGAAGTATTTTTTTTTTCAATTAAATCAAGTAATCTACAAGGTTATCAACTTTGTACCCCCATCTATTTTTATATTCATCTGAAAATGCTATTGATTGACTAGAACAGCATCTCTTTCATGTGTTACCTGGCAGTCTATGAACAATAGTATATTGCAGGAGTCAGAGAGCAAACACTGGTAGATTACAATGCAGTGCTGCTGCAAGCATTTTTATCTGCTCTCATATTCTAGCAGTTTTTAAAAACAGGATAGAAAAATATGCATGCAGGCTCAATTTTTAAAATATTGCAAAACACAGAAGTTATGGAAAGGAAAACTGTGAAAAAAGTGAGCTCCTTCCATCTATAACGTAAGATTAATTTATTATCTGACAGATGGCAGAAGGGAGGGGGGCGGAAAAGCAAAGACTGCTGATGCAGTGAGCTTCCCGTCTGTAATGAAGGCCCCACATTCCCACTTATAACACTGCCACGAAATAAATCCACAGTTGCATGCACTCCAGTTTTGCTCCGTGTGTTTCAAAATAGCTAAACCTCATCGCTGTGTGGACAGCGAAAAGATGAAGAAAACATCCAGAGGAGTAAATGATCCTTCTGTCAGCTGCCCGTGGCTACTCACAACAGCAACTGTGAAAGCTGCGACTCCTTTCATTTGGCACACGAGACAGAACCATTCACGCTGACCAATAACACTTCCAGAGCTACCGGTCACTGCAGCAAGATACCACCTCATTTGCTGTCCGAGCACTGAAAGCTGCTTTTGCACATTTCTCCATATTCCAAGACATTTACTCTTTCTTCAGCATCTGCCACATTGCAGTCGTGGAGCGCCAATACAGGACTGGAGCACATTGAAAACGGGAAACAGCAGAACTGACCCAAACACGTTTAATATAAAATGAAAAGCTGCTGCACTGCCGGTAACAACCATTTCCTCATTTCTTTTGCTGAACTCCACGCGATGCCGACGCGGGGCTCCCACCTGCCGCAGAAGCCGAAGAGCGCCTGAGCTCCGGCACGACTTACCGGAGGACCGCGCTTACCTCCGACATCAGATCCCCGTATGACCACCCCGAGGCACGCCGCGGCGGCAGAGGACCGGAGCAACCACGGCCCTGGGAAGCGGATTTCGCTACGTCCACCCGCGGGCGCCCGGGGGACGCGCTCACCTTGCCGCGGACCGATGCCCCGCGCACCCCGGGCCGCTACACGGGCTTACGGCCGATAAGCAAACACCGCACCGAGCGCACCCGGAGGGGCGAGGCGGCCAGGCGGGAGCGGGGGGGGGGTCTGGCCCCGCCGCGGGCCCATCCCGGGGAGCCGGAGCGCGCTCCGCGTCTCCCGGGAGACGGAGCCATTTTGAGCCGCTGCGCATCAGCGGCGGCGGGCGGGGGGCGCCGGGCACGGCGATGGCGGGGCCGCGGCCGCCCTGGCGCGTTACCTCGGATGCTCCAGGTCCAGCGGTAGAACTCGAGGGTGTCGTTCACCACGCTGGACACCAGGCCCATGGCGCTGGGGGGCTCGGCGGCGGCGGCACCCATGGTGAGCAGCAGCAGCAGCGGCGGAGCCGGCAGACCTGTCTCGGCGCGTGCGTCCGTGCCTCTGCGCCGGGGCTGCTGCTGCTGCTGCCCCTTCTACAGCCGGGGATGTGATTTAAATCTCTATCTCTCCGTATCTTCCCTCCAGACTCCGCCTCGCTCCCGTCACCGGCTCCCGTGCCCCGCGGGCAGGGCGGAGGGCGCGGAGGCGGGGGGCGGCGCGGCGGCGGCCGCGGCTCCGCAGCTCGGTGCTCGCAGCTCGGTGCTCCCGGCTCGGTGCGCAGCGCCCGGCGCGGTGCGGGGCGGGGGCATCACGTGGCCGCCGCCCCGCTGCCCGCCGGCGGCGCCCGCGGAGCGCGGCCCCACGGCCCGGCACGGCCCGGCCGCGCAGGCGCCCGGCGGCCCCGGCCGGGGCTGGTGCGGGAGGCGAGGGGACCCCGCTCCTCCTCCCTCGGGCTGCCGAGGAGGCGCTTGTTATCTCAGGTGGCTTTTTATGTTCAAATAGAAGATTTTTTATTTTTTTAATTTTTTTTACCAGGATTGGAGCGGAGGGGGGAATTACTATTTCAGCCAACTCCTATTTCCATTCTTTCTTTTCTCTTTGTAGCAGTTTGGATTTTTCTTCTCTCTTCCCCTCCTGCTACCCCTTGACAGACATGCCGAGGTTCCGGCGTGAGCGGTGCTGGCGTTACCTCCGTCTGTGCTCATCGAGGCTCTTTTGCTGCTTCCAGGAGCCTCCGCTACGATCCCTTCTCCTCCCAGTACGGATAACACCAGCAACCGCAGCGGGACCTCGCTACCTCCCTGCCCCACCACCTGGTGGCACCTCCCTGACCAGCCTTCTCCAGGCGCTACCGAGTTGCCCTTCGCACACCTCCCCTTATCTCCTGGACCAAGGCCTTTATGGTCGCTTCACGGAGCAGAGAGGTTCAGCTCCCCGGAGCGTTGCTGGGTGCTGCAGGAGAAGCATCCATTCTGCACCCTGAGTTTCAGTCCCAGCAAACCCTCTGTCTGGTGTGAGGGCACCTGCTGCTCCCCACACCTTTTGCTTCTTATCTCCTCCTGGCCAACTTGTCTGTCCCATGATCCTGCATAGTGCACATGGCTGCATGACACCCTCGGGAGAAAGAGGCAGGAGGGGACCTGCTCCATCCAAGTTGCAAGCTTTCCTCCTAGCAGGCAGCAGATCAGATGGTGTCTGCCTCTCCCTCCTCCAGTGCAGCAGCGCCTCTTTCACTTGTTGTCGCTTGGTCTTGGTGAGCACAGCTCGCACTCCTCCTCCTGGGTGAGTCACCCCCGGTTTAGCTCCCGCACTGCTCTGGCTGCTGCGATCCCAGCCCTGTGGACAGGAGAGGCACACTGGCCATCACTAGTTAGTCCGCTGGAAGCAGAGTCACTGCACCAAAACCGAGTGGTTGGCAAGTAGGGATCACCTTCACTGGGAAGCAGAAGAGGAGCTATGTCAACACCTGGAGGCCTCGATGGACAGGGAAGTCCAACTTATCCCAATGCTGGCTGAAAGTTGGAGCGAAGCAAGGTTATCCTATGCGGATGTATGCACAGGTGCTACTTCTCTCACACGAGAAGTCAATCAAAATTCTTCATGAAATACAGTGACTTGAGTTCTGCCTTATATTGATGGCACTGATCATGGCAGAAGGTCTGGTGAGAGCTCTGAAATGGATCTGTCACTGTGTAGGGCAAGGTGAACACCAGTCTGCTTCTCAAGTTGCAGGCAGACAGTGTAGAGTTAGCTGTGTTTCCTGTCTCTCCAACAGGAGAAACCACTGGGGTGTATTGTTGGACATTTAGTATCTTGATATGTGGTTAGCATTGTCTAAAGCACAACTTCAGAACTTTTTGTAACATTATCATTTAAATCAAAAGGAAACCAGGAGATTGAGTCATAATCCTCAAATTGGTACGTGCCCATTTGCATTGGCCACACGCTTGAAACAGAACAGGCTGCTAAATGAATCAACATGACAAAGATTTGCACTCCCCTGCCCTGTTGGGCAAGATGTGGACTTAGGAGAGTGCCGCCAACACAAGAAGTGAAGATCCAGAGTCTAACAAAGAACAAAAAAGGAACAAGACATATTAGCAATATGAATACGTATTTCTGTTAGTAATTATTTATATTATAGCCTTCATATGCTTACTTCTTTATTAGAATGCCTATTTATTCTGTGGAAGTATTTTCTGCACAACTGACACCAATAATTGTTGTTTATAAAATGTTTGTCATCCAATTTACTGTTTCATCTATTTCCAATTTGATAACTTTTCTTAATGGCAATTAAATTCTTTCTATTAGCAATATGATTGTACACAGATAATTTTACAGAGCCATTAAGTCTTGAGGGGAGCCACAATCGAATTGCAGAGTTTGGACAACAGGGAGATGAACTATCTAACCAGAGTAACTTCCTCTGTGCTTTGAGATTGCCTTTAAAAAGATGTGCTGAAATTTATGAATATTTTCATTAGTTTAACTTTCAGCCTGCAAATATGTGGATGTGCTTTTAAGATTAGGTCTGTGTCTGTGGCTTCCAACCACATCTCAGTTAGTTTTCCACATTTGTCCACCCAGCAGGATATGCTGCCTTAAGAATGCTGAGACCATGTCTTCTGCTTTAAAGAGAGCAGAATAGGGAGGCATCCAAAGGCCAAATCAAAATAGTATCAAACTATCCTCCAAGGAAATCTCCAGCATGGTAGTCAGAAAATGATGACTTTTCAGTATCATTAGTTAGCCAGTGTTGTCATCTTCTACTTGGTAATCTACACGTTCCTAAAACCTGGACATCTCAGATGGGCAAATTTCTGCCAGGAAAAGGCAGATCTGTGGCAGCTGATCCCAGAGGAACACACACATGAATTCCCAGCTGTGCTCCAGCCATTTGCCCAGTGCTCCAGGGTGCTTGTGCTGGCAGCAGGCAATTGTGTGCTTTGGGAAGGGTGCAGAAGGTAACAGGAAGTCATGGGACAGGTGGCTCTAGGAAGGTCTCCTCCCAGTTCCCATTCCAGATACCAACCGTTTGTATTTCTTCCAGATATTTTTGTAAAAAACTCCCAGTGATGTGTCATTTCAGAACTGTTGCAAGCCATTTTCTGCTTCTTCATGAGACAAATAGCAATAGAAATGCTACAAGTTGCTGATGATCAGTGCCTTTAGTCGTGCTTGTAAAAATGCATTTATGCATTAATTTCAGTGAAGCATATGCTATCATAATGATTGATGAATCAGCAGATGCTTCGGCACGAGCTGAAAGTATTCCCACTCAGGTTTTGCTTCAGGTTAGCAAGGAAACTGCTGAAAGGGGAAAATATAATGCAGGTATATTTGGTAATATTTATGAAGTGTAGTAGGAAGAAAGCAGTCAGAGATTTGTAAATTGCCGCCAGTAATCCCTCCAGGCAGCTCAATAAAAGACAAAAACAGCAGTAGAATAGCTCTGCCTTGCTACAAAGAGAATCACCACAACCAGGAGCCTACCTGGTGGGAAAACATAAAATTGCTTGAATCAACACACTTGACAGGTCTAAATGTTGCATGATGTGATAAGGGACAATCTATTCACTTACCAGTAAAGAAGGTGCATAAAGTATTAAATGTGTTGAGCATGACCAAATTTAAATGTTGAAAACACATTTAACTTTAGAAATGTGTTTTAATTACTTTAATTATCAAATTCTCATGTTTTTTTCATTTCATACCATCAGTGTCTTAGGAGGGAAAATGATTAAATAAATTAGAACATTAATTTGCAGTGCATGGAATTTTCTTGCATAGACTGTCCAGTTGAAATGCTCCTTTCATTAAAACTTTCAAGTTGATATGCCTTATAAAGACTTCTAGCTGAGCCAAAACAAGCTCATTTGATCTTTGAATCAACAAGTACAGGCTCAAGTATATTCATATGCAATACTACAACTGCTATCTGCTTTAACAGAGAGGCTTACTTAAGCGTTATACTATAAAAGCTTAAAAGAAGCTGCTTCCATACAACAATAATTTTTAAAAATAATAACATTAAAACCAACAATGTGTCTTTCAGCACCAATTAATTTTATTTTTTTTTATTATGTAACATACTGTTAATTCCATAATTTGAGGTGGGGTAACTCTGCACACAAGTATTCCACAGCACAGAGAGTCTTCCATAGGACCTGAAACAGATCCTGCTTTTTGTTTTCTAAACCATCTGCTAGATGCTATCTGTCCTTTCATATATTTAACTGTATCAAAAGAAATTTTTTCCAAACCATATATATTGGAGTGATGCATCAGAAAGTGTCCAGAGATGCTAATGCTCAGTGCAGGCTTTGGCCAAAGCTTACCTTTGATGTAAGTTCCCACAAGGTTCCACCTTGCTGTTGTCACCAGTACTGAATTGGATTTCTCATATGTGTCAACTTCATGTTTTGAACACCACAGTTTTACTGTGGCTCTAACAGAAATATGAGAATTAAAGTGTGTTTAATATCCTGGTTTAAATGGTCAAGGGCCAGATTGAACACTCCCATTGAAGTAAATGCAAGTTTTGTTTCCAAAGGGCTCTCTATACTTATTGACACTTCCTTTTCATCTTTCTGCATAAAAATTTGGTGCCAAGAAGAAGATGAGGAAGTGGTGGGCAGCTTTCTCCAAAGCCTTATCAGGCTTTACTTGCAAGTAAATATAACTGTGGTTTGACTCAGGATCATTATATTTAGAGTTTTTTTCTAAACTGTATAACTAACCCAATTTACTGCAGTCTGGGCAGAGATTGAAGTGTTGGCCTGCAGTGCTGGGCTGCATTCGGCTTATACTGCAGCTGTTTAGTACTGGTTCAGAAGAGGAGCCATTAGTCCAGTGTTTCCCAGTGCCATTTTGAGAGATTAATTTATAATTGATTCCTGTGTGGGAGATGTCACTAACCATGAAGCTAATGTGTATATCCAGTATATGAGATGTGTTGTGTACCCAGCAGGTACACATACATTCATAGCTTTATCTGCGTTTGAGCTTCCTTTTTAAAACAAGTGTTCAACAGACACGAGGATGATAAAAACCTGTATATATATACTATCTCACTCTGCCTTAATGATACTTTTCTTATATGGTTTCTCATACTTTTACACAGCTAAGATTTTTATCTGCAGCGATATCTGTCACAGCATCTATCATTTGTGAGGTGTGGCAAGCAGGCTTTTGCAATGAGGGCTTCATATGTGTACATGCTGGAGAAGGACGATGCTAAACTATGGGCTGATGTTTTGAGGGCGCTGTGTTGAAATGACAGCAACATGTATAGTCAGATCTGCAGCAAGTCACTAACTACCAAATCCAACCTTTTCCATAGGTGTGTGTCACTGCTACTGCACCCACTTCACTGGGTGTGTCAGCCTCCTGAAGGCGTGTAGCTGTTTGTAGGGATGATCTTGCACCTTTGCTTCTGCGCTCGTAATGGCCTGAAATGTAGGGCATAGTCCCCTGCAGAAGCTGCTTATAGCAATGTAGTCAGGTGGCAGGGCGTTGGTCAGGCAAGCTGGGTGCCACTGTGCCGTCTCCGGCTGTAGCTGTGTGAGTATGGGTGGTAACGATGGTGCTGCCCATACCCTTTATCTGTGTGGTGTGTGTGCAGGACAAAACTGTGGTAAAGGAGTTACATAAAGGCTGTGTCAGCCTCTGGGCCTCTGAACTGGTGTGACCTGGACCACGCTCTGCCTTTCACTCTTCCAGGGGGATACGCTGTGGATCTGCACGCTCTGGATGGACAAGACTGAGTGCCAGTCCTCATTACAGGCCTGTTGTCTTATCCTCAGAAAATCATGTGAAAGTATTTGCCACAGGCTTACACATTTTATAAACAGTAGGTTAGCCATATAGCCCTACGGAGGTAATCTGGGATTATTAATTTAATTTTATGTATGGGGGAACCAAGCCTAGAAAAAAGTGATGCCAGTTTCAGCCATTTGGAATGGAATAGGGCAGAATTTTTTGGCATGTCCCTTAAACTAGCTATGTCTTGGCCTCTCCCTGGTATAAACCCATGGTTCACAGGTCTTTCCAGTGCCATATGCAGGCATGGGCATAAACCTCAGGATTTGGAAAGATCTACCAGGTAGCTGAAGGCAAGACAGATACATATAAAACATAACACTTCCTATGCTTGTATAGTGAAATCCCAAATTTCTTACTAAACATAGAGCTTTTGCTCTAAGTTTTTGTACATTGACTACTGTAAATTTTTAGTTGTCAGGATTCACAGAATCCTTTGTAGAGAAAGAAAACTTTGTAGTAGCTGTGTGTATGCATGTGTATAACACAATAGTGTTTCAAGAGGAAAAGCAAGAGCGGAAAAAGATGATAGAACATATGACTATTTAGTTGTTGAAATCAGAAATACAGTCATTACCTTGTAAAGGGCCTTGAAATCATCTTCTACTACATCCTGTTCACAGCCCAAGCTGCCATGCATCCATCTCTCCTGCCTGGGGATAGGCAGGGAAATCCCCAGGGAGGGCTGCTCTGCAGGCATCCTGTGCTTGCTGCAGGGATTTGCACTGCCCATTACAGGGTGTTGTGGCACTGGGCTTGGTGTTAGCCTCTGAGCCATCCATTCTTAGCGCAAGAGGCAATTAATACTCAGGAAGATTTTAGCAGGATTACAAAGCTCTGGTGGGAATGAAGTCACCTGTCCCCAAGGTAAGAGTCACAGCTCTATGTGGCTGATAAACGGACTCCCAAAGGGGAAGCTGACACCTTAAACTGTTGGGTTTTTTAAAAGAAAAGTGATTGCCTATGAGTAGATGCACAAAATAAGCACATTTTATCTGTATGCACATTTTATGAACTATGCATCTGCCCACAAATCTTTATTTTGCCTCAGGTCATGTCTCAAAATATTAGGTCTTATCTGTGTAATGTGAGCTGGATGCTTAAAACCAAAACCTGGGAAGCCTGACATTGGAAGAGAATCTATGTGTTAGAGGCAATATCAAAGTATGTCCAAATGACAAAGGCCAGTCAGATACTGTGATAGCTGCCAAAAGATCACAAGTCATGAGAGGCTCATGGACACAAAAGAACCAGGGTTGTTTGGTCTAGACCTAGTAAGCCATAAGATTTGAAAATAGAAAGCAAAAGAGGCAAGAAGTTATATCAACTCTCAACTTAAAGGAAGAGGACCTAAGGGAGATTACTGTTGTGTAGGTTCCTGGGGGCTGCTCCTTTGCAAGAAAAAGGAGCCCAGGAGAGTGAGTCTCAAACCATGAGAAGCATCAACTTCTGTCTGCAGGACATGATGCAGGTATGAGGTGGCCAGACTATCTGAATGGGGAATTCCTGACAGGACATAGATAGGGAAAAGGGATTGTATGGGATTCAGACGAAGGCATGGGCTGCTCAGGATAAATACAGAAAGAATGCCCAAGTCTGAAATGATTGCATTAAAAAAAAACTACTAACCAGAGTAAAAATTGGTGAAGTACATGAAGGAAGCAGGAAGAGGAAGAATAAGGCCAAATGAACAGGTAGCCTAGTAATGAAGGAGTCAGAAAGGTGGAGGTTTTTACATCCCAGTTTTTATTGGCAAAATTTGTTGTCAGGCTTTCCATATGTTTGGTGGAATATAACCAGTGTTAGAGGTAGGCTGAGTTAGGGATTACTCAAGCAACTTGAACACAGAGCCAAGTAGGAAGCCTGACTGATATCACTGCAAGACCATTTTCTGTCTCTTCAGGAGGTTACAGTGATCAGAAGTTCCCAATGACAATGCAGAAGCAAATGTCACACTCATCTTCCAGGATGAGCAGGAGGAAGAGCTGGGGAAATAGAGATCACCTGGCTTTGCTTTCATCTTTGTGGAGCTTAAGGAGCAAATCCTTGTGTAAGCCATGTACAGGCACATAAGAGAGAAGAAAGTGATTGGGAAAAAAAAGGTATGGATTTACCAATTGCAAATTGTTCTTGACCAACATAATTACAGTCTTCATTGTAATGACTGGATTTGAAGATGAGGGCAGAGAAGTGGATGCCCTTCACTTTGGCAAGCTTTTGTCTCTGCTCTTACAACATCTTTGGAGCTAAACTAGACAGACAAGGTAGGTGGGTTTACCTATTACTTTAATTCACTAGCAGGGTGAATTAAAGTGAGTTAAAAAAAAAAAAAGACTGGAGCAACAGGCTGAAAATGATGTGTCTATTTACAAGTGGTATTCCTTGGGCATTCATATTGGGAGCAATATTATTTAACATCTCCATTCATGGCTTTGACAACGGAACAGCTTGTATCTGCCACAAGTTCACAGATGATACCCAAATGCAGGGAGCAGTCATTGTGCTGGATGATATGTCTGCTGTTGGAGTCGCCTTGACAAGCTGAAGAAATGGGCTGACAAACATTTTATGAAATTCAACAAATGCAGTCCTGTGTCTTGGACAGAATAACACCATGAGACAGTACTGGTATATGTGTGTGTGTGTGTATATATATATATATATATATGTTATATGATATATATGATATATGATATATGATATATAGTAGCATTCAATATACCAGCATGCTCTAGGAAGGGTAGCTGTAGGTACAGAGCTAGCTCCAGGTGTATTCAAACTCCACAGAGGCTATTTAACTACAGAAGGGAAGTGAGACTTTTAATTTATTTTACATTTTTACACCATAAAATATTGGTACCTAAAGAAAAATGCAGTGCAAGGCAGTACCTGACTATAAATAGAGAACCTATCTCCTGTATTTTGCTGACACAGGGGTAAGGGAGTGCACCAGAAACTTCTGCCAAAGTGCAGGTCCGTGCATAACCCAGTGCCAGCCCAGGGCTCCTTAGTGGCTCCAGCACAGAAGATGTGATCCTCAGGCCTGCTGGTTATTGTGTAAAGAAGCAGCTAAAACATCTTTCTTGGTTGCTGTCACCATCTCTTCTCTGCTTTCAGCCCAGACTGGCTGCCTATCAAATAGCCTCCATGTAACTTTCTGCAGCAAAGGAAAAGAAGTCATACCTGTGGCACACAAGAGTTTCTCTCTTTTTCTGAATTAATTACTTATAAGTTGTTATTATCATAAGTTTTTCTTGTCAGAATTTCCAGTTGCAGCTTTTATACCTACTCAGCCCTACTGTATAGATGAGTCTGTTGTCAGTAATCTCTTCTCTATGTAGGTATTTAATTCATATTTCTTCATTTAGTAACTCTTGATTTTTTATTGGACTACAAAGCAGATTGGTTTTATTTTGATGATTAGTGTTATGCATATTGCAGATGTTATATCTTCACCAAAGTTTTTGCAAGTTTTTTAGTATTTTTGTGGAAATGCGAATGCCAGATCTGACAATGTTACCTCAGAAATTACTGTACTCCATATAGCAGATGATCCATTTGTGGTTACCCTGTCACTTAGCTATTTGTTAATCCATATAAATTAAATTAACTAGTTTTCTCACTTCTAATTTTTTAAACTCACGTAATTCAGATGCTTATAGAAGCTTTATCTTACAGGCAAATACAATTACATTTATTGGTCAGACTTCTGATCTTCAAATAGTAAGCCTATCTAACAAAATCTGTATTTCATAATACATGGTTGGTGGCCATTAATTGCTTACACATTTTATTTTTGTTTTAATGAAATCCAATTTTTGCCTTTTTAATTGAGTCCTGAACCTGAGTCATGTTAATGAGTTACAAGTTTGTGAAATCAACCAATTTTATATTTGAACATATTTTCTCTCACGCACATTAAATTAATGAGTGTTTCAAGATTAGAGAAAAATCAACTTTAATATTTAAGGGAATCATTTGGCCAATTATTTTAGTATTTTAATACTCTTGGACTCTGAGTTTTCCATTTCTGTGCTGTTTGTTTTTTTTTTTTTTAATATAACCAATATAATTAAAGATCTGCCTCCATTAAATTATAATATTACCTCAATTGTTTCAAATGGGATAGGTTTACTTGGTGACTTGTGAAGTGGCTAGGTGGGATGCAAATTTCATTCTATTCCACGTGTACTGCATTTAATGTTTTTGCATGACAAGTAAAAATGAAATCTATCCCTAGATGTATTTTTTTTTTCTGATATGTGCAAAAGTATCCTAGGACACAGGCCACATGTCCTGAGCTATACTTTCAGTATACTCCAGTACATCATAAATGATTTATGATCAGGTGATGTTTATAATCCCGAATTTACTCAATTTTATGAATTATACAGATTAAATCACACTGTAAAGGAATATTTGTGAATGTACAGGTGTAATAATAACCACAACTACTCTACTGTATAGGAATGGCAATACTGTGATTAAAAATTATAACATCAGTTACAATACAGCCAGAATATCCAACATGGTCATCACAAGAGTTTTGGAAGACCATTTTACCTAGAAAAATCAAACACTAAACCATATATAGCACTTACAGAAACTATTATTGCCACTTAGGCTCAGATTCCATTTGAATGTTTAGAGATTTTTCTTGCATGACAAAATTAAACATGTTAGACTATCTTGCACTATATCCTAAAATATGAATAGTCTATATGTCTAACATATATATAAATGGAATTTTATCTGTAAGTGGAATACATCCACTGTATAACAACTATGGATTAGAGGAGGTTGAGAAAATATTCTATTAATTACAAATAATAATAGTAATAAATTACAGTTTATCTGTAATGCCATAGTGACTAGAATTGGAATCCTTACGCTAGAAATCACACCCACAGCAGGAACAGAGACCTTACCATAAAGGCCTTGTAAAATAAGCTTAAATAAAAATATCTCACAGGCAAGTTGGATATTGGCAGTTTTAAGACACTCTGACATGGCTGCATGAAAAAGCCTTTGGCCCAAGGAGGGAAGGCTAGGGAACATGGGCATCTGGTCCATGTTATGCTTGAAGCTGCCAAGATAATATTCCTATATAGGTATTGTGACCTATAACAATAACTTGCTGATCTTACTGATGTTTAAATGGGTACCTGAGATGAATTTACCTCCTTCACCTCTTCCTACTCCTCCTTTCCTTCTTCCAAATTTCAGCTCAGCTCTGATGTTAAATTTAAATGGATTCTTGCTGCATATTCAATTTCTGGGGCTATGGTTTCCCATGCATTCAATAAAGAAAACTGAGCTCATGCCTGCAGAACTTGGAGTTTCCAGAGTTTCCAGGTGATTCTCCAGTGTTGTGTCTTTATGCTTAGAAGCACAGTGTAATGAGAACTGACATGTGCAATAATAAATCTGGGTACACACTGGGTACAGTTTTTGTTATGTGGCTGTCCAACTTGATCTTAAAGGAATGGTGGATACAATATAGGCGATATTTTAGCCTTATCATTCTAATGAATAAGTAATAAATAGTGGCAGTTGCTTGATCAAAATGGCAAGTTTGTGCTTAGTCTCACTTTCCTTTGTGCACCTGGAAATTTTCTATGAGCTGCTCCAGGGTCCATAGCCAGGGAGGAGAAATAGGTACTTGTAGAAGAAGATGTTTTCTATCACTCTTAGATAAAAAAGTCATTGCTTGAGGTTTTCTGTCTCTATCAATGATATAAAAAGTCTAGAACAGTGACTAGTAGGTGTTAGGTGACTAAAGAAAATTAATCTCACCCTTATGTATAGTTTAGGTAAACTTCACCCATTCTGAGCCAGTGTATATATTCCCTGTGCACATACAAGCAGAATGTGCTGTCATAATATGAATAATTAAGAATACTTTTCATGTATCTATCTCATTCACCCCAGGATATCCTCTGTTTATCAATGCTAATTAATGTGTCTTCATAACAGTCTCATGAGGAAAAAATTGCCCCAAATTTAGAGATGAAGAAATGGAGCCATAGCATATTTAAATAAGTTGTCCCCAGCTGCACAGAAAACCCCAGCTGCACTAAAAAAAACATTTAGTGGCATAAATGTAAATACAAGAGGATGCCTTACAATCATAGCCCAAAGATAAAGTAATCATAAGGTGTGGTTCCCAAATCAATACCAACAGTGTAATATGGTCCTTGCTTCTGGCCTATTCAAAGTAAATAGGTTGAGGTGTGGTGTGCACAAGGTAATTCCTGATGAGTTCACATCAGTCATACACTAAACTTGGTACAGATATAGCCAGACTGAGGACAGAGCAACAGGGTCAAATACCTGTTCCACATACTTGACATATTTGTGTGTATTTCTGATTCATTTATTTTGATTCTGCAGAATCCAGTCTTTCAGCAGAGAAACAATTTGATAGCCCTGACGAGAAGGACTAGGGGTACTGGTGGATGAAAAGCTGGACATGACCTGGAAATATGCGCTTGCAGCCTAAAAAATCAACCATATCCTTGGCTGTATCAAAAAAAAAGTGTGACAAGATGGTCAGGGGAGGTGATTCTGTCCCTCTATGCTTCTCTGACGAGACCTCACCTATGTCTAACTCTGGGGTCCTTAGCACAGGAGCAGGTCCAGAGGAAGGCAATAAAAGTGATCAGAGGGCTGGAGCATCTCTCCTGTGAAGACGGGATGAGAGTGTTTGGGTCTTACTCCCTGGACAAATCTTCAGTACAGCTGGGACGAAGCCCATCTGGTTTAGTCTGAAAGCATGACAGAGAGCATTTTAGGAGTTTGCTAGTGCAGCTAATTTAATTTCAGGAGCATGAATCCCTTCTGCCAATTTATTTTTGGGGACATAGGTATCTATTGATGGCAGGTTTTGTTCACACCTTCAGTGGGCCTGATATCCCTATGTATGAGCTTGTCTTCAATACAGGTTTGATGTATATTTTCCCGCCACAGCACTCCTCTCCCTTCCTGGCTTCATTCCCCTACTGCCATTCTTGTCCATCCCTTCTTATTTGCATGTATAAACCTGTCATCAGTGTGAGAATGGCACAAGCCAAGGACTGTAACTGTACTGAGTTACAGTAACTCATCAGTGTGTATCACCAGAGCTGCAGGAGAAATCCTGTGCAGCTAACTCCCTGCTTTGCTATATGGAAGAAGCAAACACATGTTGCTAAACTACTTTCAAAATATTATTCATATAATTCTCTTCACATTTTTATTTTCCCCACTTTTTCCCTTTTCACTCGTCCATGTACTGGAGAACTTCCTTATGAATTGACATTTGCACAATGTTTCACTTTCCATTTCCATGTCTCCCTCTCCATTTGCTACAGAGTTCATCACAGTTATGCCATCCAACACAACACCAAGTCACTTTTCCTGCTGCTGTCTGGGTCATGGTGCGGTTTGGGTTAGCTCCTGGTATGAGCAACCAACAACCAACTCCTTGAGCCACCATCATCTGCTATGACATAACTTTGAACAGAGTTCGAATGAGAGCTCTCTCAACCTTTTCCTGCGGGATACAGGTGAAAGTAACTGAGAGGCTGAATGTTAATGGCAGAGAGAGGAGAGAAGAGACCACAATGACCATGGACCTCAAGGTCAGCCTCTGGCAGTGGGTGAACCAGATGTTCTGCTGAATGCTACAAAGCACTGAGCTAAGTAAAAGCTGTGTCTTAGAGAATCTGTGACAGGAAAAAGGTCCACTGATCTTTTTTACTGTTGTCATGAGTGAATTGTAACAGAATGGGAGACTCCTGAATATTGCTACAGTATCCAGGTTTATGCACTGAGTTTATTACTGGTTTACAGCTATGCTTTGTATTTGTCTTTGTGTAAAGATGGGAAAGAGCACTTCTCTTGCACCACTTCTTTTTTTTCCTGTACCTGGTAAACGATGGAGGAGGAAGGGAAATGATCTAAGCATACAACTAGGGCCTCTTTCAATTCATCTTTGCAATTTGCAGAAATATGAGAGATTTAGGTATGCTAAGGAAGAGCTTCAAAAATTTTGTAGCTCTAACATAGCAGTAGACTAAGATGAATTAGCTAACACTGAAAAATTATCCCAAAAGGATGGACTGTAGAACTTGGTACATTTACAGTCTTCGGCTTGTGCCATTTCTCGGCAAGCTTCTTCTGACTAAGAGGGATATGGAAGGGCTTGTGGAACATTTGCTTTTTTGGATCTCCTCTCATAGTTCAGCTTCTTTTCATGCTTGTCTAAATTTTCCCTATAGCTGGCAAGGGACACCTCATACCACCTCATACCCCGAGAACTGCAGTGGTCAGTGAGATGCTAACAAGTGCTTGTTTTCAATGGCAACTTCCATAACTCACACATGTTGCAGTCCATAATACACTATTGAGCCACCAGGTAGTGAAGAAATCTCCTTTGCATTAACAGATGGAATTATGCTTATCTTTCCACAGTTTGCTTGTTTTCAGTCTCCGTTACTAATGTGTTCCAGGACCCACCAAGTATGAAGCAATAGTGAAACCATTTATGGTAACACAAGCATGATGCCATACATGTTATATTATTATTATTTTCCCTAGCAAATCCTCCTTACATTTTCCCAGTTATTAAAAGTTTTTACTAGTTAATAAGGAAAAATAAATTCTTAACAGAGCCCTCAGTTTATTTTGTCCTAGACTGCTTCAGAGCAGGCTTCCAAATGCACATTATTTCAAATGGGACTGTCATGTTGATAACATGTCATGTTGATGGCAATTCCTAACAAGGCTTTATTTGCTTAGATTAAGAGGAGAACATTTTCCACCTCTTCTATTACAAAAATATTTTCTGTTCTACACATGCTTTTGCTTTTGTACATAATGCTTGAGTACCCTAAAAATGGTATTATGTACTTGGAAATTGAAGGGGAAACCAAAAACGTTAAATGTAGGTAGAGTCTATAAACCCAAAAGTCTCTGATGCACAACATAAATCAGTCCATAACAGCAGAGTGGATGTGCATACCACACCAATGCACAACACACGACATGACACAGGGCTGCCTGACATTCCTTCATTCCTAAGCCGTCGCTGTGCAATAAGGGATATGGGAGCAGGAGACATTCCTCATTTTCCCTGATTGCTTCCCCTTAGACTCAGAGGGAGGGGATAGAATTTCTGTCTGTGTGTGCCAGATGAGTGTGTATGGGGATTATGTATGCAATTAGAGCCTGCCTTTATCTGCTCAGGTAACGAAAAGTTAACATGTATAGTGTGCAAGTGCTGGCTCTGTTAGCTTGGTGTTCTGCAAAGACATGGCCAGGACTGCATCCAGGTGTTTCCCTACACACTGATGTTTTCACTGTAGCCTGCACATTCTTTCATCTTCCTGCAATTGGCACCATGGTAGGAGCAGGTCAGTGGAATTCCTTGCAGCTGCTGTGAAATCACATGCTTTATAACGACCTTAAAGATTAAAATCTCTCTTGTCCCAAAAGGCAAACATTCTTTAACAGTGTCACAGTACATAACTTTGTTATGTCCCTGGAGGTGTTCAAGGCCAGGTTAGATGGGCTCTGAACAACCTGGTCTAGTGAAAGGGGTCCCTGCCTGGACAGGAGGTGGAACTAGATGATCTTCAAGGTGCCCTTCCAATCCAAACCACTCCATGATTCTATGATCCTGTGACTCTGATACATACACATCCTCATGCTGAGTACCACTTGAGAATGATGGAACAGCAGCCTCAGCAATTCAGTTTCTGTGTGTTTATTTAATGGATAAATCACATGTGTTTGTGCACCACTGATGATCTTACTGGCACTTGGAAAGTCCCATTCCAGACAGCTGTTATTTCAGGGATATTTGCAGAATTTTCCTATAACCTAGAGGTATCATTTCAAGGCCTGATTTTGTATGTGTGGTGTCCCACTCCTAGGGAAAGGGAGTATCCAACAGTCATAGATGCTTGTGGTCAGAAAAGAACAACAGAACTTAGAGGGTCCTCAAAAATTTACGTTATGCACTTGGCATGGAAATCGATATGAGTTAGTCCCTTCTACCATAAACACACACTGGTGGAATTTGAACAAGGAATAGGGTGAAAGAGAAGAGAGAGGGAAAGACGGAAAGACAGAAGGCAAGACGGAAGGGAGGGAGGGAGGGAGGGAGGGAGGATCCAGCTGGTAGGGTGTCCAGGAACCTGTGTCTGCCTCCTGGAACAGGAGTGAAATGTGCAGCAGTAGAGCAGCATCTGGATGCAAATAAGACAGATGTAGGTGAGGAAACAGATGGGCCTTTCTGCTTGGGAAAAATGATGTGAATGCAGAGAGAATAAGAGTATACAGTGTAGACTTGGGAAGGAATTCTCTCAAAGAGGATGGGATTTTTTGAGAAGACATGAATATAGTACAACCAAAATCATTCCATCGGAGAGGCAGTGCACATGTAAATCTAACTGTAGCTTCTCTTACAAGTACAATACAACCACCTTTCTTAGAGGTATATTAAAAAGGGATTGTGTTTGAATGCTGAGGTTATTCCTTCAGAACTGTTCCAGAGTTCTTCAATTCTGTAATGGAGCTTATTTTCTTATTTTTTTGCTTCTCATGATGCAACATTTTGATAAATTTACAATTCCACAAAAAGCTGTGTAAGTCTTGCAACAATTATGCATTCCCTGTTCAGCATAAAGATCACATCTGAGACAACCACCTCTCAGAAGTCTTATTTTAAAATTATCTTTAATAAATTCACCATTTCAACAGATGGAATAGAGAAGAGATAAGATGAAGATGCATAATGGTAGAAACCCTGATGCAAAAATGTGTTCCACAAAATATTCATGTCATGAATTACACCTCCTATACAGCTATGCAACCCAGTCACTCAGCATATGGTAAGTCATTTAGGAAGCAAAAAGTAACTAATAAATATAGAACAAACATGACAATGCATTTGATAGTTATTTGATAGTTCTGGCATGTTTGTCTAGAACAAAATCAATACCATAGTCAATGCTGCATTATTAAGAATGCAGAGTAATGTACACACTCAAATGATTAGTCCACGATGACAAAAAATGGATGTAATTCCATGTAAACTTCATTAGTGCAAAAATTATATTGAAACACTGTTGAGTAGGAGTTTCAAAATGTTCACTGTTTAGTGGGATCTCTTTCTGATAAAATGATCTCATGTCTTACTAGTTTTTTTTCTATCTGCCATGCACTGTGTGTTTTTAATTCCCATCTAATTTTGGTGCTCATGTCTTGACAGTGATCAGAGATACCTCAGCCTGACTGGTATTTAGATGTACAGCACTGGCCATACCCTTCAGCACAGGCAGTACTTTTTGAAGTCTGACGTTGGTTTTGGCCTCAACCTCACTGTCAGGACCTCTGGAATGAATTATGTAATGGTTTTAAGTCAGACAGGACCGTGAAATTAACATCTGTGCTAATGTATCAGACTCACTGCATTTCATTGTATTACATTTGTATTGAGACAAAGAAACTTTTGACAAAAAACATTCTTTCAGAGTAAATTTGATTCAAAGATGATTATTCATAAAGTCCTCTTGAAAGCTTTATGTCAGTGCTTATGCTCAGTGCTGTGCTTTGTCTTCAGTTTTATCTTCCAGACACTGGTTCCTTGGAACTTTTTCCCACTAAATTAGAGACCACTGTAATACCTACTTTTTTCTCCCCGCAAGGATTAACAGCATTCAAGTTATGTCTCAAACACTTTTTTCTTTTCCTTCTTAAATAATAAAGTGTTTTGTTCAAGTCTGAGATATTTTTGTGATTTTTTTGTGTATTTTAATGACAGGTTTTTTTAAATGAGTCATTTGCTCTTGACTAATTCGAGACTCCCCAGCACCGCATGTAAAAATAAGATCGTGTCTGAGCCCCTACTCACTAACCACATGATTTTTATACATGAGAATTAAATAATTTGTTTTCACAATGCCATCATAGTTTTAAGTTTTCTGTCCTTAACATCCTCTGATATAAATAACAGAGTTTCCTAAGATACATCAATGTTCTGGAGCAAGAAAGACTTTTTCTGCGTGGATGAGGATAATGTTAGAGACTATTTAAATAAACTGGACATACACACCAGACCTGATGGGACACACTCACAAGTACTGGCCAATGTAATTGAAAAGACACTCAATTATCTTTGGAAGGTCATGGCCACTAGGGCAGATAACTGAGGACTGTAAGGAAGCAAATTTCAGAGAAAATGGTTCTCTCTTCAAACATCCAAAGCATCCTATAAAATGTCTCTTCTGGCCTTTACAGGGTATTCTACAATATACTTCCTCAGAAAATGTGTTTTTATATAAAAAAATCAACCTGAAAATCATCTCATGATACTATTAGAAAGTATTTAAATTTAATTAATTAAGAAATTAATTAAATTTACTGATACATACCTCTTTAATATGTAGCAGCATTCACAAAACCACAGTTTAATATGCCATCTCTGTAAATAAACAGGGAAGTATTTTGATTTGTGGAGAAGTCTTGAAACGTGCCTTCGAGCTAGATGCTGCGGGTTTCCTGAATGGAAATAATTATTCTTCTCAATTGCAGTCACTGTCCCTGACCTACAAGCAGTCAAACTTCGGAGAAGAGCAAGGGGGCAGATGGCAAGCAGTAATCTAGGGATCTAAAGCTCCCACATATCAACCACTCATCAGTATCTCCCTATGTGTCTACTCTCACCTTGTGGTAAAGGTGAGCTCACTGAGAGTTGACCTGTTAACCATATTCTTTGGAGGTTAAACCAGAAAGTAGTGCATGGTAACATGGGCAATCAGTCTAAATTCAGACTCTACCTTAGCCCACAGTAACTGACTGATACGTTTCTCTCTTCAAGGTACCTTCATGGTAAAAATATATATAAATATATATATATAAACATGTGGTTTCTTATCGGAAGACACATAAGATAAAGACTAGGGCAAAACCAGATCTGATGTTATTGGCTGCTCTGCCAGTCTTCTGGCCAGCTAGTATAAGGTATTGTGGTACTTTTTGACCTGGGAATTCAGATTGCAATGAAAAAATCAAAATGAAGTGTATATATGAGAAAATTTTGCTATGTCTGCTTAATGATGGGTGAGAACTAGGCAGACTTTTTTTAAGATGCTTTGTGGGTCTTTTTGATGAAGAAAAGAAATAAATCAGGGACTCAGATATCATGACTTCAGAGAGACAGCAAGCACTTTTCTGGACAAAATAGGACTCAGGGACTCAGTATTTTGTAGAGTGCTCAGAGAACAGTATATAAGGAATTTGATTTGTTCAACCATGAATGCTTCATTCTTTCAGTTTAACATGGAGAAAAAGAAATCTTCCTTCTGATCCATTTAATTATGCTGAATTTCCCCACTACAGTGAAAAATTCACTACTGCTCTAATAAGATGTTAAAATTTAACTTCTATTATCTTAAGTTTTAAATTTTTTTTTTTTTAATAATATGGTGAATAAGACAACTCTTATTTGTAATCTGTTTTTCTAAGGCACTTTAAAAGTATTAGGTTATATTTTTGTATGAAAGAGTTGTTACTGAGGCACAGGATACGCCTGTATTGGTTAGTGGTGGGGCAAGCAGGAGTACCTGTAAACGCTCAGGATCTAGGCTTTACAGAAATGATAGAGATCATCTGCTGAAACCACTTACAACATCTTTACAGTAGACTTCCTTTACATTACTCATTGACAGTTCTTATTAATTGCTAATTCTAACATATTCCAGTCATCTCTTTGCACACTTTTTCTTTATGCTAGTTCAGTCCTTGATCTTTGCTGCTACCTTGTTCAAAACTCAGGCCATCTTCAATGGGTTCAGTACTTTCTAAACATCCACTGGGATCTAAGACACTAATAGCCTAAAGTTTCCAACAGAATCCTTCAAACAGTGTTAAGCTTGAAGGGTTCCTGACAGGTTTCTCTATTTGGAAGACAGCCCTCGCATCACTTCTTGGCGTTATGGGATCTTCCTCTTTGACAATCAAGATATTTCATTTGGTCATAATTAAATTCCCTTCTCACCACTGCAAACAGGCACAGGTTTTTCAAGCTAGTTTTCATGCTCATACACTGGAGCACCACATGTATAGAGAGCCTCCTCACTGAGAATGAGGCTAAGTGCCAATGTCCTACCAAGTAGCTACCGTAGCCAATAATCAAGTTTTCCCAGTATATATATATACATATATACTAGCTAGGGTCAAAATGTCAGCAGCCTTGCTTACCTGTGACTGCTACTCTAGTTTTGAAGGATTTGATATCAGCAATGTTAGGAACATTTGCTTGCTTAAAACAATGGTCTTAAGGTGTTCTGAAGTGTCATAATCGTGACTTTCAACTTTTCCAGGGCAAAAGATAATAAACTGGACAACGGATGGGGTTTCTCTGCTACACAGCATCAGAAATGTGCACTGCCATGGTGATCCCCCTTTGATTACTCTCGTATTTTTCTCCCTGGGGACAAATCCTCTTGTGATGCACTCTAGGTATGGGACAACTGTTTATTCACGGCCTTTCTTTTAAAATGAAGTTTTGTTTTGTCTTGTCTTACCTCTGGGTATCTATTCCATGCACGATGTAAACAAGTGTTGCTGCAAGACTACCACATGTAGGTCAGCCCTTCCAATGAGCCTGCAGTTACCTTGGCAAGCAACCAGGAGTAATGTTCTGCATAGCATAACCCACTGCCTCCACTGGCCTCTCCACGTGCTCACCCACAAATGGGATGGACAGCAGCAGCACTGCTAAGAACCACTCTGTGGGCTGTGCTCTGGGTAGCTCAGATAACCACAGTGCTGATAATCGTACCCTCAGCAGCCGCCGGGGTTATCCAGCAAATATCAAATACATTCTTCACTGGCACACGCTGTACTGCCGTATCTTGACTGCTGTTTCACCTCTGCTTACTGGGTTAACCTAACTTGTGCATGTCTCTTGGTGCTGCTCACACACTCAGTGGAAACTGGGTGGACAAAGCCTTCTAATCTTTTATCGGTATCATGTGCGTGGACATTTGCTAACTGCTAATTTCAACTCTCATAACTTGAATTCAGTCACTCTTGGTGGTTGGCTCCTTCATGCCATTAATCTATGGGTTACTTTTTGAGTAGCCTCCTTCATTAAGAAACCTTGGGCTTCTTAAACACAAGCACAGTTTGCTACTGAAACTATGGTTCCTTTTCTAATTTTCTGCTGCTTTTATACCCCATCAATCAGGGAAGCATGCAGTCAACCTTCTACATCTGATTCTCAGGGAAATCACCTGATTTTTCATTATTACCTTTGTTCCAAACCTGTCAGGACAGAATAGAAGAGATGGCTCTGCACAAAATTATCATCATCATCTCTTAAATTAGTCATATTCTTATGAAGAAAGCAACACTTTCTATCAGGCAGTAGTCACTATGGTGCTATATATTATAGGTATTCCTTAAAAAATTCTATTTGTGTACCAGAAACAACAGTGACAACATGGAGAACTGTGCAGGATAGTGCATGGCTTCTCAGCTCAACAGTTCTCAGCAGTGCACAGAAACACATTACTCTCTTTTGCTGCCCTTGGACTGCTTTCAATAACCAGGTTAGCTCATTTAAGATGAGCTAAAATTAAGAGCTCTAATGAGGATGTCCTGAGGTGGATCTTTTGGCACTCATGCTGGTATTTACAGCTGTGATAAAAATCAGTTACATATTTATTTCTAGTAATAAGATCTTAAAATGTACTTCATGTTTGTCAGGCTTAGATCCAATTTTTTTCTTTCAAATATCTCCTGGGGCTCCATTCTGGGCAATCTGCCTACTAAAAACTTTCATTCACTTTGCTTTGCTGTGTAATACAGCTAAAAAAAGCCTGTTCTTTTTGTGGGAAAACATATATCACCCTGTATCACAATTTAAGCCCTTTCAATAACTCAATATTGGGGACTAGACTGTCAGTACTGGTACATTCTTTGGACAACTGTTTTGGAAAGACATCTGGAGATTTGTATTCAGCAGTACATCCAGAGAACTGGAACTGTCAAAAAGATCACAGTCACTTTTTTTTCTAAAGGATAATATAAACAATCAGGGGCCAACCAATATGCTGTAGTAAAACTGCTCACAGGAGCAAGCTGCATTGCAAAGAGCTTAAATTTTTGTTTGAATAATAGCAATTATAAGTAAATCTAATCAGTTTCATCACTTCAAAGAAGGGAGAGATTGAAGAAAAGGAGTGAAATGGGCATCTCCTGGAGCATCACAGAGAAGACCACCCATATCCCCCACAAGAGAGGAGAATACTCTCTGGTTCCTTCTTTTACTTAGCACTCAGTCTCTTCTGGCAATTAACAAGCAAAAGACAGTAAGAAACAGTTGTGCCAGAGGAGGTTTATATTGGGTATCAGGCATGATTCTTCCCCCAAAGGGTGGTCAGGCATTGGAACAGACTGCTGGGGAAGTGGTTGAGTTACCATCCCTGGAGCAATTTGAAAGACACACAGATGTAGCACTTAGGGACATGATTTAGTGGTGGACTTTGCAATGCTGGGTAAGTGGTTGGATTCTGTGATTCTAAAGGTCTTTTCTAACCTAAACAATCTATGATTCTATGTCTTTTACCTTCAGCATCAATTTTTTCCTTTATGCTTTACAGAAACAGCATTTAACTCCATTTTGAGTCTATTCTAAAATTTCAGTTTGCTTCTCTTCTGCTGAAGTTTAATAACTATTTTTAATTCCAGCAATGGAAACAATCCCTGATATTTCAAATCTTATCATTATTTTCTGTTTATGTATTATGAAAACAAAAAAGGTTTTAATTTCTGTTTACTGGAACATATCTCAAAAGCTGAAGAATCATTCAGTTGTCTTAAATTATTATCTTCAGTTGACCAAAGTTTTAATTTTTCATTAAATAGAAAATAAGCCTTAATTTAAAACCTATCACGCTTAAAAACTTGCAGAGAAAATATTATTTTCTTGAAACATTAAAAATCAAACCACAAAATTCAACTAAAGGGAACTACTGACTCCTGAAGAAAATAAATTGACAAAAATAATCTCCCAGCAGAGCCAATGAAAGAAAACAGTTTTTACATTGTGCGTTTTGTGGAGAGTGTTGATGAGATTATTTTGCTGTATTGGTAATTAAAAACTATCTGTGTAACTTCAGCTTAAGCAGTATCCACAAGCAAGTATTTTTCTGAGACACTTTGCATCTCAGGTTCTATCTTCCTCCCTGGAAAAATCAGATGAATCCCTATTTCCTATATGATTGGAAATAACAGGCTCCTCTTTCTCAACAATACCGATGGACAGTAATTACAACGTACATCCAAAGAGTGTTCAAGACAATTAACACCAACATGATGCAACACAAAGCTCACCTATCTGTGTGGTGCTAGAATCTGCTGTCATTTTAAATATCGGTCCAACTGAATGTTATGGTATGATACTTTCCTACTCATTGTAGGAAACAAATAAATAAAATAAATTTATTAGAAATTTATTTAAATAAATTAATTAGATTTTGTTCCTATGTAATTTTTTACCAAATGCCTGCATTTTTTCTAAACTCTTACTAAACTGAAAATATTTTTGTAATAATAATAACTTTGTGATCAGGAGCCACCATAATGCTTTTGATGTAGTCTGTCCAGGGCTGCTAAAAAAAAGATCAGAAAATCTGAATCTGATCTCTCTCCTAATTCTGGCAGCAAAAGTTTTGACAAGCTTCTTTGTTAGCAGCTCATTAATTTGTTGTATAGTTGTGGTTTTTGCACACTCGTGGTTCATCTAACACAGGAGAATCTCCTTTGAAATGAGCAGATGAGTGCTTTGTGTCACTGGAATCTTCCGCTAAAGGTAAACATGAGACAAATGTCAAATGCTGCATGTTGTTAACAGCTGAGTCGTTTTCTCATTATTATCAGCAGAAACAGTGAGAACTTTCAAGGCAGAAAATAATTTATCTGTTTCCAGGGTTAGGAGATGGTTTTGAGAGTAATTGGCCTTGAATGTTTTGATCATGATGCTGAGAGAAGAAGTGAGCCAGTCTGAGGTACCCCTTTCATCCCATGGCCTCAGGTTACTTTCCTCGTAGCAGAGAGCATCAAAAGGAATGTGTATTTGAGCTGCTGTGCTTCAGTGGAGCATCCCACTTTCACTGGGATTAAAGAACTACTCTGGATTCTTCATCTGCATTATGAAAGTAGGGACCTCCAACAGAAAAGGGAGAAATCACGTAAGGGGTGAAAAACAAGATTCATGAGAACTTTTTCAGAGTTCAATTGCATAAAATGCCATTGCTTTGGGGGGCAGTTACGACATACTTAAGTCCTTGTGTAACATCACCTTCACTTCCCTTGCAGCATTTACTGATTGCCAACTTATTTGTTATTTTTGAATGCTTACAGGTTTTATATTTTTATAATTTTGTTTTCTCATCTGGTTTAATTTTTAATTTTTCTAAGGTTGTTATATGTTACTTGTATTCCAACTCCTCCTATTCACTTATCAATTTTACTAATATTTTATTTACTTCCATCTTAAGGCCATTAGTAAAGGTTTAATTAATAGGTCAGAAGTGCAATCTCTATGGCTTAATGATACATTGTTTGGATGCACTGATAATTCAGAGGGTGGAGTATTAATGATTGAGTATTTAAATAAATTTTGAACCCTACTTCTTCTAGTTATGAGGGGACACTTTGTTCCAGTACAAATATATTTTTATATATGCAATAATAAGAGTAACTCAATTTACATACTTATAATAGTATCTTCCACATGAGGCACTGAGATGATTACAAATCCATTATTATCGTCATCATCATTTTTCATAGATAAGGAAGAAAAAAAACCCCACACTCTAAACCTTAGCTGTATGTTATTAAGACAGTGGAAGGCTTGTAAAGAAAACACCTTTCCTTATTAGCTTTTGTCAGCTTAGTTTTTATAGAATTGTTGAAAAGGGTTGCTTGGAAAAGAAGTAGCTGGCAAGTAAGTGGTAGCACAGAAACAGGGTCATAATTACACCTGAGGGGCAGGACAAATGTTACTATATATTGCATTTATTCTCTGAAGACCCTGTCTAGGCTTCTTGGACCTTGATTGTGCCTTCTTGGATGTAGTTATCCTCAAACACATCCCATCTCTCTAATTCTACTCTTTTTTCCCAGCAGATGATTTCTGGAAAATTAACTCTTCTGTTGTTGTTATTGTTCTTGTTGGTTTTTTAATTATTTTTTTTTCTGTTACTAAATATCACAGGTACACTGGCTAATAGAAGCTGCATATAAAACCAGATAAGTCTGATAAGAAATGCATTCTTGGTTAAGCATTTAGAAGTCACTTCATGTCCTTTTGGTTAAGACCATAATTTAGGTAACTGAAATCTAGATATTAACATCACTTTTTCAGGACCAAATTCACAGTTATATGCAGTATCTTTTCTTGCTTTCACCATTTGTGGTAAAGGAGACTTTCAACAGTTGCAATGGTATCAGCAGTTAACAGTCTGTGGAGCACCATGGCTAACACTATAGCTCTCCCAACCTTCTAAAGACCTCACATGGACTCATGAAGCAACAGAAACAACTCTGTATCCTATTTTCTCTGCAGGATCCCACAATCTGGCAATAAACAATGTGGTTTGCTATTAATATTTTTTTTCTATTTTTTTTTTTTTAAGACAGTGGAAAAAAGAAGTGTCTGATACCACACCTGTAAGTCCCATTACAGCTATAATGGTGATTGCTGTTCAGATGTCTATTACACCTCTATGGAAAGATACATGTTAAAATGACTGATAGACATTATTGCATTATGGCCACCTCCTCTCTGAAATACTCTAATAATGCAGTGAACAATTGTGACATGTTGTAATAACTTTAAGCCCTGATCTGGTATTGCACACAATGCATCTTTCGACCATGCACTTGCTTAAATTTACTACTTTGAGCTGCCCAAGTAAAACTACTTTTACTTGGTTCTTTTCAATAGTCTAAGTATTTTCTCTAAAACCTAGCAATAGCTAAGTCTCAAGTGAGGAATTTATGAGGGAAGATGTCAAGAATAGATGTTGAACAAACTCAGGTATGAGATTTCTTAAACTGGGTGGCATTCACCAATTATATCACTCTGCCCACACCCCTTGTTTTCATTAAAAAGTAAATAGGAGTCTCTCAGGGCTTTCTCACTCTTTAGGGAGTGGCAAAAATAGATTC
This sequence comes from Pseudopodoces humilis, assembly GCF_049639895.1. Classification (NCBI taxonomy): domain Eukaryota; kingdom Metazoa; phylum Chordata; class Aves; order Passeriformes; family Paridae; genus Pseudopodoces; species Pseudopodoces humilis. Next base: position 81,704,554 of record NC_142202.1, on the reverse strand, counting down.
AAGTTTCTCTGGCCATGCTTAAGTAGTCATATTAGAACCACATGCAGTCTAAGGGCTGTGCAGAAGAACTCCACATAAACTAGCATATGCTGCTTTCTGGGCACGTGTCAGAGGACTGTCCCAGTACAATTGTGTCTTTTCTGAACTGGACTTCTTTCATGTCCAACTGGACCAGAATGTAGTCAAGAAAGACTTGTGACTAATTGGCCAAAACTGACTGCTTTTGCCAAAGCTTTAATCTCAGAAGTAGTCAGCATTATTTACAGTTTTAAAGATCCTCAGATTTAAAATATCACTAAGGAATTGAATAGCACCCAGTGTAACAGTGTAAGTCTGATAGGTTTTATTGCAGTTAATATGTATTACCTGACATTTTAAGAAATATTCAAGAATGCACTAATATAAAGTGTCCTGCAGTAAACATGGGACCTGTACCACCCTTAGCTTCTATAAAACGAACACTCAAAAGGAAATTTCTGACCGATGTATATATATATATATATATGCGTGTGTGTGTGTGTGTATCTGTGTGTATGTTTTCTTCTGTTCTTTCTATACAGTTGTTCAACAGAACCTATGGATCCAACATGACCAAAAGCTGTGAACAAGCAACATTTTACAATTTCTCAACTCTGTTCTTTTCTAGTTATTTCCAGCCCACATAAATGTTTAACTCAGTTTGGTCATAAATGAAATAAGCTGCTGAACAGCACCAGCTGGATCTGATGAAATCAGTGTGTACAGCTGGGTATTATCCTCCTACTGGAGGTACCACAACTCTCATATCATCACGGATTTCCTGTGTGGCCTCATACATGCATTATACTGGCCAGATAACAGAACAAAACACAGAGGAAGTCCAGCTGAAAAGTTGTCCATGGCAGATTACTAATTATCTAGTAGGCAGGTGAGCCTTGTTGTACTCAGCATCAACCTGGTTTACAGAATCCCCTGGGAGAAGTCCTGAGGGCAAAGGAGTCCAGGAAGGTTGGACATTCTTCAAGGAGGAACTCTTATAGGTGTAGGAGCAGGCCATTGCCATGCGCCAAAAGGTGAGCCAGCAGGGAACTCTGGCCTGGCAGAATAGACAGCTTTGGCTGGAACTCTGGGTAAAAAAGAGAGTGGATCCTTTGAAAGAAGGAGCAGACAGCTTGGAAAGACTATAGGGATGTCACAGAGTAATGCAGGGAGAAAATTAGAAAGCCAAAGCCCATTTTGAACTTAATCTGGCTACTGACATAAAAGATAATAAAAAATGTTTTTATAAATATACCAACTAAAGGAGAGCTGAGGAGAATCTCACAGAATGCATAAAGTTGGAAGGAACCACAGGGCATCATCTGGTCCAATCTCTCTGCTCAAGCAGGGTCATCCTAGAGCACTTTGGACAGGATTGCATCCAGATGGGTCCTGAATATCTCCAGTGAAGGAGACTCCACAAACTCTCTGGGCAATGTGTTCCAGTGGTGGTCATTCACACAGTGAAGAAGTTCTTCTTCATGTTTTCCATCCTTTACTTGATGCAGGGGGAACATATTGACAAGGGATAAGGAAAAGCCTGAGGTACTAAACGACTCCTTTGCCCCAGTCTGCAGTAGTAAAACCAGTAGTTCTCTCAGTACCCAGCCCCCTGAGCTGGAACACAAAGGCCAGCAGCAGAACAAAGCCCCCATAATCCAAAGGGAAATAGCAACCTGCTACACCAAACAGACACACAAGTCTGTAGGGCCAGATGGGATCCACACAAGGATACTGAGGGAGCTGGCAGAGGTGCTCACCAAGCCACTTGCAGTAATTTTAACTATTTATAATCCACCTCTTACAAATGTTCTCGAGTTCCAGTGCAGTCTGGATCACTTTGTGGCAGCTGGTAGGGCTGTGTTTCCACTCCCAGGACAGTCATTCTCAGGTGTACTGGATGCCCCCTAAGCAGTGTCCTGCACTCTGGTGCCAAAGCACCAAGAAAAACCCATTAGCAATGTCAACTGTGATATGCTTGCCTGCTGCCTTTGACTCCAGCTTGTGTTGAACTTCCAGCATGTCCAGTATGGCAGCACTGAGTGGTGACGTGACTTCATTCGGGCCATGACAGTCTATTGTTTGTCTCCTTTCTCTGTTCGACTTTCACACTGTCCATACGAGACTATTAAAGGATGAGTCCCGCTGATCACTCCTTGGCTCTCCACTTGATGAATCATGGATGGGAGTCAGGGAGTCTCAGCTGAACAATAATGCTGCTGATACACTGCAGTGGAAGGAATCAGCACCTGCTGTTCTTCAGCGTTCAGCAATGCCACAACAGAAGGGTCCACTGAGAGACCTGGCAAGGTAGACAGCTGCTTAATTTCCTCCTTCTCAAAGGCAGCTATACTGAAAGCCCATCAACACTCTTTTAGGTCTTTGAAATACCCTCTCCTGAGATATCTACACAACAGATGCATGGAGCCTCTGGGCCAGTGGCAGAGTGGGATTTTTGACAATCATTCTCTATTAGACTTAATTCAACCTTCAACGCAAACAGGTCCTGGGATCACCCGTTACACCAGAAATACAGGTGGATTCTGCCTCTTTGTAATCTGATGTAATCTGATTAGTGTACACTGTGCACTGGTATTTACTAGAGCCTAAAACTCCTGTGGGTCAGATGTACCAGGCCATTGGGATCCACATGGACCAGTAAACCAGGCTGTCCCCCTTCTTTCACCTGTCTGCAGGCAAGTCCCCCTAGTACTGGTCACAGACCTCTCCATTCACTTGTAAAATCAGAACTAATTTCCATAGGATTAGAAGTAAAACCAACCCTTCCACTCTCACTGGGGAACTGCCTTCTCTTCTGAAGACTGGAGCAGCAATTTTCCTGGAAGAATGCCCCATTAATGGTTGCATATCTTTGCAACCCATGTACCCATGCCTCTAAAGTCAAGGTTAATTTTCAGTCCCATTTCCTCATGTCTTCTTTGTGGTCCTGCAGAAACCACAGGGTATATTGTGGTGTACATGCTCTATATCCTCCCTTTTGAGCAAAAGAACACTCACTATTAATAGCTAAGATACTGGTCTGTACAAGTGAGGGGTAGGAACTATCCTCTTTTGGTTGTGGGTACTTCTGGAACAGCTTTTCCCACTTTTGGACAGGATTTCTATAGCAAAGATACAAGTTCATAGGGAGGAAGAGAGATTTTCTTCATATTGCTGGAGTTGGTGAGCCACGTAACCTATCAATGGTGACTCCTTGTCTTTCCAGATTATTACTGCCAATGAGGTGGCACACGCAGATACATCACACTTCATCTTGATCTGTGGGTGACTGCATATTGTTTGGGTCAGAATAAATCCTCTCTAGCATGGCTAATTCCTGAAGGTATTGGATACTTGTCTTCATAGTGGTCCACTTGTCATTCTTGAAGGGGTTCCTTTCCTTCATGCCTGACAGGAATCACCTCTACCACAGGCTGAGGACTTGCGTTCTCCTTTTCATTTGCCTTATCAATGTTCCCTTTACCTAGAAAGTGATTCCAGTTGCTTGTTTTCCTTGCCCTCTAACTCCAGGCTACTAGATCCATTATCCCAGCACTGGAGCAGCCAAGTGACAATGTCCTCATCTGGATGATGGCTGAAATCTTTTCACACCTCTTGCAGATCGGCATGGATAGGAATCAAGTGGTTACCTCTTATTGTACTTCTTCACATTCTTTTGGTAACCCTGCTTTGTCCTTTACTAAGTTAGCTTTCATGTCCATTTTCTCTTGTGCACAGGAGCAACTGACGCTAGCACAGGTTGCTTCTTAAGTTCAGCTGCAGTGTCCATCGAGGGAGTTGGATTAGCCATGGTGTCTGTCCCCAGGGCTGGGGTAACCACAGTGCCTGTTGTTTTGCCCTCTGATCCAGAGACTTTTTCTTCCCTGCAGAGTACTGAAAATGAACAGCGCTTGGTAGGTAAAAGTTATCATTATTAATACTTTCCAATAGATGGCTCCCAAAGTACATTGGTGACAGCAATGCTGAGTACAAATACTAGATTTGTTTCATGACCAGCAATTCTGTCATATCGTAAGCCAGTATTACAAATACAGCAAAATAATATCTTCAGCCCAGTTCCCACACGAGATACTGCAAGTAAGGTATGACATAGCACAACTAAAAGAACAAGCACACCAACTTTGAGAGCAAATAAATCATCATTGTGACCAGTGACTATTAAACTAATATAACAAATGCTTATAATAAAATTGTTCTAACACATTATAGTTAGATTTGTCATTATCTTAAGACATCATGCCCCATGTTGGGAGCCAAAAAGAACTGTAAAGGACTGCTGTGGTTTAACCACAGCATCTCTCACCACTCCCCACTCCACCACTGGTGGTATGAGGAGGAGAATTAGGGAAAAAAAAAGTAAAACCCATGCGTTGAGATATGTACAGTTTAATAATCTAAGTAAAACAAAATAAAAATAACAGCACAGTTGTAATGCAGAAAGGGAGACAAAATACATCAGAGAGAAATAAAACCAAAGAGAACAAACTGATGCACAAACAATTGCTCACTGCCTGCTCTCTGATGCCTGTCCTGTCTCTGAGTGGAGATGAAGCCCTTCCAGCCAACTCGTCCCAGTTTAAATACAGGGCATGATGTTCTCAGGCATGGAATATCCCTTTGGTCAGCTCAGCTCAGCTGTCCTGCTCACACTCCCTCCCAGCTTTCTGTGTCGCTCCTCACTGGCAGAGTATAAGAAACTGGAAAGTCCTTTACTTAGGATAAGCACTACTGAGCAACAAACAAAACATCAGGGTCCTATTGACACAATTCTCCTACTAAATCCAAAACATGGCACTTTACCAGCTATAAGGAAAAGCGTTAACTTTATCCTGGCCAAAACGAGGACAATGTGGCACTTAGGGGCATGACTATTGCACTCAGACTGCTTTTTTTCTGTCTCAGTCTCCTCTGCACAGAACCTGCCTCTAATTCCTTTTTCTCCATTTGTCCCAGTTTTGATAAACATACATTCACATCTGGCATGGCTGGCACCGTTACCCAAGTGATCTCATACTTCTGTGGTGGTAGTATTCTTGATCTGCTTATGTAGTTGCTCTTTGCAGCGTATGATCCTGCTACACGAAAGATGACCTTTTCAAAATATTCCACTCCAAATACCTGTGAAGTCTGGCTGTCCCTCACACAACTCCTCCATAACAATGTATGAGATCCAGCCAACTTTCACAGTTTGATCTGTAGCTTTCATCAGCTGCTTACATTTTGCTCAGCAATTTCTCATTACACTCTCTGTATTTCCACCTCCTCTCAGTCAGCCTAACCTCCATCCAGGCCCTAGTCAAGAGCTCAATCATTTGCCTGCAGCCTTAACACCATTTTTCTATCAAGTTAATCAGAAAAAAATTTAAATCACCAATATAATATGCACATCACTGTTACAGCCAATCCCTGAGCTACCCTTCCTGACAAAAACAGCTTGAAAACTTATTGACACTTCCTTTTTGAAATCTGTTGATTAGCCAGTTTCTACATCAGTACTTTGTATGCACGAAAAACTGTGCATTTTATAGACCTCCAGCAGAAACTGGAATCAGACAACATAAAGAAGCTTGAAAGAACAATAGTTCTCATTATTTTATTGATGGAAGATGCCCATCGCTATAGAAAAAAAGTTTATCTTCCAAGTCCAGTCACAAAGAATCCAACCTGTAACTGAAGAAATACCATGGGATAATACTGATGCACAAAAACAACAACAAAAATTACACATAAATCTCAAAGTAGCCAGTAGTGACAAATAAGTAGTATGTCATGGAAATGTAACATGTAGGAGGACTGGGAATACTAGACATCTGGTGATTATTTTTGCTGCTCAAAATCTTGGTAGTTGTTATTTACTCACTGCTTCCAGAAAAACTTCTCAGTTGTGGAGGTGACTCTGCCATCTAGAATGTTGGTTTTCTCCTTCTCATGGATATCCATAGGTTGTAGCAATGCATCGAGAGCCAGAAATAGTCCAGATACTCTCAGTAAATGGTGTCCATGAAATACTCAGCAAAGCTTTCTCCAAATGAACTTTCCACCAAATCAGCTACACTGAATGTCTGTCAACAGTTGTAACCAAAGACCTACCATTTTTTTTCTTTTAGATAAGCCCTTCACAGGTTTCAGACATTAAACCGCAAGTACCAAATTGAGAAGATTGGCCAGTGGCTGCCAAATTTTCAAGTAGGGGAAGGTGTCTCTTATATCTATTGCAGAAAACACCATAGTGTGATATAAAGATTTTACCAACATTTGAAAAACCCTTTGTGACTCACCTGTACCTTTGCTATATTTAGATTTGCAATACCATTATCCAAACGGATATGAAATCCTACCATATGATGAGGTATTTAAAACAGTCAGACAAAATTCCTCTGATAGTGACTCATTACAAAAGACTGACCTCTCTCTCCTTTTGGTTGTTACCCAGTCTAATACTTGTTTTTGCAATTCACAATTCACTTCTGTCATTCAGAGTGGAATTACCTTTAGGTGGAGACTTCAGTTTGTATACATCTTAAATTCCCTAAGTATCTATGGCTTTATATTAAATAAAAAGAGTAGCATAAACATTTTCCAGCAAATAAAGAATGGTTCGACCAACCATCCAAAACTCATGCACATTTTATGTTTTGTTGAAGAATACTAAATGGAGATTCCTTTATTTTTTATTTTTTTTTTTCTATGAGCATTACAGCCTTTCTTTCTCTGACTCTTTTTCTCTTGTTTTTTTTGCTTTTTTTCCTCCCAAGATCTATCCCTTCTTCTTTCTTCTATTTATTTTGCCAGGAATCTGTATGGTATCGAGATTTCTTGTCACAGCTACAGAAATTAAATGACAGCTCCTTATGGCATTATTCACTTACTAGAACAATACAACCTTCCTTTCCTTTAACTGCCTCTATGTCCCTCAAGTGAAGCCAGATGCAGAGCAGATTCATGCAGCTTGTGCTGTTTCTTTACATTTTCACTAGATTTGGATTCTGGTGGAATGGAAGACCATCAACACAACAAACCCACCAAAATTATGTATATGCAAAGAGGAGTAAGGCAGTGCTGAAAAATATAATTTTACTAAGCCTTAGTGGAGAATTACAAGTGCTCTTTATTTAGTAGAGAAACACAGGAACCTCCATGGGATCATCCATTACATTCTAAAAAAGGTGTTTGGACTAAATTTCCTTGTAGAAATCTTGTTGAGTGTAGAGTGAGCCTGTATCACTAGATGAGATGAGATGAGATACTTAAAATGTAGATAAATAAAGAAGGAGATAAATTTCAATGAAAGGCCTGTGTAGGTATCTTATTATTAGACATCATGTGTGATGTCGCTGGCAAGCGATTAGCAACTTATCAAATTATTAAGGCATTAAATACACATCTGATTTGTATAATGTGCTACCAATCTTGAAATATAATAGGCATATTAATACATTGTAAGCATCAGAACAACCATACAGCTGCAAAGAACACAAAATTTTTGTGTACACCCAGAATGCAAACCGAGAGGCCGAACTGTTCTGCTTAGTGCGTTTGCATTACTATAATCCAAGAACGGGAAAGCTCAGAGAAGGAGCTGCTTTTAGCAGCCTGAGGCACACTGCAGATACAGGATCGGCTTATGAAGGATCCTCCGGAGGGAAAGGTACAGGGGAGACGTAATCTTAAAAGCGCTGGTCTGGACACACAGCCTGACTATTCCGTTACAGCGAAATAGAGCTTCAAGCTATAACCGGCTATGGCCAAACGAGGAAAGCATTTCCAGAGACAAAATTTAACTAAGTGGGCGCTACCGCATCCCCGCGGCCGCTGCCCATAACCAGCCAAGGCCCGCGGCCCTCAGCCTCCCCAGCGCGCCTGCGCACCCGCCCCGCCGCTCGGGCCCCAAGGCGCAGCGCACGGCGCAACCACCGGCCAATGGGCGGGCGGGCCGCCCGTGTTTCCCCCCTGCGACCAATCAGCGCTCGCTTCCTCCCGGCCAATGGGAAGGGCGCGCTCGGGCCGTCGGTCACATTCAAACCAGGGCAGCGCGCGAAGACGCTCGGTCGGAGCCGCGTCCCGGCCCTGCAGTGGTGACGGCCGCGGTGAGGGCGGCCGGGCGGGGCTGGGGGCGGCCTCGGTGAGGGCGGCCGGGCCGCACAGCGAGGGTGAAGGGACCGGGCCGGGGAGCAGCGGAGTGAGGGAAGGTGGGTGAGGGAGCCGGGGGGCAGCGGGTGTGTTGGTCTGCGGGGCTGCGGCTTCGCTGGGCTTCCGTCCCTGAGGGCGAGGAAACCTGGCTGCATTTTCTCGCCTCCTTCGCTGCCTCACGGTCTTTGTTTATACCACGTTGCCTCACCTGCTCCGCTGCTGTTCAGTCTCTCTCTTACTTAGCCCTGTTTTGTATCTTGGAGTCTTATCCTTTCTGTGTCTTACGTTAGAATTTAATATTTTTCTATTTAATTTCTTCGTTAGTGTTGCTAATTTTTTTAAATCGACGGCACTTTTCCTTAGTATTGGGAGTTTTTGTTTTACTTCTTTAAAAAAATTGTTTTAACTTTTTTTTTAAAAAATCCTGATTTAGAACTTTTAAACAACACAGAGGAAAGACTTTTTATAGGTTGTATTTTTTAAAGCCTCGGTAGGTGCTTCAGAAACAGGTATCACTTTTACTCTCCTCCTTAGAGGTCATAAACAGAACAAGTTGTGTAATACAGCAAATACAATATTTCAAGACTGGATGCTGTTACTTCTTTTTATTATCAGTGAGTATTTTTGAGTATGTTAGACGTGGACTCTTAGCACCAACCTGTACTGCCACTTCATCCATTTACTGCTCGCAAGTCTCTGTCCTTTGGCACCTTGTTTACCCTCCTGTACGAGGGGTTGAAGTTACTCTAACTACTACACTTTATTTAGAGGTAGGTCTTCCTGATCTTTACATTACGTGTTCCCTGGTTTTCCTGTCCCTAACCTTCTCTCCTGGAGACATTTCTAGATTTCAGGTATGCTGTAGTGTGGCTGTTGCAGTTAGGACCTCAGCTCCTATTCATTGCCTTTGTTACAGCCTGTGGCTGGTTTACGTCTTTGCTGTTGTCAGATTTTAAGTATATCTTTACGTATATATGTTTATATATCTCTCTCTATATAAATACACACACACACACCAGGGAAATTCGTGGCAAATACTTTCTTTAAGAGTAATTGTGCAGCAGATTAAGAACTAATGAACCTCTGAATACCTGCTTATGGTTGAACGTTGGTATGAGTGGAAAGATTGCTGGCAGATCATGACGATATGTAGATGAAAATGCCCTTAGTGTACTTTTAGTCTCTGAGCGTCACAACAAGCTGACACATTTGGAAGTGCTTGCCCTCACTCCAAAAGTTGTCTTTAAGCTTTTTTTGTGCTGTTAACTAGGGATAGTTTTATTGATTTTGGTGAAAACTGTATTTCTGGGATATGACGATTAGGCATGCTTACACTGTAAGCTTTCAATGTTTAACCCATCAATTTTTGATACATAGGTGCTTCTTCACGATGGAGAACTTAATTTCTTGCCTTTGGGCTCTTGGGATCATCTGAGGTAGTCTGGCCTTCATCCATCTTACCTTTTTGACAAGGTACATCCATTCCTCAGGAGAGCTTTTCTCCATAACACGTTGAACCTTGAGCAGTTAAACAGCACACCAGAAATGTAAGTTTGATGTGTATTGTTGAGACTTAAGATCAGATTTATACAGAAATTTATTCTTCTTTATGTCTACTGCATTTGAGAAGCTATCACTACAGGAAGAATAATGAACTCTTGACACTGGTGGGAAAAATATAAAGACTGTTTAAGAAATCCAAAATACATCTGGGAATTGTTAGCAGTTACAGTTGCAATGAGATATTGTGGTATTAACATGAAGTAAATTGCTTTTGGTTGTCTTGGTGCTTCAGTTTCTGGAGAATACTTTAGAATATTCTCATATTCTTCAGAAGAATACTTCAGTTTCTCATCCATACTTTGAGGGAGTGGTTACAGTTGAAAACTGGATCCCTATGGATATTCTCACCCGTAAAGAGGTGATTTGCAGTATCTGATTTCCTGTAGCCCCTTCTAGAGTATTTTTAAAGGGCAAAACTGCAATGTATACTAAAATTTTCCTTATGAAGCAAGTGTCATCTGTAGAATGGCACATGAACAGTATTTACTATAGTAATCACCTATGTAGTTTTTAGCAGCATAATCCCCAAAAGATGGGACAGTTTTACTGACCCACTTTCAGAACAGCCTAAATTGGCAATGAGGGAGAAAAAGATATTAAAGTAAGTTCCAAACAAGCATTGAAATGAAAATTTATTCAGGGTACATTTATAAATATAAATGAGAGGGGATTCCTTTATTTGTCTCTGTTCAATGAACAAAAATAGTGTTTCAGATACTACTGATTTAGTGTACAGTCTTTAGCTTTCATAGGATTTCGGGCTTTTTTCATCGCAGGTCTGTCTCTCCAGACCCTTAAGGTGCCTCTTCATAGTGGCAATGTAGATCATGCTTTCCTAAGTCTTGGAATTTACACAGTGAAACTGTGCTTTCAACCTACAAAACAGCACTTCTGTATTTATAAGAGCAGGCTTGGTATGCTTGGTGAGCCATATCTAGCTCAGGATGAACATGAAATATGACTACTTTTCCCTTATAAGCAAGCTCTTGTAAGCATGATAATATTTCTGATTTATGGTCTTTGCCTGGGGAAAGCTGGGAGCCTGGTGCTTTTAAAGATATGCTAACTTCTGGTGAATAATGCTCTAAAAATTATTTGTGGGACTTCCTGAGAGTGGTGCCTGGTATATTTTTTAGATAGTGGGTTAAAGGTAGATGAACTTCATTCCATTCAATTCCTTCTTTATCAATAATTCACCTAAAAGTAGATCTAAAGTTACTAGCCCTCTAGCAGCTTTCTGTTGATTCATTACACACGAGTACAAGGGAAACAAAGACTAACATTTCATAGTAAAACTAAACTTATTTTTTCTTTGAACCTATTTAATCTGTCTGAAGTGTGTTACTTTCCCTGTTCCTGGTCTCAACTTCACAGTAATTAGGACATCAAATTCCTGAAAATGCACTAAATTCACCACAGTTTTTAGTAGAATTCTCATGTTCATTAGATGCACGGAACATTGATGTGGGAAAAGCTGTTTATTGTAGGCAAAAAGGGAAGAAATCTAATATTAGAGTTTTTTTAGCTTATTTTAGCAGTCTTGCTCTGCTCAGGTTACTTAGACTGTTATCTCTCAGCTATATACATGTATTAGCTCATGACAAACTGTCAGAAGGTTGAGGATTTGGCATAAGTTTCTTATAAGAGGTCTTTGAATCTCTAAACCTCCGTTCAGAAACTTAAAAATTGGTGTCACTTGTATTTGTCCTTTGAACAGAGGAGAATGGGAATTCTTTTCTACTTAGCCCACTGTGAGAACTAATTGCCGTAACCTATGGCAAGGAGCTTGGATTAACACTGTGTGCTAAACTAAAGCCAGCCTAATTATGAGTACAGAATGTGATTTAATGCAATGGATTGGAAGCTATTTCAGGCAACGTATCCTACTCCATTTTATTCAAATGCTGACTATACCTTATTGGAAAGGGCTACTGTGAAGTATGGATTAGGATTTGGGTGGATCAGCTAAGTACCAATTCTTTTTATTTGTCCAAGTTGTCTTCTATGAAGAAGTTTACTTGTATAGCTACATTGACAAAGGCTTAACGGAGTATTTGTTACATAATGTGGTTGAGTCTCAAGCTCCAAATTATACACGAGAGGATTTCCCATGGTAATTCCAATCAAAGTGAGCTACAACAGGGTTCTTAGTAACTTCATTGTTTTTTAACCTGGTACCTTGCAGATGGAGGAGACAGACCTAAGTGAAAGAGGATTGCCACAGATTACATCAATCATGAATAGAGTTAGAAACTTGAAAAACAAATATAGAAATGAAGAGAATATCACAGACGAATTTAACTCTACTAAAATCTCAGCTGATACAACAGGTATTTGGTTTTGTTATTCTATTGTCACATATGCAAAAGATCTTAACCTAGACTGAGTGAAAGAACCATTAACTGAAAGGATTTCAAGTTTACTGTTTCTTCAGTATTAATGATCACAAAGTTAATTTAATCTCTCCTTATTTCTTAGCTCTTTTGCTTTAATCTTGTTTTAAAAATAGTAACTGTTTTGCACAAAAGCTTGTGAAAACTGTTTTCTTCTGTACATGTTTGCTGCTGTTTAAATCAATCTCCTTTTTTGTTTTTCTGTCAGATAACTCTGGGACTGTCAATCAAATAATGATGACGACAAATAATCCAGAAGATTGGCTATGTTTTTTGCTTAAACTAGAGAAAAAGGGTGTTCCTCAGATGGATGTTAGCCTACTCAATAGACTCATTGGTCGTTACAGTCAAGCAGTGACTGCATTACCTGCAGAAAAGTATAGTCAAGATGAGAGCTACGCTCGCATCCTTGTGAGATTTGCCGAGTTGAAAGCGTAAGTATAAATTTTCAATATGAGAACTCATAATTCTGTTTTTGAATTAAGATAAGAATACCTTGTTTCATTAGTGTTTTCTGCAACAAATTATCATTTTTAGCGTGGATGTTTTCATTCTGGATCCTTGAAGGTAAGTAGCTTTGGTTAGTCAGCTTATCTGTTGTCTCCACAGTACTTGCATTTTTTGTGGATGCTGATAAACATTGTTTAGAGCTGTTTGATTTAGAAATCTTAACACACTACTTTTTTTTCTTTGGTTCTCTATGTAAGGTACAAGGGGGAATAGCCTGAGATCTTTTTTTGAGCTTTACTTTAGCATGCTTTCTCTTTCACTAGAAAAGACTCATCACAGTTTGGTTAAATTAGCTGCCTTAGGATAGGAAGAATGTCTCAGAACATCATTCTCTGGTTCCGCACTTTGAAAATTAATTTTGATTGTGGTCATTTATTGCTTTATTCTGTCCAGATTTGAGCAGTGTTGCTGTTCAGAGGCGTTCAGACATAATTTGGGACAGGGTTATAGTTAGGTTTTTTTTCATAAGGGGTTATTTTGTCACTTGAAATATTATTACAGGAAATATTTTGATGAAGAGCTGTATTTAAACATTGCAGCAATCTAACAATTAGAGCTGAGCAGGTGATCTTCCAGTGAACATAGCTAATCTTTTTCTTGTGTGTTCTTCCCCTGTTTGACTTCTGGCATACGGTTTCATCTTGCAGTATGATAAATGTCTACTTCTCTGCACTGTCATTTGCATGGATCTTGCTGCATCACTGTTACTGAAAGCATACAGTGGAGGTAATCTGTTGAATCTCCTGTTGAGAAACATGAGTGAATAATGACCTTGTGAATCTTTAGTACCTTGAAGAGGGAAGGTGTTTGTGTATAAGTGGAGTAAATCTCTCTAGAAAGGTTTAAAGATACATTGCAAGATGTCATTCTTATTCAAAGATTAATTGCTTTCCCTCAGAGCAGAAACTGTGTAATATAGACTTCTGGATCCTAGTTTATGGAAATGCCTTTCCAGAATACTGATCAAGTCACATCTGTTATCTCATTGTAGGAGAGTTTAAGTTCAGAAAGATTTCCTACCTCCCTAATCAATTTGACCTATTTTCACTTGATCTTTAGAACATGATTTGAAAGGTAGATACTTTTAGGATGTGTGCAAGAACTTTGTTCAGTATTCTGTGTGATGTATTGCAGAAAGCAAAACCAAAGGTGCTGTCAGTAGCCTTTCAATGCATTAGTAGTATGAACAGTTCTAGTTGTGGTGTCTCACTGAAATGTCTTCAGTTGTTTCACTGTTAGAGCCTCCAGGGACCTTCTTGGGAGAGTAGTCTGTCTTGTTTCACTATTAAAATGCACTCTACAGCTGTGCTAAAATAACTTCTACTGTAGTAGCTCAGATCTGCCGTTGTTTTCTGCTGCATATTTTAATTGGCAAATATCCCCAGTCATATGTTTCCTAACATGCCTAATAAAAATTCCTTTTAAAAAGATGAACAACCCACTCCAAACCTCTTTTTAAAAATGTACCCACCAGGATCTGATACAGCATCAGTCCCACTGGAACTTCACTATAAATGATCTCCCTAAATGATGGTTCCTCATTTGGAAATTACTTTCAGACACTAGCTTTTTCTTAATAATTTTTATAAGTTAGTACTTCCTTGTCCAGAGTAGCATATGATATCAATTATTTATATGAAGCTATGTTTATGAACTACATCTGTAATATCACTAGCAATGAAATTGCTTTTTGCTGGTTGGAACTAAAAACCAACAATGTTGATTGTCTGTAATTTTTGGAGATTTTAAAGTTAAGCAGTGGCTACTTATTTGGATCTTTTGTGTTTGTAATGTTTATTTGCTGCTCATAATTTTATTGCTCAAAATTTCCCTGGTGTTCTATACTTACCTTCTGTCTCTGGCTGTCAGTTTGTTCAGTACTATATATTTTGTCTTTACTTGGTTTTAGCTTCTGTTAAAGAAAATCCTCTCATCTCATGATTTTATAGAGTGCTTCTGATTTATTTTTTAGCTATTGCAAGTAAAGCAATACTGATACTGCAAGTTAAGTGACCCTGATAGGTGCTCTGATAATACTACCTTGGGTGGGAGAAGAAACGTGCTCTTCAGTAGAATTGTTTGCTGTTCTCCCAAATGTTCCACCTAAACAAGGTGGAAAAGCAAATTGGCATCACAAACTTCAGAAGCAGTGGCAATGGCTTGAGATTTTAGTATCTACTGCCAACACTGTTTTGTTCTGATTGTAGAATTGTAGTATGTTAAGTGGTTGAAATGGATCTTAAAGATCATCTAGTCCCAGCCCTTCCTGCTGTATGCAGGGACACCTCTCACTAGACCAGGTTGCTCAAGGCCTTCTCCAGCCTGGCCTTGAATGCTTTCAGGGTTGGGGCATCCACAACTTCCCTGGGCAATCTCTTCTAGTGTCTCACCACCCTTACAGTAAAGAATTTCTACCTAACACCTAGACTAAATTTCCTCTTTGATTTTGTACCAATTTTTCCTAGTTCTTCAACTAGAGTTCCTGACAATAAGTCCCTTTCCAGCTTCTCTGCAGGCCCCCTTCAGTTACTGGAAGTTTACTATGAGGTATCCATGCAACCTTCTCTTCTCCAGGTGAACAGCCTCAAGTTTCCCAGCCCATCCTCATAGGAAAGGTGCTCCAGCTGCCTGTGTTTGTGGCCCTTCTCTGGATTTCTGCCAACAGGTCCCTGTCCTTTTTATCTTGGGAGCTGAATGCAGTGTCTCAGGTGGGATCTTCCAAGAGCAGAGGAGCAGAATCACCTCCTCTGACCTGCTGGCCATGCTTCTTTTGATGGATCCCAGGATTCTGTTTGGTTTTCTGGGCTCCAAGTGCATACAGCTGGTTCATGTTGACCCTTTCATCAGCTGTCACCCCCAAGACTTTCTCCCCAAGCCTGCTCTCAATCACATCTCTGCCCAACCTTTAGGTGAAACTGCATTATTCCATTCTTGGTGCTGGACCTTTATTGTCCTGTTATCTTCTTGAGCTCCAGTCTGGCTGTGCCAGTACCTTTTGGCCTATTATGATACCAAGGTTGTCTAGAGAATCCTCAATTGTGCTCTGAAATAGTCAAAGCCAGACAATACTTCTATGTTTATCTGTAGTGTACATTAGCAGTGCCTGCTCTCTTGAAATGCTTCTGGCTGTAGCACAGTGCCACCAAGCGTGTGGCACTTGGTGCCTATCACTAGCGTTAAGTCTTGTTGTATGTATTGCTATACAAGCTGTTGCTGCTTTCTGCAGGAACTGAAATTTTAACAAACTCTTTGGAAGTGAATGTAATACATTACAGCTTAATTTCTCTGGCTCAGACTTTGCCTGTAGATGGATAGTTCTGTGCCTGTCCTATTGCTTTGGATGATCAGAGCTGAGTTCAGTAAGCCTATATGACTAATAACATACCTAAACTATGAGGAACTTTTTAAATTCAAAGTTCCACAGAATTCTACTGAAAATGTGTTCTTTACCTTTCCATTTGTATTTTTCTGTACTTTTATTTTGAACCATGGTAATAAATCTTTTGCTCTTCCCACTTCTAAGTGGTACCTTTTGTGTACCTGTTGAGCCAAGGGGGAATTTAGGAAGGAATTCCTTATCTCTGCATTATGGATGTTGCTGGTAAGAATGTTAAGCCTTTTTTTTTTTTTTTTTTCTCAGTTGAAAGGTAACATTCATATATTTCATAGTGATGTAGGTTTAGGCCTTTTTATCTTGACTAGAGTTTGCATAGGCTGTAGTTACTCCCAAATATTTAAATGTTGGTGTGCTGTGTGTAAGCATTAACCTGCTCAGCAATCTATGTCTGAATGTAACACTAGGATTAAAATTTACCAAAAGTAAACAAACTATGAAGCGTGAAAGATCTTAGAGGATTGAGTCCTTTGAGTTTTGGCAAGGTTCAGCTTGATATCTTTCAGTTATTAGAATTTAAAATTCTTTGCTTATTTATAGTTCACTGATTGCTCTGAGAAAGAGAAAAATCTTGAGCCTATAGGTGGGTTGCTTTTTCAAAGTTATTTAAAGACTTCATCCAGCACATGGAACTTCATCCTTCTCAGGCTCTTCATTTTGTATAACTATGAATATGCTGTCTTTACAGGCTTCAGGATCCAGAGGAGGCACGGGACCAATTTCATCTGGCCAGACTGAACTGCAAGAAATTTGCTTTTGTGCATGTGGCTTTTGCACAGTTTGAGCTATCACAAGGTGTGTAAAAAAAACAAAAACAAAAACAAAAAAAACCAAAAGCCAAACTTGTTTGGTGTTGCTGTTCTATGTAGTTCTCGGTTTTGTTGTTTTAAACTTCTGCTCCCATATATAATTCGTAAGGAAACTGATAGGTATTGAATCAGAAAAAAGTCTGGATTTTTTTTTTAAATTGAAATTTACTGAGAACATGTGTTCACTTTTAAAATGAAAGTATGCACACTGTTCATTGTTTACTTCTGTTTTAGAAATAACTTTCAGACCAGGTGAAAATTGTTAGTAGTTTCTACTTTTCTAATCTTATTTAGATCTTGCAGTGGAGAGCTTTTGAGTAAGGCTCTTCCTGTATTGAGAAGTGAGGCTTCAATACTTCGCTTGCTTGTGGAAGAAATTCTATATTCTTCCAAACAGCATCTGTAGATTGAGTATGTTTTTTATCAAACCCAAATACACTGTCAATGTGCAGTTTGGTTGCCCTGGTGCTTGCTAGTCAGGCTGTGTAGGCTGCCCACAGTCTTGTATTTTTGTGTGTTGCTTTTATTTCCATGGGTGATTTGAAGAGCAACATATGTTGCCCTGTTTATTTTTTCCTTTGACAGTTGGCTCTGCACAGAAAGACAAGCACATTCCATGAAAGCTGTTTTCTTATTTGAATCAAAAAGACTTGATGGATATCTTTTAAGTTTTTTGTGGTTTGTTTTCCTTCATGTTTTTTTTCAATATTATGCAAGTTGTGGTATACTGCCTAGTATGAGAAATTTTCCCCAAAGTTAGCTACACTAAATAAATTAATCTGTCTATTCTACACTCTAGATTCTGAATGCATTTTACTAGTTATTCCTCTTTCTTTACTTCTGTTTATTTTCCATGGATAGAGGTTTTGTCTATACATTTTTGCTCCAGTACTGCTTTTTAACTGTATTTTAGGATATAGTTTAGATGTTCAAAGTTTGGCCCATGAGGCAGAGCCATTTTGTTAAAACCAATAAATAGATACTCGTCATCTTGGATTTTCCAGTTTTTATTAACTGGTAAGTTGATTGGCATTGGAGCAGGAAAGGCTGTGAACCAACCCCCCCCCCCCCACAGAAGTACATGTTATGTTTTATGAATGACTCCTGTACAGGATGGGGAAACGAAGACAAAAATACACGTTTGTGTCTTAAAATTAGAGTTCGTTATGCATAAGTCAGTTATCTGATCAGTCTTGTTCTAATATAAACTTGTGGTATTTAACTTCTGAACAGTAATAAAAAGAAGCTAGTAATTTATTTAGTGAGCACTGGATGTTTATTTAAACAGGTAATTAAACACTAATACTTCAATAACAAAGATATTGTTAAATAAGTGTAATAAAACCTATTGTGTAATTTCATAGTGTAGAAATGTTGCTACAGGTTACCACTGACTAAATTCATCCTGTAGCTATGGGATGTGTTCATGCAATAGTTTATCTTTGACAGCAAGTAATCAATCTAAAATGAAGTCCTAATTCCAAAGGAAATAAACCAGTTATGATTGGCTTTGTTCTATCTGCAGTGTGCTCTCTGATTTGTATCTGTTACCCTTGAGCTGATCTAGGTGTCCTTTGCTAATGTGTATGGAGCTACAGTGTCCCTGCTGGGTGCTTCAAAGAGGATTAGTGGAACATGTGAGTTGTAAATTGTTAGTTAAGAGTGCTGTTCCTTTTTCACCGTGTCCACTTAGGCCAGAGGGAAAGGAGGAGGGTAGTGCTTTGTTGCTTCTTCATCCCGGTAGTTTCAGCAGTGCTTGGCACACTTTGTCGGTATTTTCTTTTGCATTAAGAAAAATTTAATTGCACGTTCTCTTCCTTAGCTCACAGTTTTGCTCAAGATAAAAGCTCAAGTTGAAATTGTGGAATTAGACTTGGCAAATTGATGTTGATTTTTTAATAATTGAATATTAGTGACCTGAAAATGGAGTGACGCAATAAAGGTGCCATTCTGTTTTTTGACTTTTTTTTTTTACCTAAATATTGACTACAATTTCATTTAAATACCTCAGATGAGGAGCTGTCTTGTCTTTACTTGGGTGCCTTGTGGGTGGTGTACTTGAAGATGTGCTGTGAATTGATCAGACTTGACTATTCCAAATCTTATACCAAGGTGGTTCATTCAGGCTTTTGGTATGTGATGAAGTGGACTGACTGACACTCAGAAATACTTCTGACTTGATTTTATGTTTTGGATCCTCATCTTTTAAGCGGGGGGTTAAGCAGTTAATTTTTTACATACATGTGTTGGCCTCATGTTTTCTTGCACAATGAGGCACATAATACTAGGAGGAATTACTTTTGAGTAGCAGGTCTTGTTGAAGCAATGTGTTACTAAATTTAGCTAAAGGTAGAATCATAGAATGCTGGTTAAGGATTCTTAGAGCCTATCCACTCTGCTAGTGATTTAGGAGAAAAAATATTTGACTATATGGTTAAAAAACAAATTCTAATAAATTAGCACAAAATTGATTTAAGTGAAAGTATAGAAAATTTTGGTGCTTCCTTGCTTCAGTGCTTGACATCATCTATTTAATATTCTGAAAACAGGTTACTTAAAGCAAAAGTTCCTGATACCTACACTGCTACACTGCTCTTCCACCAGCTTGAACTACAGGCAACACTGATGTCTAACTTCATTTATGAGTGGAGCTTTGAGTGCGGGGGACATAGTGTTCTTAAATATACTATTATATATAATAAGAAATGCTTAAGTATATGTGTATGTGGCATGAATGTAAGAACAAAGTGGTTTATGTTTTGCTGCTTTGGAATGGAGGAAGAAAAGCATTTGGGGTTTCAGGTGCATTGACAGCTGTAGCAGATATTGCCTCATTTTTCCCAGATGTTCTTGAAACCAAGCAGAGTATTGTGGTTATGGAACACTCTTTTTCCCTTACTTGACCTTTTCTAGTACATGCCTGTGTACATGTTTACATAAGTAAATTTACTGCTTCAATATGTTTTGTTAACACACTTCCTTTCATACCCCAGCTCTCTTCAGAGTTCTGTTTCTCATTCAGTTATGTTCAAAACTGTAATGAAAAGACATCCTTGCTTTTCTCTTTTCTTAACTGTAATGCTGTCCAGAATAGTGATGTTTTATTTAACAACAGCTGGTTTTTAAACTTGATTTCTATTAAGTGCATTAAAGATGTTTTTTACCTGATCAGATCTAAGTGGAAGTCTATAAAGGTCATATTTCCTTGCTGATACTACAGAAAAAAATGGATTTTAGAATGAGTAGAATTTTCTTATAGTTCCTATAACATTAAAGAAACACTGATAATGCATATTTTGTGACATTCAATTTAATGTGAAAAATTGACTTGTATGATTTGCTTGTAACTATTTCCAGGCGGTTTCCTTAAAATGGCATAGTAAGGGGATGTGTCCCTAATGAACAACGGCTTCACAGAATTATGTAAAGTGAATATAAGAACATGAATGTAACCATCTCATTAATAAAATCTTGCCCCAGTGTAATTGTTTTTTTACTTCTGTGATTTCTCTGTGTTTCTTACCACTCAGAAAATGAGAAGAAGTGTAAGCAGATCCTTCAGAAAGCTGTGGAGTGCTCTGCTGTTCCCCTGGAATTGTTGGAAACAGCTCTACAAAACCTACAGTTGAAAAAAAAGCAGTTACTTTCAGATGAGGAGAAGGAGAACTTTGCAGGTAATTGCAGTTTTTTTTAATACTGGTTCATGCATGTTGTGATTCTAGATTGGAAAAAATCACTAGTGTTTGTCCCTTCTAGATACAGACTCAGAATCTCTGTTGCCCGATAAACAGGTATATTTGTCTATGTTATAAATTTTATTCCTTCAATACTTGTTTTCATTTTCAGTGCAGTGGCTGTAGTTTGCAGGAGCTGTGGGATGGTAGATTATGTAATTCTGCAGAGGGTGTTCCTCTGACTGTTGTCAGGCATTTGTAGTTTGTAATAGAGGCGTACAGCTCTAAGTGTGAAGTAAGAGCTACTGTTGGTGGAAAAGAATTAGGACTGAAATACACAGATTCAACTACACATATATAGGTTGCTTGGAGGTGACAGACTGGGGAAGCTTTGGCGGTCATTTCAGTGAAGTCAAATGTAGGAAAAATAATCCATTTCAACTTTATTTTGGACAAAACCCCTATGTTTATCAGAACAAAACTGAAGTACTTGGCTGTATCATAAATCCTAAGTGATCCTTACTGCTGGGTAAAAAGGGAACAGTTACTTCTTGAAGTTTTCAAGAGAGAAATCTGTTTGGAGTGGAATTGAGCAAAAAATACGGTTTCAGCATTGAAGTGTGTTTAGCTAACTCTTGAAAGAGTGATGTCTAACACTTCCATATTCTTGCATTGTGTGAGGACAGAATTAGTGTAAAATAGGTCTGATTTAGTTTCTTTCCTTAGGGATATATCTTTAGGAGTGGTGTTTGAGATTTGCATGGCACCTATTGAATCAACCTAACTGAAACACTAGTGGGGGTGTGAACCCTTTTTATAGTACTCAGCTATGGCTGAATACTGTAGTGTTTTTAATAAACGCTATTTTCTGTCTCATTCTGTTTATAATTAATTGGATATATAAGATATATAAGAAATGCTACTGCTGATGTACTGTGCCACAAGAGAATATCTTGAAGAATACCAATATCCTTCATGGATTGTACAAATTTCTTGGTGACATTATTGACTTGCTGCTGCAGAGCTAAGGAAATACCTGTGAGAATGCATGGCAAAACCCTGCCTGCCAGTTAGGAAGCAGTGAACTTTGGGGCAAGAGTAGGCTTTTTTTTTTTTTTGTAGGAGTTTGTAATTAGGTATTTCAAAAATGCTAGCTATTAATTAAGTTATTTTAAGATTAAAGTTTAGAAGGTAAATAACACCAGACTTGAAGTATCTCAGCCTCTGGGACATACATGGCCTAAATCACTGAATTTGGCTTTAAGTGAGTTTGTATGGTCCTCTGGAGCAACAAAGGCTATTTTAGTGTATTGGCATTTAGGTATTTTCTGTTTTGTATTACCATTTGAAGAGCTGCTTTTGAAAGTTTATGTGAAAATATGAATGCTGTATATGCATTTGTTCACAGCTTCAAAAGACTGTACAGAATGCTTTTGACAGTTATATGCAGTTAGTGTTTTGATGCAAATATAAACCATGCATCAAGTCTAAAACCTTTGGTTTAATTCCTTTTTCTTCTCTTTCATTCATGCACAGCAATCTAAAGTATTTGACAAACTAGGTGCAATCAAACACATTAAGTTGGGAAAAGGTAGTTTAGTATTTAAGAAATGTAGGTCACAGAACTATTTTAGAATCGTTTTTGGCAGAAGAGAGCCTTAGGTCATGGGGTCAGGAGTATCTTGAGAAGCAGGTAGGCTGTCTTGGACTGTGAAGGAATGAAAGTATTGTACATCATCAGCTGGATGTAACCACCAGCTTGGTGGTTAAAAAAAAAATCTTTGCGGGGGAAAAAGGAGTATGGGATGCATTTGTGAGATGGTGATGGTCCTGGGTTGGTAATAAAACTACACTGTACATGGAGGCACATATTTTATTTGAGTAGTTTGGTCTATTGGCATATGTAGTTTATGGAACAATTAAGTACTAGAAATAGCCAATACTGCACTGTTCATCTACCAGAAGTTTGACTTCTGGCTTAAAGTAGAAGAGGGATATGGGAAAATTCAAAAGAAAAGTAAAATCCATTTTAATGAACTGATACAAATTTTAAAGTGTTAAGGTAAATGCTGTGTAAAAAAGTCCTTAAACTGATTTCTTGGAAGGCTGTGGATAGCCATGAATCTTGTTTGTCAAGCAGATAATTTCCTATCCTGATGGAACACAAGGCCTATGTGATATGGAAGATCATATTATATAATATCTTAGCTAGAATCTTTGAATGGTTTGGGTTGGAATGGACGTTGAGGATCATCTAGTTCCAACGTCCTGCCATGGGGCAAGAGCACCTTCCACTAGACCAGGTTGCTCAAAGTACCATTCAATCTGGCTTTGAACACTTCCTGTTGCCTTTGATTATATTTTTTTTAATATGTTCTTTGGTGTCTGTCTTTTTTAAAAAATCCTGTTGCTTAATCAAAATAACCAGATATTAATTTAAAGCTTTAAAAACAGATTTGTCAGGAAAATAGCTGAGTTCAAGAGATTATTGTTTTTCTGAAGGTGCTTAAAATAGCTTGTACTGAATGAAGAATTAAACTGTGTTGTAATGTGAATATGTGGTCATTAAGGTGTTAATAAATTGTTTTTAGTATATTCTGAGCTCTTGTGATTTCTTTGTCTCTGAGAAATGACATTCCCTTCACCTTTAGGGAAAAATTATATGGTAGACATTGTTATTATGAACTGTTTATTTGTGGGTTTGAGGTTCTAGAATGACTTTTCAAATAACTTGTTTGTTTATGGTTGTGTTTACCATAAAGTATACCTGAAATATATACTTTCACAAAGTTAATTATGTTGACTTGACATTTTATATTAAGGTTAACATACAACTTCATAAACTTCTGCTAAAGCTTCAATAATCAAGCAGGATTCTCTTCTGGATTAAGATAGGGCTGGTGAATGGGCTGTTTGCTGTTGCCTGCCTTGATACTCCCTGACCTTGCCCAGCTTATGTGACCACTCTCAAATATGCTATCAGTGAAATCAACTGGTTTGATTTATCCCAATTAACTGCTTAGAATAATTTAGTTGAATTTTCCTGGTGTGATCTGAATGATTCTAACTATTTTCCCTACAGTATCAAGTACACAGGAGTCTGGACTTCAGAATACAGGTGGAAATCACAGAAGCTTAAAAAAGAATGATTCTAGTGAGAATTCTACTACTGTTACCAGATCCTTATTTAGGTAATGTCTTAATTTCTCATTTAATGTCTTATAACATCATTTAAACCAAAACCAAACACATATACTTCAGTGTTGTGTGTTTTGTTTTGTGGGTTTGTTTGAGTTTGTTTTTTCTTTTAGGGAAGAGAAGTCACAGGAACCGGGTACCCTAGTTAATTTCCACAATCCATTGAGACCACTAAACAAATCTAACCAGGTAAAACATGTAACATTTTGTTTAAAATCTTAAACTATTTATTCTGCTTTACACACCTGATAACTTTGAATTTACTCTAAGATTTGCCCATTTGGGAGGATTCCTGTTACCCTAGTATCTGATGATGGTGATGACATGGAGGATTCAGATGTCCCACTCAAGGCTAGTGTTATGAAAAGGTATGGTTTACCTACAAGCACAACAGATTGTAATACACCTTTTCAATGGTACTTTTATTGGATAGTGGGAATGTCAGATGTTAATGTTAAATTTGACCTGAAGGATAGAGACCAATAGTAGTTATAATTGCAACGAGTACTGCAGTAACCTACTTCTGATCTTGCTATGTAGATTCTTTGTATGAAAGCATGTAAAGATGGAGAAAGCATGTTCTGGCTAATCAGTAAGCTAAAAAAAAGAAACTGAAATTAAGGTGGAAATAAATTTAGTTCAAAATACCTTTATGTAGTTAATTTTTAAAATAAGAGATAAGACGGTCTTGTAACTTTCAAAATATTTTTAAATCCTCATTTTGTAGGACTTCTTTGTATTGTTTCTCACTCTGCTGTCCAAGTGGACCTGCTTTTCTGTAAATTTAAAGCTTGTAGCCAAAAGTCTTCACACAACTACTTTTTTCACCTCATTCACAAAAAAGGCTGTTGTCATACTGGGCTGGCATGTGACGTAATGTTACTTCAACAGGCAAACGTCCAGCTCCAAACAAACAGCCTTTGTTGCACCTTTTCCACCATCAGAAGTGAAACCTTGTGGGCATGATTCGTACAGCCTGGGAGATTTGCAGGTAACTTAAATATTTTTTAAATACATGAAAGGAACTCAATCTATCCTATGATATTAGTAAGAAATATAATAACTTTTTCAATCCATAGAGAAATAATGTAGGGTTTCCCTTGAAGTAATCATTTGTGGATAGAAACATTCATTGTGGCTTTTAAACGTGAAAATTGTTATGCATAATAGGGCATTTAAAAAGAGCTTTATCTGAACAGTACCTGGGATGGAAGCAATGGGAGTGGTGTTAGGAATATGATTTATGAAGAGGTGATAAACACATTTCAACTTGACTACAGGACCTCTTTCAGCTGTAGTCATGAATTTTACCGTTAGAAGTACCCTACTTAATGAAGTCCATTCAACTAAGTTAAAGTGCTCTGTGGAGCCATAAATTACAGCTTTTGATAGAGGTTTGTTTTCATCAAAAAGCAAATGTTTTACATTACTATGTCTTACATTTTCATGTCCCATATCCCCATCCCCTGAAAGAAAATTCTAGAATAGAAAGCATTTAGGCTTTTATTATAGAAACTGGATTATGGAAATTCAGAATGTTGATATATTTAAAAAATAGCATCAGTAATCTGCACAGTTCCCTGAAGTGCTTTGTGGTGCACCTACTATTTAATTACATTAAGGAAATGTCTTTGGAATACTACTTTTGAGTTTTCCTTTGATTCTTTTTTAAGATGCTTTTTATGTTCTTTAGTCCTTACAAGAAAAAACAACTTTACAGTTGCAGATGTTGGATGAAGGCAGCTCAGAAACAGCTACCAATTCAAGTGTAACTCTCAAAACCAAAGTGGATGGAAGTCTTGTGACAAAAAAAGGTAACTATTAATGTCAGATCTGAGTAGTTTGAAATAGAATAAGCATTGAAAATGTGCTGTTCTGTATTATTTTTTAAGAATGCATTGCTAAATAAAATGTTTTTCAAAAAGCGGAGGTTATTGCAGTATTAACATATTTATTATATACCTTTGGAGAATGATTATTTGATTCTTAAAGTTCTTTTAAAAACAGCCAGTTTTGTTGTATTTCAGAAATAAATACTTCATTAGATATTAGATTATCAATACATGGATTTTGACTGTTGTGTTAAGTCAGCTAGAAAGGGGTGACATGAGATTGTTATGTTGTGTTTTTCTGGAAAATGTAACCAATTTGGATTTATAGCAAGGATTTCAGGCCTAGTAAAATCTAGTAGAATCTTGCTACTAATTATTTACCAACTGCCATGAAATATGGAGTACATGTACTAACCTCCTATGGTTACTTGCTACTTCAGTGTTTCATCAGAAAGATGGTTCGCTAAGTGGCATTCTCATCCTGCTGAAAAAATTAGAAGAAAGTGTCTAATATTGCAAGAGTTGCATTTAGGATTGTATAAGTACATATGTATTGTAGGAAGGAAACATTTCAGTTGAAAAGTGGTGATTTTTCATCTTTGGTGTCCCCTTAGCCCCGCAGTGATCTTTTCCCACTGACTTGCCCAGGGAACAGTTTGGGTTTCAGGTCATACTTTTCTTGTTTGTGCTTCATTCACGTTTCCAGGTGAGATGCTGGCTGAGGTAATTCAGTCCTTCAGCAGCTGAATTGCATTAAGCTGCTCAGCATGGGATGCTGCTTTCCAGTAATTTAAAAACAAAACCTTTCAAGGCTGTAAAGGAGCAACTGTTAAGCTGTGCTGTATGCAGCCTGCACAGTCACATCGCACCATTTCACTCTTGTACTACCTATGCAAAAGGAACCAGGAGACAGAGTGCCAAGTTCCTTTAGACCTCTGACTTCAGTCATTACACTGGGTTATAGGTTGCCTATTGTTACAGACAACAGACTTCTGATTTGGAGTATGGTAATAAGCTTATCTTCAGTGCTTATCTTAAATGTGCTCAATATGCTGGGATGTTGTAGTACAATTTATGAGCTATTGCATATGTTGGTGAACTAAACAGTTGCATCTCTGCTACTGTTTTAGAACTATCCTAAGGTTTTGAAGAAAGTTGCCATTTTACTACGCTGAATTGAGCACAGAGCCTATGGACTTCATGAATGTCTTTTAAGGCCTAATTCCAGTAAATCATCTGTTTGTTTAGTCTGATCTAGAAAATGAGGTTAAATTATTCTAGAAACTTCAAGTGTTCAATATTGAATCATTTTAATAATCTGTGGTTTTTGGTTTTTGGGTTTTTTTTTGTTTTTTTTTGGTTTTTTTTTTGTTTTGTTTTGGTTTTTTTTTTTTTTCCCAGAAAATAAAGCTCTGCATCTGGAGCTGAAGACACCAGAGCCCAGGAGACTGGAAAGTCAACAGCAACAGTCTAGTTTTGGTGAAAGCTATAGAAAGCAGTTGGAACAGATTAAACTAAACTGTGTTAATGCCAGAAAAAAAATGCCAACTCAAGAAGTGTCACAGAAAAGCTGCTATGGAGAGGTAAAGTAAAAATATGTACTGCATGTGTGCTAGCAGCAGCCTTCTCACATTGAAGACATTATTTGTGTTCTTAATTGCAGCTCCTTGTATGATATATAATATCTTGCTTTGCCCTTTGTAGGGAAAACAAACAAACCTTCAACAGTCTGGTGGTCATCCTGTTTCAAGACGATTATCACCACCAGATGCTATTTCTAAGAGAAGTGACCCATCACACGTTTATGGAACACCAAGCACCACATCTAATGATTATATGGCCTGGTAAGCCTATTGTAAGACAGTAGTTGATCTCTGGAAAGACTTAGAGATTTTTACAGGGTTTCTTAAATTTTTCTGTTCAGATAGCCAGCATTCCAAGTGCTTCTGTAAAGTGCCTGACTTAGAGATTCAGATTGTATTTAAAGATTGGGCAGCCTTTTTGATCAGCTTTTTTGGGCAGCTTTTCAGCATTTGAATGTGTACCATCAAATCAATAATTCCTTAGTGGAGCATTTACCTTTTTCAGTGATCCCTGCTACATGACACTTTCTGTTTATGATAACTTTTTTTATGTGGCTGGCAGGCTTTTTAGATTGATAACTATATATCAGTTTATTTCCCATGATGCCAGTGTCTGGAGCTTTTTAAAAGTACCTCAAGAAATCCAGAGGCTTGCAGAATTAAGCACTTATGTTAGGAAATAATAGCATTTGTTTATCCATGTTACCTTAAATCAGGCATAAACCCCTATGCCTGTGTTGGCAAATCTTTCTAATTAGAGGATTACTTACTGTTTTCACAGGTCTCTAGGATGAATCATATAGGTCAAGGTTGTATGCTGAGTAAGCACTGTTCCTGTTGGTAGGACCTCTGTCTCTACAGCTGTAGAGATTACATACATATATATATATATAGGGCATGAACCATATAATTTCATGAAGGAACTTGATAATAGTCATTGATTAAATTATCTTTACTTAGTTCGTATGTACATGGTAAATATGCAGAATTGCTGAATGTTTCTGTATTCAAAGAAAACCATGCTTTAGACTGGTTTTGTTCTTTTTTTAACTTCTGTGATTTTACTCTGCCAAATAAATCCTAATTATATATATATTCTTTTCCAGTTCTGATCTTGGCATTAATTTCTGTAAATACGGTGGGGAAAAATAAAATATATTCAGAAATATAACTAAATGGATGGTAGACACATCAGGAGAACAAATTAAAATAATCATAGGATCTTTTGCAACTTTTAGTTTTCTTAAATCCATGATCCTTCTGTTCATACGCAGTGTAGCTAAAGCTCTCAAGGCAATAGTGAGTGAGGGCTTTTGAAGTTGTCTGTCTCAATATGCTTACTTTGAAAAACAGGAAAATCTAAAAAGGTTTTGAATAAATAACAATAAGATAGAGAAGAGTAACTGGCTCAAACTTATAGTCAGTTCTTCTAGCTTTGTAGTTCTTCCACTTTTCAGTTGCTGGGAAGTGCCAGCTATTGTCTGAAGATAGTGAGTTTGTGTTTTTAAAAGTATTTGCTAAGTATGTTATAGTTTCAGTGTATTTCTAAAAGGACTTCTCAGTGAAGAAGTTGAAGTGGCTTTAATAATGATAATTATTGAATGAAGTGGAGGCTTGGGCTCTTGCTAGTCAATAGGGTTTAACTTTGAAGAAACACTGAAGATTTCAACTTTGTTGTTAAAATTATCTTGAGAAAATACAACTAATGCATATATTGTTCATATTTTTTGTTAGTTTCAGCACACCTGTTGTAAAGGACAGATTTCTACCAGGATGTCAAATTTCTACTCCTTACAGCCAGTTCCCTTATTATTTACCACATACTCCAGCAACTCCATTTCAAAATCAAGTTGGCTTGCAGGTAACAATTTTCTACCATTTTTTTCAGCACATATTTTCACTGGGGACTACTTTAGGTAAAATAAATGTGTGTATATATTTTCTTTTAATCTGAAGTTACTGTTCATCTTTCTGTATGAGTAATGGAAAGTAGTCTATTATTCCCAAAATAACTTTTTTTCATGTGTATGTCTGAATTTAGATGACATAAGTCAGGTATTGAAAAATCAGTTCAATTTTGTCAAAATGCTGGAGCCTTTGTCTTCAACCTAAGCCTTTTCAGATCCCTACTTAATGGCAGAGGAAAGAACTAGAGCCTGTGTTGTTCTGCAGTGCTTTTACAGTGGTACTACCCACTACAGTACCAATAAAGAGAAGCAGTGTTTGTAGAAAACCGTGAGTTTGAGGGAGGTGAAAGATTGCATTTCTCCTCCATTTTTGTTAGATTTCACAAATTTTGATATATTTGTTGTGGCCTGACATAATGTAAAAATGGGTTACCTTAGATGTCTTGCGCATTCAGGTAGGGACCTTCCCAACTGTAGATAAAAGTGGGGGATAGGTTTAAGCTTCCTACTAGAGGATAAGTATTAATAAATCAAACTTGAGGCCTTTCTGTGGCTTGGTGTAGCAGATATGGGCAATGCAGGCTGTTTCAACTTCACATTACTGTAATCTTCTAGTTAGTAATTAGCTTCAAATAAAATGGTAGATGATTTCAGTGCAGCTTTTAAGTTTTATGCTGGGACTGAAAGTCTCTTGGATAATGTAGTTTGTGACGTTATATGTAAAGAGGGAGGTGTCTCTAGTGAGCTAGGAAGCCTTATTAAAAAACATCCTTTCCTTGGTTTCCAGTAAGAAGAGCATTGGCACCTTTTACAAGAGTTCAGTGATGTCACATGCCAAATGATGATCAGTATATGGGGATCTAGCATTCATTTGAAGTTTCTTTACTGCTTCTAAACAACTTTATCTTCAGGATGAACAAGACAACTTAAAGAATTTTAACGTAATAAAAAGGAGAGCTCTCAAGTTCTGTTGCATGTACCAATATTTATTTCTTAACCTTTTCTGTGTGTTCACAGGTGCCAGCTTCTATACCTCCACATGAATGCCTTGCCATCAATGGAAGAGTTTATACAGTGTTAAAGCAAATAGGTAGTGGAGGTTCAAGTAAGGTAAGGTGCTCCTTTATCCTTTTAGGCAGTCACTCATTTACAGAGTAGTAGTTCTATTGTAAATACATGTTGAAATCATCTAATGAGTGTCTCGTGTTAACATGTACACAATGTTTGACCAAGGGACTCTAGAACTTTGCTGGTTTAGTGCTATGCTTACACTTTTTGCTCTTGAAGATAATTTCTGTGGTAGAGTAAGCATTAAAATTCCTGGTAGAATCAGCTCTTCTGTTATAAGATGTGTGCTGCATTGTGTACATCCTAATGTGAGAGGCTGTTGTTTAGAGCAGTGTGATTATACTGTTGGGAAATGGGTAATTTGTAAAGTTGATTGAGAGCCTGAAGATGACAGACCTGTAACCTGTGTGATGAGTTGTAGCTATGTCTGAAGTGGTGAGTGAGCTGCTTTTTACATGGAAATCTGGGGTCATGGGAGCTTGGGAAACAATATTGGCAAAATCTCTTGTGTTTGTTATATTTCCTTCCTTTCATAACAGCATAAACAGTTCAGCTGGGTGTTGTGGGGAACTATGTCAAAGCAGGTAGATGACATGTGTGTCCCTTCCTCACAGAAGGTTGGTTAGACAGACCTGCATGTGGTGAAGCGTGCTGGCTGTCTCAAATCACCTTAGTGTTCTCCATGTGTTTTAGTGTAGCTTCTGGGAGGATGTGTCCTAAGGATAGTTAATTTAACTTATTACTTGTAGAAGTCTTTCCCTTTGTGAATCCAATTGTGTCTGATCATTGCATTTCAGTAGTACCTAGTAGGATGTTCTCTCTAATTTTTCCAGTAACTGAGGTTAGGCTAACAGGTTTGTAGTTTCCTGGGTCTTCCTTCAGATCCTTTTTGTCTATTGGACTAACATTAGCCAGCTTCCTGTTAGCAGGGAACTCTGGAAAGAAGAGCTCCCTGTGTTGCCAGTGTATGGTTGTAGAATGAGATAGGATGGCAGGGACTCTGTCATTTTCTCAGTCTGCTTAAAAAAAGGCCAAAATAGAGCATGTTATGTATGGGTTTTTGTGTTTAAATATTGCTAAGGATGGAGATTTCATAGTCTATCTGGACAAGCAGTTTTCCTGTTGGACTATATGACAGTGAAAAAATCAAAATATCTGATGGTAATTTTCCTTGTTAGCTATGTCTGTTGCATCTCATACTTTGATGGTTCAAGAGGAGTCTGCCATAGCTTCCCTTTAAATAGCTGAAGACAGCAGTAGGATTTCCTGCAGCCTTCTCAAGACTGAATGAATCTGTGCTCTCAACCTCTTCTAATGTTCCATGTGATCTAGCCTCCAAATGATTTTGGTGTGACCAAGTGAATGTGTGAGGGCAGATCAAACCTGTATCTCTGGGAGTGTTATTTCCTATTTTCCTATAGTGTATATGCAATCTTTATCTTGGGAACACTGCAGACTCATGATGTAGTGCACCTGGTGAAATACAATGTGGCACCAAGATAGCTTCTGATAGAGGGTTTCTGTTGTAAATTGTCTTGATTTTTTTCATGCTGACTTGTATGAATTCCTTTGTATTGTTTCTTCCTTTTGAAAAGGTTGACTTCTTTGGTATTCTGGCTGTGTTGAGAAGGACCATAGTCAATCAGAACTAGGGATGAATGAAGTTATTAACTGATGTTTTGCAGGTGTTTCAAGTACTGAATGACAAGAAGCAGCTGTATGCTGTCAAATATGTGAATCTAGAGGAAGCTGATCAACAGACTGTTGAGAGCTATAAGAATGAAATTGCTCATTTGAGTAAACTGCAGCAACATAGTGATAAGATCATCTGCCTTTATGGCTAGTAAGTAAATACTAACTTTAATCAGTATTTCTCTATAAAAAGAGATTTCCTTCACTTTTAACATACATATTTTATTTTTAGTGAAATTACTGATCAACATATCTACATGATAATGGAGTGTGGAAATATTGATCTCAATAGCTGGCTTAAAAAGAAAAAGAAGATTGATCCGTTGGAACGAAAGAGCTATTGGAAAAATATGCTGGAAGCTGTTCACACAATCCATGAACATGGTATTCTTAAATAATTCTAGGTATTTGTATAGGATATATAGCAGATTATATAGATCTGGTTTAATTTTGGAGGTGGTATAGCTTTTAGTGTTGCTGTAATCTTAGTGATTTTCAAAGATGGGTATTTACTGTATTTAAAAAAAAAGTCAAGCAAAAAAATAAGGTAAATCTTGATCCAGAGATAGCATTACATAAACAGTGATATTTGAGAGATCTTTCTTGAGTTAGCTAAGTCTGTTTTCTTTCAACAGCCAGCAAATATTTTTTGTTTTAGACTACATCGTATACTCCCAATTCCACTTGTTCTCTGTTAGACTTAAATTTTTGCCACTCAGTCTCTTCAGAAGTAGCTTTGACATTAATGACAGCTCTGCCATCTTTACTTCAACAAAGTGTTTCAGCTTCTTCCTAGAGTTCTTCAGGCCTTCTTCTCATCCTTACCTAAATAATCAAAGTGTATGCATCTATATTTTGTTTGTATAGTATAAAGGAGAGGGTTGGCTTGCATCTTTTCCTATATAATAATGAAATGAAGACTAGTACATATAGCAGAAAGCATCACCTATTTTCAGGACTAGAACATTCAATACTATAGCAAACAGCAAAACCTACTGAAATTCAGGGTACATATGTACATACATACACGTGACATTTTTAAGAAAGACATTGATTTTTGTAAAATATCAAGATAGATTGGTTGATTATGTAGATAATAACTAAAATTCATATTAAACTGTTCAAGTAGAGTTTGTGGGAAGTACTCAGTGAATGGTACCTTTAATCAGGCTAAGTAATATAATTATTTTATTTGACCTACCTACTTAGGTAATTAAAGAGAGAACTACAGGTATGGGCAGGCCACTGAATTGCTCCAGAGCAGCAGTTCAGTATGGCCATGTGCACACAGAGCTGGAGGGTCTGTCCCAAACTGAGACAAACTCTGCAACTCCAGTTGCTTGGAGCTGTTCTGGGGTACCTGCAGGTTTGAATAAGTATTAATTCTACCTGTAAATTTAGGCAAGTCTTAATTTTTTAAAAAAAATGGAAACACTTAGGAAATCTGCAGAGACTCAGATAAAGCCAATCTGCACCTTCTCTTTGTGCAAGGGTTATGGGAATTGAGTAATGCTAAACCATATGGTAGTAATTTGGATTTACTTGAACTCCCTTTACAGGCATTATTCACAGTGATCTGAAACCAGCAAACTTTCTGATAGTTGATGGAATGTTAAAACTAATTGACTTTGGCATTGCAAACCAAATGCAGCCAGATGTGACAAGCATCATTAAAGATTCTCAGGTGAAATTCTTCTGGAAAATGCATGTCCATTTTTCTGTGAAATGCTATAGTACCTGCTGATAATTTTGATTGTAATAACCTCAATTACTATTGAAATTTTATGGCAAATGGTTTTATATGTGTATATGAATACTCATGTGTATTGATTTTTACATGTTTTTAATGAACAAAATAATAATGGACTTCAGTCTTAATACAAATAAACTTTAAAGATGCTTTTCAGTGTTTTGGGACAGAAGTCTAAGTTTTTATTAAGTTAATTAAATTTAATGCATGCTTTACTTAAAGGAATATTTTCTCATTTTTATGGCTAGGCTGGCACAATGAACTATATGCCACCTGAAGCAATAGAAGATAGGTCTTCCTATGGAGAAAATGGCAAGCCTCGTTCTAAGGTAGTGTGGTCTTTTTCCTCCTATCTCCTTCATTCCCTGTTCAATCACATATCTTCAGATTTGTTTGTTTGGTTTTTTTTTAATCTTCCACTGGATCTCGATCATAAGAAAATTTACTGTGCCATAGTGATGGTGTGAAGAGTTGGAAGGCTAAGCCTAATCTCTCTAACTACCAAATAAGCATTTGGCAAATGGTGTTTAGAAAAATGCAAGTGCTCAATGAATGAGTAAAATTGAAAGTAAAACAAGTACAGGCTTGGACATTTTAGGGCCACATGTATGAGTTCAGTGTATCCCATTAATTTTTCTATGCTACAGAGTATTGTATATTGTGGAAAAATTTGTAACATCACCAGGGCAATGGAATGTGAATGATGAGAAAAGTACTGAAGAAAAGCATTTTCACACTAGCAGTCAAACTTCAACTGAGGGGTACATGGTTTGGTGAAAAAGTATTTAAAATCCATATGTACTTGCATGTACATGAAGATTTTACTTTTTAACAGTTGAATGGAAGTACTGTTTTGTAATGAAATACAATCTTGTCTTTCTAAAGAGAGAATAAAATATAAGTAGATTCCTTTTTTAAGGATGTTAATTTTTTATCTTATTTTGTACTTTTAAATTAAGTAAGCTAAGCACAGGCTTGTTCAGCTCATCTAAGCAAAAATCTAACCACTGTGCTGGGAGTCAGGTTTGCTGTGTACATCTTTCTTCACTTCCCTCCTCTCCCCCACTCTGTACTTCTCTTCAAGTGCTTCAGCTTAAACAGGAGAAGCAGGAAAGTTATCCTGCAAGGAACAGCCTGGGTATTGTGGTTGAAATAAGGAATCCTTTAAACCCAGGGAAATTGAATTGTGGCTTTCCACTTCGGAGACATAGCTGGGATCTCTTACTGTTTCCTGGATTTAGATAATTTAGTATGCTTTTACTTGCATTTATTTTAAAATCTGAAATTAGAATCCTGCAGTTTGACTTGTTAAGGACTACTTTTTGTTTTAAGTTCTTCAAGTAAGTTGATTTTCAGGAATAGTTTTCTTATGGAATATCAGTGAAAGGAAGCCATATCACTGTCTTAGTAGATAATGGCACACTGACTTGGCGATTTTGTGTAACAGTTAAAAAGCTCTCTTAATTTTCATTATTATATAATGAGAACTGTACAATTACATGATAGGAAACTGGCCCTTCAGTCAATTTGAGTGTAATCTTTGATTTTTTTTTTCTTTTATATTAGATAAGTCCCAAAAGCGATGTGTGGTCTCTGGGCTGCATTTTGTACTGTATGACATATGGAAGGACTCCGTTTCAACATATAACAAGTCACATCAATAAAATGCATGCTATTGTTGATCCAAGTTATGAAATAGGGTTTCCAGATATTGCTGAGAAGGATCTTCAAGATGTCCTGAAGGTAACTGTTCCTTTTGATTTAAATAATGGTAATTTTTTTATTTAAAGATATTTTCTAAAACTGAATGTGTTGTGCTTGAGAGTTTTTTTTCCACAAGTAGATGCTCACTGCTACTTGTAGTAACAGGTCTTATTCCAAAATAAGAATGAAGTTTGAGCTGCTTCATGTAGTTTCCAAATTAAAGTCTCTTTTCAGCTCAACACCAGGTAAGTAAATCGTGAAAGCAGTCTGACTTGGGTCCTTTGGTTCAACATCCAAAGTAGATACTGTTAATTCCTAGGACAATTCATAATTTATAGGCAAAACACTCTTCCTCTTTTATCATTTACAGCGCTGTTTAATAAGAAATCCTAAAGAAAGAATTTCTGTTTCGGAGTTGCTGGTACATCCCTATGTTCAAATTCAAAGTCATTGTCAAACAGGTACATTTATTTTAAAATATATTTTTATTAAATAGTATTTGTAACTAACTGCTTTAAAAAAACAAGCCTTTACTCTTAAATGTGCTATGAGCTTGTTGGCATGACTCAGTTTTGTTTGGTGCCTAAGTCTGCTTTAGAAAAGACTTCAATATTTTAATTCTTAAACCTCTTCCGAACTGCTCTGGAAATCTTTACATTGATGATGTATACAGTTTCAGCGTAACTATAAATTGACTGCAGGTGTCCCAAATGTTAAAGGAACAACAGAGGAAATGAAACGTATCCTTGGCCAGCTTGTTGGCTTGAATTCTCCCAATTCTATTTCTAGAGCTGCGAGGGTAAGTAAATTGTCTTCTCTATTTTGTATAGTAGTACATGCTCATGCAGACAAAGGTTATACTGCTAGGTAGTGAAAGCTGGAACAATATGTTTATGAAATCTTCAGCCATAGCTGGAAAAACATTGCATAACTTAGTGCTTTTATTTGCAAGGATGCAGAATCTGTCCACATTATTCTGAACTGGAAGGCTTGAAAATTATGCCAGTAATCTTTAGTTTAAGTTTCTTCTTTCCTTTCCACCTCCCAGTAGATCTGCTTTGCTTTTAAGCTGCCCTTAGGCAGGGGTCTTCTAATTTAAGAGCTCTCAGTATGGAGAAGTTATCTAAATTGATCTGTTAAATGTGCATTCTTTTGGACTGCAACTGTTCCTGCTTCCTGGAAGTTGCTGAACTGTTAATGCAGTGCTATGTGTAAATTAGTTCCTGTGTGTTGAAGTATTGCAGCCTCTCTGTTTATTGCCTGAAAGAGAAGCTTCACAAATCTTCAACTCTATTCTTTCTACCTGTGTCTTAGAAGAAATGGTGGTGGTAAAGTATACATGAGACCTTGAGAATGCAAAGCTGCTTTCATGGGGAGGAAAGCAAATTCAGTGTGTATTAAATCTAAAGGAGCTCATGCTTACACTTCCAGTTGCACTCAATCTTTTTTAAATATGAGGGTGAACAAAGTAGTAATTCTTCTAACAAAATGATGATGTGGCTGTTTGAATATCTCATGTAAAGCTTGCGTGCCTGGCTTACACAAATAACTTCGATGCTGGTGTTTCCACAGTGGAGACATTTAATAGGTGAACTTGATTTTAGATCTCTGCAGCTCATTTGTTCTCACCTGATTTCTGAAGCTCTATAATTGCCCACACTGAGAAGTCAGTGTATGTATTTTCTGGGTACTGCACTGCATTACAGCTGGTATACCTAAGCTGTCTTAAGTGTGTTTTTATTTTTTGATTTGACAGAAAAATTTTGGTATGGAGTATTTCAGTATGTGATAATTTATTTCAGGTGGTAATATTTGTTACATAGTTTGAATCCATGTGTAGTACAATGTTCACCTGAATACCCTGTGTGTTTGTTAACTTTCAGACTTTATATGAACAGTGCAACAGTGGTAAAACTCTGGACGTATCAGCATTTGCAAAACCCGGGAGTCAAAAAACACGGACAACAAAATGATGTACTGCTGTTCAGGAGACAACAGATGTCTGGTGTGTTCAAAGGGTATTTTGTGCTGCTAGCTTTTAAAAGGACACTCAGCATAAAGTTTGCATTTTTATATGTTCTTTGTGTTCTTCTGATAATGTTTGCAGGTCACTAAAAAGAATTTAATTGAATGCTTTTCACTGTGGACTCTTTCACTCCTTGCTTGCTGCTTGGGTAGCAACAATGGCTACTTGGTGATTATGCTCTGTGTTACTTAAATAGCACTACAGTGTCTGGAGTACAAAAACCTGTATGAAACCTTTTAAGATGAGATCTTATGAGAAGCTAATATAAAAAAGTTCTGCAAAAAATGCCAATTGAAAATTGCCAATTGGTGTATGTGGAGAACATGAAATACCTTTTGAAACATCTAAGGCAGGAACAGAGAGTTACGCTGTTCTGTCCTTTGCTAACAAATACCTCATGTCCAGTTTTGACCATAACCAAGGACATGAACATTCTGCATAAACCACCAGTTACAATATTGGCAGATGCATGTAAAATGTCACCCAGTTCTTGAGCTGTTCCTGTGGTTAAGTGTTATGATGGAATCATCAGTACTGTTATGAACTTATATGAATAAAATGGCTCTTGTTGTATTAAAAATGCTATTGTAAGTGTAGTCTGCTTTTCAAATTTCAGAATAATAGAAAATCTTTCAGGATTCACAATGATAATAAATTACTAACTTGAGTTTTTAAAAACATTCATACTAAGCATTCTTTAAAGTGCAGTGAATGTAAGAGAAGTAGATTTTACATGGTTGTTATTGGGTTGGTCAGGTTTTAACTGAATTATATTTCCGGTGCAAATATTCTGCATGAGATGCATATGAAAACATTTCTGGTTCTGCTTTCCCTTGTTTTGGGTTAGCTTTGATTCTCTACATGGTACAGGGAAGCGTGATCAGGAGTGGGAACTGTTCTTGATAAGGAGGGCTGAAGCAGGGGCAGAGAATGCATGCTCACCCACTGTTGGAGCACACACAAGAACAGCACTTCTTCCTAGGAGCAAACCTGGACTGATAAACTTAAGGTGTTGGCTCATTGTCATTATATGAAATGGGGTGTGGAATCTCAATTAGTCATCTGTCAGGAAGGGGGTAGTTGTCCCACATTTCTAGTGAAAAAGGTTTGTTTCCCATAATGGTCTTGTTCTTGCTCATTTTTTTAAAGACTTAGTGCTGCAGCTGCAGAAGTTTAGTGGTATTTCAGGCATAAGGAGTACATATGCTAACTGTACTCCAGCTTTTGTTTATAGTTAGTTATATAGATGTTAAAAATTTCAAAGTTGAAGCCAATGAAGAAAATAATTGTACATTTCATATTCTAAAGTTTGAGAGACTGCTATGGTATGGGAACTGAAATACTTAAGCTTTCTCTGGAGCAGGGGAAAAAACGTATCAGCCTCTTTAGAGAAAAACCTGTGAAGAAAATCTTTCTTTC
This sequence comes from Pseudopodoces humilis, assembly GCF_049639895.1. Taxonomy (NCBI): domain Eukaryota; kingdom Metazoa; phylum Chordata; class Aves; order Passeriformes; family Paridae; genus Pseudopodoces; species Pseudopodoces humilis. Next base: position 81,665,863 of record NC_142202.1, on the reverse strand, counting down.
TGCAAGAATGTCTTTTCATAAATTGAAAAGTTTCCCAAGTACTCATCTAGATTACAGATCTTGAAAAAAATTCTTTGTAATTATTCTAATGTTACATTTAACTTTTACTGTTTTGCTTCTTTAGTTTGTGTTGAATTTTGAGAAGCAGTGCTACATTACTGCACAGCAGTGCTACAATAGCTACAGCTATTTTTCTTTTGTAGTATATGGTTTATCAAACCTTTCTCTTATTCCATGACTGCTGAAGAACCCACAGAAAATATAACTGGCATGAGAGGGAGTTTATGAAAGTACCCTAGGGCTGATGATAAGCAGTGGGTTATTATCAGTTATCCCTTTTAAACAACCTTTTTCCACTGCAGATGGGCAGTTGTTTTATACTCTTTCTCCACCTCAATGACACACTGCAGGATGTATGTCTACCTTGGCAGCTGCCACTTACCAGGCTTCAATTTATTCTGATTTTTTTTTCTGCCTTATAGACAACTGTCTCTCTTCTCAGGTTGTGAATTACCAAAATATTGTGGGATTAGCTTTAAAGGACAAAAAATAACAATCTTAAATGCTGGGCAACAGGTAACTGCTAGAAGCCTTTCAAAGTTACAGAATGTCCATCCTGCTTTACCATCACCCGCAAGGCTGCATTTCAGGCCATTGTATATAATGGAGAGAGAAGATGGCTGGTAAAGCAGAGTATGTCTCTGTGTAAGTTGTTACAGGATACATGTACAGTATAATACTATATCAGCTAACAGTGAGATACCACAGCTATGTGAAGTGTACAGAGGTAAATGAGAACACTTCAGTAAGTTCCCTGTTGTAAATCTTTTTGGAAAAATGGGTTTGGGAACTTACAGCCTTTAAATCTAAAAGTGGTCCAAAAGCTCTGCTTAGCAGCTGACACTATAAAAGAAACCTAACTGCAGAAGGGTTGCTTCCCTTTTCATTTATAATGAAGAAGTATAGCATGACTCAGTCTCCAGCTCCCTCCTGAGGATAAGTGGAGGGGCAGGCACTGGTCTCTCCAGTGGTGGGAGCTGAGGGAATGGCAGCAAGCTGTGCTGGGGTGGGTTGGATATCAGGAAAAGGCTCTTCACCCAGAGAGTGGTTGAGCACAGGAACAGGCTCCCCAGGGAAGTGGCCACAGCACCAGCCTGACAGAGTTCAAGAAGTGTTTGGACAATATTCTCCGGCACATGATGTGACTCTTGGGTTGTTCTGTGTAGGGTCAGGAGCTGGACTTGATGATCCTTGTGGGTCCCTTCCACCTCAGGACACTTTATGATTCTATGGCTCTGCTTGAACTCTGCTCTGTAAGGTTAGTTGGAATTCAAACACTAAATAGAGTTTAAGTTTTGAAGGCTCTGCTCATGTGACAGCACCTAGAATTGAGTCCTTGGCAAGTACAAGAAAAGGAGGCTGTTTTCTTGCATGTACTTCTGCTCTAAGGACACTTAACCAAGGAACCAGAAAAATCTACCACAAATCCATCACCATTACACTGGAGGAGTTAAACTCCTTTTCATCTATTTTTGTGGAAGGCACTTGTAAGGTGCTACTGCTGTACATGTAGCTGTGCAGGAGGGACACAGTAAAATCACTAACAGCAGAGAGTGCAGAGCAGAGGGTGTGGGTTAGTCTGAAGGTAAGTTGTAAAATTGTCACTATTCTGGTCCCTCCTGTGGATTTCTGTTCTTTAAGTATCTGATAAGGGTCTCATGCTAAACAGTTTTAACTAATTCTGGGAGTGGTGATAAGTATCAAATTAAAAATTCAACAGTTGAAGAAAACTTGAGTTCTAGCCCAGATGTGAAGTCTAGCTTGCTCCCTGAACTCCTTGGCAAGTATCTCTGACTAATCCTTTCAGGTGCCAGATATGACAACTCCTTGCTTCTCTCTTCTGGTGGTTTACACTCTTACTGCCTTGCTGCTCACCCAAAGCAGAGTTCTCAGAAGCAATGATAAAACATTGCTGTTTCAGCTAAGTATAAACTGCTATTAGGGGAGTATTCCCTTCCTTCTTGTTGTATGTATTTCCTCCCAACTTTGTTATCTGTGCCCACCTGCCTGGAGCACAAGGCTTGTCAGTCTGTCAGGGAGCTGGTACAGTGTGCCCTTGTTTTCTTACTGCTTCACATAAAATAATTAAGAGATAAATCTTGTGAGATAAAGGCCATAAATAATGGAGCAGGCAATGCAGTGTGATTTACTTGTAGGACATAGAGGTGTACGCCCATATGGACACAGAAGAAGTCTTTATACAGCCTGTCCATACACTTTTATGGGAGTTGCTGAAATGAAACCTGAGATAAAAATCTGACTCCTCACCTCAATTCCTTCTCTTGGGAGGTAGAATATTCACAGCTAAACAATGATGCAATTTGAAGATTCTGACTCTAATCAGATGAATTGCTAAAATCCAAGCAGATTTTGCAATGAAAGATATGACTAATTTGATGTGGAATAGTGGTACCACTGTTCTGAACCCTGAATAAACAAGGAATAGGTCAGTTCTGAACAGTTCTGAATCCTAAATAAATACAACAAATAGGTCAGTTTTAAACAGCATCTGTCCATTGGTCTTATCCCTTATATGTTGTAAGGATCTCTGGGTTGTCTCTGTAGCCACTTAATGTGTATGCTTATTTTAAGTGCAGGCATGCTTTGAATTCCTCTTTGTTACATGCTCTGTGTCTCTGACTTTCCCCCTATTTTATGTCACTGCTAATTGTATTTTTAATTGTCTTTTAAGTAACTGTATCTAAGGAAATATGAATTGGATTTGTACTTACTTCTTTTGTAGTCTTGAATAGACTAAATCTTAGAGGTCTTAAATGATTCTGTTAGCTTAGCACTGCCAAGTCATGGATAAAATATTTCTGTGAGTCTTAACTCTTCATATTTGTCTGGTTTGCTTAGAGGTTGGCAGAAAGCTGTTCAGTGCCACAGATCTGTACAGTGCTGCCTGTGTTCAGTGACTCATTGGGGCATAAAGCTCTTCGCTGCTATTGCAGAGTGGATTTGTCCTTTGAAATACTCTTACCAGGCATAAAACTTGTCACCCACATGTGCTTGGATGTTCATGTAGTGTGACAAATAGTTCTGTGCTACAGAAGGCAGTGAAGCCCCTCTCCACAGTGGTGGGGAACTGCAGCAGCTGCTGTGTGGTGGAGGGACTCCTGAGTCCTGAGTCCTCCAGCAGGAAGCACTCACCAACATTTCAGGAAGGTCCCTCAGTAATGAGAAGTTCTGAGTCTTTGGCAGGTCTTGGGTACTTGAGTGAAAGGTGTCTGCCTAAATCTCTTTCAGTCTCATCTTTGGACTTAACAGATGTCCAGCACTGCAAAGGTGAAGACACTTCCTAACTGCAGTGATGAGTGCTGAGCAATGTAAACATGAACAAAGCATTGGTTTTAGGGACAGCAGATGAAGCTCCAACGAGACCTTGGCTTTTGGTTTGCTGTTTGCCATGGATTAGAGGATGCTCCTGTTGCTGCTCTAGCTTTTTATCTGGAAAAAAAAGCCAAGTCACATGCATTGATGTTCAGAGCTGAGAAACTGGAAGATACTAGCCCAAGGAACTACTTGAAATTGATGTGCCAGTGGCAGCTTTTTGGAGCAGTTGATAAAGCTCTCCAGACTCCAGTGGCTTTGACTGCTGGAGTCTAAAGGAGTTGGTAAGAGCTGTGTGAAATGTTGTCCTGTGTGATTTTTAAATTAGCCTTAGGAACACAGAAAGGGGGAAGGTAGTGAATATGATACTGGTCTTCATGCATATTGAAGCTTGTAAATTAGACTACCAAATATGCCTTCTGTAGTAAATCAAGCCTATGTTGACAGAGCACGAAGGAATTCACATGGGAAAAAAAATACCCTAACATGCATATAACACAAGGGGTTGTGGAGTGGTATTTGGGGATGGTTCTGCATTATGCATAGTTCCCTGAAAATGTCTACCCAAACCTTGTGCCAAGGGAACCAATTAGAATATTAATTATTGAGAAAGGAAGATAATTGAAGAACACGAGAATTGGGTGTGCTGCTATGTAAACATACTTGGTTTGAATGCTGTCTGCAGTCCTTGAAAAGGTTTGATAAAGCTAGAGAATAGGGAGATAACCATTGCAGGTATCCAAGGAGATGGAAATTACTTCCATGCAAGACTAAAAGCTGTATGACTTCCGTAGGAAATTCACTCTGGCTGGCTGCTGGATAGGAGGAATCAGCATTGTGTAGATGAAATGATCAGTTAGACTGTTAGAAATGGATGAAAGGAAGATCCTAGGGTTTAGTATGCAACATGTAAGTACATCTGAAGTATTGTGGAAGCCAAAGATACCAGTGTTCAAAGAGATTGGATATGTTCAAGGAGGTCAGGATGATCCTTGGCACTGTATGTAAGTGGTGAGATGCAATCTCTGGCTTGGGAATTCCCCATATATATATCTCTGATCCCAAGTGCCTAGGATGTTTTGCCAGAAATGGAATCGCTTACCTTGCTGAAAGGGTTCATGATAAAAAAATTGAGCAGACCACACTGCCTTGTTCTCTGACCCCTGACAATAGATTCCATAATTGGAATATTCCATAAATGGTTTGGTTTCTTTGGGTCCTAGATACTTGATTTCCATCTCTGTGCCTGTCAGTGTGGCACCTTTCACAAGCAGCATTTGAATGTATTTGCTCCATCAGTGTCAACGGAAGGCAATCATGTTTTAGCAGGCATTGTGTACCAACAGCGGCTTGGCCAGAGTTTGTGCCGCCTTATCTCGCTTCCCACCTGCCACTGAGCCACTGCCTCAAGGAGTCAGGCAGGTTTTGTAGCTTTGCTGTAACTTCCCTGCTGAGATCGTACACTGTACTGCAGAAGGGCACCTGGAAGCTGGGATCATGGCAGGCTGTTGCCTGGGTGTCAGCTTTAGTGCAAGGCTACAAGAAAGTGTAGCGCAAGGGTAGTCAACTGCAGCACTTTGTGGTACAAGCAGGGTTCAGATCTGCTTGCCAGAAGTTTGGTCCCACAGATTGACTTTCAGGTTCTGTATACATGCTGTGGCCTTCTTGACTCTGCTTGTAACCATGTCCTGACCTAGTTGGCACCAGTTCCCACTTCACACGCTGCCTGCTGATAACACCAGTAGCAATTCCTGCCGGCAGCTTCGGTCGGTGCAGGTCGTGATGTTTCAATAACCACTTTGGCACACTGGTGGGTTTTTGTACATGGGTGGGTCCTGCAAAACTTGTTTAGCTAGCCCTTCTTTTTCAGAGTTCCCTGCGTGCTCAGTCTTCCCACAGCACCTTGCCTCACACTTTGCTATATGCATGTCTTTACACCCTGTTTCAAGGCAATAGCTGGAACCTTTCCAGTGGTGGTTTCATGAGGAAATGCTAGTTCAAGGAGCTCACAGTGTTCTTTTCAAATTCTTCTGGGTTTCACTTTAGACAGGGGCCTAGTATCATTTGGGTAGACTCCTGCCATAATTCTGAACGTAAGGCCTCTGTGTCCTGGAGTTTTATGTCCTTCCAGGATCTGGAATAAGTGCTGGATAATAAGGAGCCCAGAGCATTTGCTGTTCACTTTGTGGTCTGTCACTGTTTTGGAGTATTAAATCTCGTTCTTTCAAACTCTGGCCAAGGATTTTTTGAGTTCAGGGAGAGTGAAAAATAAATTTTTCTACATATCTGACGTGCTGTTTTTGATTATGTCTGAAAACCTGTATGTTCTCAGAAGGGATATGCAGAAAGACTGGCTGTGTAATGAGTCAATCCATAAACATTGCTAATGCATGAGTTGTTCATCCAAAGCTGCAGCCAAGCACATTTTCTGTAAAGGCTTATTCATTGTGTCTGAATACAGTAAACAGTTACTACAAGTGGAGGCCTACTCATTCTATTTACTGAAATAGTGTAGCTTTCTCTCAATTTTGCAATTATGAAAATAACTTGAAGTCTATATTGAGATACAGTATCACAGAGTTTAACTGATTTTTATCTTAAGCATCTCTTAGATCATCATAGCCTGATAATGAAGTATTTCCCTAAGACAGGCCAAGCATAAAGGAAAGATGAAGACACGAATGCAGGACTAGATGAAGCATCCACTTCTATTGAAAGGAAAACCCTACTGTAGTTTCTGGTGTGAATGGATCCAGTTAAAAAAAATGAAACACACAACAAAGCACAAAAGCCCAGCTAGAGAGCGGGAGGTGCTATATCCTCACTCTATCTGCCTTGTGAGCTGTTATAAGCCTCTCTGGGATGATGTCTGCTCTCCTGCTTTCTCCCAGACTTCCTTCTTGGCTTAGTGAGTCAGACTTCTCTGTAGAGCATTTTCCTGACCTACTTACTAAACTCTTTGCCCTTCTGCACATCCTGGTTGGTCACAAGATGCATAGAAAATGAAAAAAATTTCAGAAGTCTCACGAGGTGCCTTTTTAGAAGGAAATATTTATCTTCTCAGGGAGTACTTTTCTAAGTACAATCCCTAGGCAGCATTATTTTTCTTGGTTTAAGCAATTATGCTTCATAACTAATAAAAAAATGACTAATGCAGAGCTCTTCTTTCCTCCTTTTTCACTTCCAACGGTTAACTTACAGCACACAGTGAAAGGCTTTGGCTTTGGCTCTAGGTACTTAACCTGCTCTTTGTATGATTGAGGTTACTGTGACTTTTTCCCTTACCACCTAGACCCAAATGACTGATCCTGAATTGAGGATGATAAAGGTAGAGGTACTAATAAATTTTATTAGAATATTGATGGTGTCATTAATTATCTGTGATCCTTAAACTTTGAAGGTGTTCCAAGAGCCTCTTTTCAGCCTACTGGAATTGATCTTGCTTTGCACTGAGCAACTCAGGCTTCCAATTTCTTTTTGACCAGCAGGATAACATCCAAAGTTACATGATGAGCATAAATGTTAATGCTGTATGTTGTCATCTGTCTTAATGGTTTACTTTTCTCCCATTTCAGTTAGTAAACTGTCATGCCGGTAGATGCATGGGAAGATACCTCTGCAATGGATCCTGATCTCCTGACTGTCATAAGGAAAGAAACTATTTAGTAGGGTCTCATTTATGATTAATACCCAAGCTGTATTTTGTGTCAATTTCTACGTTATTGTTACATGATTTTAAATGAAGACATACTTTTGAGATCAGGCTAGTTAGTCTTGCATGGATCAGCACATTTATTGCCTTTTACTCGTCTTGGTGATCTTCAACCAAGTTACATTCACTTCAAAATGAGTCTACCTAAGCTGCAGTTTCATATGCCAATCCTTTCAAAGTTACTGAAAAGCAGCTTGTTGGGGTTAGAATTAAGGTCCATGCTGCCTCAGAGCTTGTCTCTGGCCAGTACTGCATGCTAAGGAAAGAGTGGCCTGGGGCAGGTGTGCATTGATGTGTCTGAGATGGTGATCAGCACCTTCCCTTGGGTGCAAATACAGCTGCTCTTCCAGTTCCAGGACAATGGAGTTGTGCGACACCATGCTCAGTTTCAGTGGCTACCATGCCTTTGCTCCAAGGAGACATCATGGTCCTCACTGAAAACTGAGGCAGAGAGCAGATTTCTTTTGGGGCTATATGTAAATTTAGTTATGTGTATATTGTCCTTATTTTCCCTGTTTCTTTTTATCTAGGAGAATATCCTATTTGTTTTGATTACCTTTTAGATCATGAAATTTTTTTGAGAAGTTCTAAAACTCCCCCCGCTTTTTTTGAAATACAGTTCTGAAATGTTATATATGGAATTTATACTTTTTTGAGTTTTTTAGAAATCAAAAGCTGTATTCCTCAATCTGCATTTGTTTGTCCTGCCGCTTTGACTCTGTGATCACCTGTTATTTCTAAAAGAGTGTCTTGCAATCCTTCTATCCTCTTTGCTTAACAAAATGAAGCTGCCTGGCTTTTGGACTTAAAGATTTAGGAGCTATCTGGTAAGGAGAAATGTCTCTCTCTAGTTTGTGTCTTGAACTTTTTATTTTTGAGGTTTCCAGCCTCCCAAAAGGTATGGCATATGGTGATATTTTAATCTCTGTTTTAGCCTCTATGTCTCTGGAGAGCAGCTCTTTCCTGCAGGCAGTGCAGCTGCCCAGGGTGGCAGAGATGGATGTCACCTGCTGGCCAGAATGGTCAGAAAGGAATCAGAAGCCTGAGGAGCTTGGTCTGAGGCAAGCCAAAAAATGAGTGCTCTCCTCATGCTTCTGGTTTGGTGTGGCCACAGGCCTGCCCTGGGAAATGCATTTCAGGTTGGGCCAGGACTGGTGCTTGATGAGCACTAAGGACCAGAAGAGATTTCCTCAGCAGAAGGGTATTCTGCTACATCTTCTACATCCTGAACTCAACTATTTGCCTTGATCAAAACATTGCCTTTTAATTGCTTTATGTCTCATTTCTGCAAGTAACTTAGAATTGTATTTCTGTTACAAGTAACTGCTGCTTACTGTTTGTCCTTGTGTTAATGACTGCAAGCTTTTAATGTGAGCTGTAACTGTATCCAAACCAGGAGTGTACCAGTGGCAGCCAGAGTGCAGCTTTGTTTCCTGCAGCTATCCCAGTGTCACAGTCAGAACAAAATGCCAGGAGTGAGCAGGGTTTCTTTTCATGCTGTCCTGGGGTTTGTTACCAGTGATGATGCTACAGAGCAATATGTCATTGTCCAGTCAATGTCAAATTGATAGTGGCATTGGTGTAAGAGCTGCTCTGGCAATGTCAGCATTCCCTCCTGTTCTCTGCATGGGCCTGTATTTTTGGCATGCAACTGGCAGGTGTTGACAGTGTCCTCACTCTACCTCCAAGTGAATATGAAATGTCTTTTAGCTTAGATCTCTCTATAAAAAATCATTTTATTAGTCAGCGTCTAGGTGCCTTTAAAAACATATCTACCTGTACAGACAGCTTCCTCATCTGCCACTAAGAGATTATGAACAATCTTTTGTATTCATAGCTCTCCCTTTCTTTGGCAGGGTTTGTGTTGAGTTACAGCTCCTGTAAAGGTTGGCTGAGCTGTGCAATACTGACATGCCACTGGCTCTGCACTATAGTTTAACTCACTTCTGATGGATCCTCAGGGAAAAATCTCTGCACTCACCAAATATCTCCTAGGTTGGCATTTGATTTGTGGGTTGCCTACATTGACTTAAAGCACACAGAGCTTTTTGACCGTGTCTGAAAGGCATGTTTCTTGAGGACAGGCATGGGAAATGTTTTTTGTCTGGAGTCAAACATTGGTCCCCCAGCAGTGAGTCTAAAATTTGCTGTGACTATAGGCTGTGATCAAACCTGTGGTTCCTGCTCAAACATCCTGCTTGCTTGGGGTCTGTTTGTGCTTGGCCCGCGTGCTAGAAGCCCCATGTCCTGCTGGTGTTTTAGGAGTGCATTGCCCATGCACTCCTTCAGTGACTCACAGGTATTATAATCAGGTTCTTTAATTAACTCTTTTGAGAGTTAAATCTTTTCCAGGTTTTTAACAGTTGCTTGGATACTTTTGCATAGTAATGTTCAAAAGCAGCTGATTCAGAGGACTAAATTAGTTAAGCCGTTTCTGAATTTAGTTCACTGCTTTAAGAAGCTTTGTATTCATTCCTGCTCCTCTGGGACAGTTGCTTCTGTTTGACTCTGGTCAGCCATGATTCCTCTACGCACCTAGGAATGTTCTTTCTACTCAATACAGTTTGAGGTAGTTTTAGTCTTGTATTGTCAGTTCTTTCCACAGCTGCTCACAAGATTAAATCATGCTTGACTAATCTGATGGCCTTCTATGGTGAAATGACTGGATCTGGGAAGGAGGGGTGAGCAAGAGATGATGTTTCCCTTGACTTTAGCAAGACTTTTGGCACTGCCTCCCATAAAACCCTTTTAACCAAGGCAGGATATTAGGGATTGGGTGGAAGGGTGGCTGGACAGCTAGAAGAAGATGGGTGAAACACTGGCTGGATGACTGGGATCAGAGGGCAGTGGTTAATGAGTTGCATTTTACAGACCCCTGCAGTTCTCTACTTGTTGCTTGTTGGGTGTGTCCTTTTCTACATCATCAATAGCCTGGAGGAGGCAGTGCAATGCACCCTCGTCAGATTTGCAGGTGATTAATGCTTGAGGTCAGGGATGCTTTTCCCGGGCAGGCCAGAGGAATGGATAAACAGGAACCCCATAAAATTCAGCAGGGAAAAACGCCAAGCTGTCCTGGGCACCAGGGCAGACTGGGACTGCTAGGGAATAGCTCCGTGGAAAGGGCCATGGTGAACTGGGCATGTGTGTGCCCTGGATCAGCACTTTCAGTGCTTTTCCAACAGAACCTCTGCCTGCAGAGCATTTAGTTGAGGCAAATCAGCTAAACACAAAGCTGTTAAGTTTTGCCCTTTCCCCGTGATTCAAGTTCTCTCTAGCAGTAGCATGACTTGCCTGTGACCTCTGAGCAGTAAGTACAGCCATGATTACTGTGTGGTCTTAAAAGTTAAGGATTTTTGAAAATTATGTGACCTGGGTGTCAGGATGGTTTTGTTACCTTTCCAGCTTCTCAAGGTCTTCCCTGTCTTAAGGGTGGCTGTTGGACTCTGTGGTGCCCCTACATCTTCGTGATGTGACAAAGAGCACAGTGTATGGGAAGAGCAGTCATGAGGAGGAAGAAGCCACTGGTACCTTGCCACCAGTGAAGCAGCAGGTGGGAAATGGGGTATTTCACTTGTGCTGGCACTGAGAAGTGGCTGGATGTCACACTGGTAGGGGCTGATGTCAGGCAATTCGGTATCTACTGCCAACTTCCAGAGGAAGGCCAGCAATACCGTGTCTGGTGAGGGGAATCAAGCTCAAGAGCATCCAACATCTCTATTTTCAGCTTACTCCTTGGAAAAATCATGAGGGTAGTGCTGTAACCAATTCCCTTTTTAATTTTTTTTTTTCATAAATCAAATAATTTATTGAAAAGAGAAATTTATTTAAGTTAAAAACATTTGGTCTGGCAGTCTTAATGTTGAAGCACATTAATTCCTCTGGCATTGCAAAGAGCTCTTGTGGTGGGCAGGAGCTTTGTTTGCAGTCTGGGTTAGTGAGGCAGGGAGCAGGGACTGCAGTGCAGCACATTTCTCAGTGCTCTGCATCCACTTGAGGGCACCACAGCATTGACGGTAGCAGGGATTTTGTTAACTGCGTGGGGAGCTCTACTCTGCACTTTGAAGGAATCTTCCGGGGGGGGCGGGGGGGGGGGGGGGGGAGGCAACTGCATAATTTATTTAAAACCACCACCACTTTGTAAGAACGTGTATTTCTGCTCTGGAATGTGGGCACTTTGCCCCAGCAAAGCAGAGAACCTCTTGTGGCACACGAATTATACCAGCCCTTTCTGTGGGTGAACAGACTCAAATGGAGAAAAAACAAGGAGAAAATTAGTTCTTAGTTCTGGTGAGATACCAGCTTTTTTTGGGAGAGCCAGGGTAGTGACAACTAATTTATTTGAGAAGGGCCTGTGAGCCAAAGGCAGATACTGTGCTCAGCAAGGGGAGTGGGGCTGGGCATGCAGCCCTCTGCACCCTCCCTCCAGCAGCCAAAGCCATTGCTACCACGGAGATGCTGATTCCTTTTTACATTCCATGTCCACATCCCATGCTTTCTCTCCCTTCAAGCACGCCTTTACTCCCAGGCTCTGACCTTTGCATAGGCAACCAGCCTAATGCAGTCACGTTTGTTACTGCCCTCTGCAGCATCCCCTGCAGGCAGGGTACAGTCCAGCTTTGGGTGCAGCTGCATTCCTTCAGCCAGGTGAGTTCTTTTAACAATAAAGACACCTTCGTGTGGCTGAGGAAGTCCTCCCAGTATCTCACAACTCCCAAGAAAAGCAGAGGCTGAACAAATCCCAGAACAAAAATGGCCTTGGTTCACCCTGCATCCCCTCAGAGGTGTGGCCCCTTGGCTTGGTTGCTTGAAGGAGAGCAATGCTGGCAGCGGCTGAGAAATGGTTTCTGAATTTTCATAGAATTCTTAAAGGTCTTTAAGACTATCAAATCCAACTGGTAACCCAGCACTGCAAAGTCCACCATTAAGCCATGTCCCTAAATGCCACCTCAGCAGGCCTGTTGAGCACTTCCAGGGATGGTGATTCCACCACTTCCCTAGGCAGCTGATTCTAATGTCTGACCACCCTTTCAGTGAAGCAATTTCTCCCTAATCTAGCTCCTCAGTACAACTTAAATGCATTTCCTTTCATCTTGTTACATGGGATAAGAGACTGATCCCCACCTGACTAAAACCTTTCAAGAACCTGTAGAGTTGTAGGCTGATAAAAGGTGTCCTCCAAGCCTCCTTGTCTCCAGGCTATATGTCCCCAGCTCCCTCAGCTGCACATTGTAAGACTTGTGATTCAGATCCTTCACCAGCTTGTTGCTGTTCTCTGGACTCACTCCAGCCCCTTGGTGTCCTTCTTGCAGTGAGGGGCCCAGAACTGGACACAGCACTCGAGGTGTGGCCTCACCAGGGCCAAGTACAGAGGAAAAGTCACTGCCCTGATCCTGCTGCTCACACCATTGCTGATACAGGCCAGGATGCCACTGGCCTTCTTGGCAAAAACACTGGCTCATGTTCAGCTGCTGTCACCAGCACCCCCAGGTCCTTTTCCTCTGGGCAGCTTTCCAGGCGCTCTTCCCTCAGCCTCTAGTGCTGCAGGGGGTTGTTGTCACCCAAGTGCAGGACCTGGCACTTGGCCTTGTTGAATCTTACAGTTGGCCTTGACCCATTGATCTAGCCTGTCCAGCTGCCTCTGTAGTGCCCTTTTGGCAGAAAGGGTTGACTGAGAATCTGACTAAAGCAGAATGAACCAGTGGGTGATCTGTTCCTGCTAGGGCCAATTGTTAACAGGTCAGGAGCCCTTAAAAGCACTGTAAAGAGCTGCCTGGTGAAACCTCCTGAAGGCTACTTGAATTTGAGCTTACTACCTCAGAGGAATAGAAAGGAGGAGTGCTGCTCTGGCAAGTATTGCAGGCCTTGGAGTTGTGCCCCAAAAGTGTTCCTGTTTGCATCTCAGAAGCTGGGCCACTGCAGGCTTGTCAGCACATGAATGGGCTCCCAAATGCATAAAGCTTCAGTAGGAGAGATCAATGCAAGAAAGAATATGAATTGATTTAATTTGGGGCTCAGCCCAGGATCCAAAGGGCCCTGGCTGGCAGGGTGCCAGGCAAATAAACAGGAAAAATGGGTTTGAGTCTCAGATCTGCCACCAGATTGTGTGAAAAACTGTGTCTTCTCTGAGCTTCAGCTTCAGTAGCTGCATACTGCACTTCATTATCTTCACATTCAATGGCCTAAAATATAGGGGTGACATTGCTGTCTAGATTTGTTATTTATGGCCTCAGTGAGAACCTTACCTTTCTCAGTGACTCATCTCTTTCAGAACTCCTCTGCAACAGATGAAATTTCACCAGATATAAAGACTTTCGGCAGGCTGGTGTTGGTCTAAAGGGTGGGAAAAATAAATGCCTCTTGTCCCTGGGTCAGCTGCTTCCTTGCCAACTGTTATCTCTTTCAGCTCTGTTGAGTGAGGTTGGTGATCAGGCTGTGGGATTTGGGACTGTCAGTCATTATGCTGAGCTTGTGCCAGCTGGGAGTGAGGTGCAGCCTGCACTCCCCACAGAGGCTGCAAATCAAACAACAGCTAATTTTAATGAACTGCTTGAAGAAAAAAACATTGATAGAAACAAATCCCTGGGTTTTCACAGTGAGAACCTAGAAGTCTTCCTGTGGCAGAGCTGTTGCACTGAGTGAGCTGTGTGAGGATCTCCCACTGTCTCAGCCAGCTCCTGTACTGGGACTGTCTCTTGCTTCTTGAGTCAAAGTGTGGTCTGAAAGCCAAGGGCTCAACTCCACAAGTTGTTTTACCTCTTTCCTCTGTCAGACCAGAAAACCAATTTTCTGGAAAGAAAATGGAGCTATGTGCTGTGAACATTGACTCTAGCACGTTGTTCTGGACTTCAGCCTTTTTAAGCAGTTTGATACAGGTGTCAGAAGAGAATCTTCTGGCATCTAAGAGATCACTATTTAACAGGCCTCTGCACAGTTCAAAAGGGCCCTGAGAATTAGGCTTGACTATACTTTTGTGGTGTATTTCAACCACCTTTGGAGGCCTTAGGCTCTTTTCCAGTTGTCTATGAACTCTACTCTCCCTTTGAGGTGCTGGGTAGTTCAGTTCTACTTCTAAGTCTTCAGTTCCATTCTCTTTCTGCCCCATTGCTCCATCCATGCCATGAGTGTCTGCATGCCAATCCCTCTGTCTCCTGGTTTTCTTTCATATAGATCCATTAGCTTGGCAGCTTCTACCTTTACACCTTCCATGGTTCAACCCCAGCCAGCAGTCAAGCCCCACACAGCCACTTGCTCACTCCCCCACCCGCAGGATAAGGGAGAGAATTGGGAGGTTGAAAGGGAGAAAACTCGTGGGTTGAGATAAAGACAGTGTGCTAGGGAAAATAAAAGCTACGCACACAAGCAAAGCAAGGAATGGATTCAGTACTTCCCCTGGGCAGGCAGGTATTCAGCAATCTCCAGGAGAGCAGGGCCCCATCACACGTGGTGGTGACTTGGGAGGAGACAAATGCCATCACTACAAATGTCCCTCCTTTCCTCCACCCCATCTTATATACTGAGCATGAAGTCATATGGTCCTGAGTATCCCTTTGATCCATTGGGGCCACCTGTCCCAGCTCCTCCAAACCTGCCAGGCCCCCCCAGCCCCCCACCAGCCTGGCAGTACGAGAAGCAGAAAAGGCCTTGGCTCTGTGTAAGCCCTGCCCAGCAATAACAGAAACGTCTCCATATCATCAGCCCTGTGTTCAGCACAAATCCAAAATGCAATCCCCTAGCAGCCACTTGAGGAAAGCTAACTCCACCCCAGCCAAAACCAGAAAAACACCTCATCTTCTCCAGTGCACGTTTTTCATTCAAGTTCTTACTTTACCACAGGTGGTCCCCTCGGCCAATATCTCTGTTGCAGTGAGGTACAGATTTCATCTCTGTGTCCACAGAGCAGTCATTGCAAATCTGTTTTGTATTTCTAGTTCTGTTTTGTACAGCAGCACTTCCCCAAATAACCATTTCAGATGGAAATACTAATCATTCAAACTTCCTGGAATATCTACATGCAGTGGAACATAAGGATGAAGGTGCAAAGGACTCTGTTAATAAATTTAAGTGAGGTTACACAGTTTACCTTTTCTCTTTTTCCCACTCTATATCTCCCATGAAGACAAATGGGGAAATCAGAGTTATTTATGTAACACTGGAGAGAAGGGCCTGCTTGTGTTTAAATACATGTATGTGTAAATTATTTTTTTTTTTAAAAAAACAACTTTTATGTCTGCCAAGTGAACATTAAAGCACTGGTTTCACAATGTAAAGTAAAGGCAAAGTCAAAGCAGTCCAACTTGAGACTCAGTGTTGAATAATACTCACTGCACTGTGGCTTTACAGGGTAAACATGGTCATGTTAGACCAGAGATTAGCGTTTTCCATTAATTTTACTTGTTCCATAAACAAGGCAGGACTGTGTTATTTTTTGCTTTTAAAGCAGCATATTAACAAGCACATGCTGCTGCTGGATTCCAATTAAAGGTTAATTGCAGTCAGCTGTCATATTGGTGGCTTATCAGTTGTTTTCTATCTGTGAAGTCAACCTGAATATAATTCTCTGTCCTTGGATTTTGCAATTACATCTGGGTAGTCTGGTTTACCTTTAAGATGGTTGGAGTGAAAATGAATAATATACTCATGAAGATGATTGTCAGATCAAAAGTCACTGGGTTCTTGCAGAGAATTAGTAGGTGTGTGGTCATCATCCTGTTTGTAGCTAATCTAGCTCTGCATTTAGGGACTCAAAAGTGTACCTGGATTTGTCCAATGATGGAGTGAGAAAATAAAATAGGAAATAGGGAATTGGAAATAGGGTGGCAGAGCAAAGCTTCACAATTCTCTACAAACAGGGAAGTATTTTCCTACCAGCACTGTTCTTGTTATGTGTACTGTCATAAACAGTACCTGCTGTGTGATACGCACACATGACGGCATATCCCAGAAACCATCTTAGAAATAATGATATTTGTTTGTCAGAGTTAATCTGCCTTCCTTCTTTACTTTCACATTTAGAAATCTTCTGGGCTTTGAGAGCAGTAAGCAAGGATGCACCTGTAATTTGCTGGAGCTTGTTTACTTCTTGTATTCATTTGTTTTGTGGTGAATCCGAAGAAGGTCAAGGTCCAGTTGTTTTGCCTGCTCAAACATCCAGTGACAAGCAGACAAAACAGAAGGCAGGAAAGAAAGGCTTAGAAGAAAACATTTGTTTATAAAGTAAATTAATGCCCATTTTGATATATCTTCATATGTAATTGTTTCTTTTAGCAGTTTTGAATCATAGTATCAGCTCTGTGTAGCAAAGGCACATCCAAACCCAACCACTTGTGTAGTTTCTTGTAGACATCAGTGATGGCAACGCTTATTTGCAGGAAATAAATTATTTTGGTGTTAGAAAAGAAAATTAAGGGGGGGAAACAATCTTCTCACTTTCCTCTATTTTATCTTCTTTGAGATTAACACTCCCATAGTAATCTGTTGGTTCAGGCCGTGAAGTGCTAATTTCTTAATAATTAATAACAGTCAAAACAAATAATCAGCAGTAATAATTTTTTCCCAATAATTTTATTTGCTTGCCAGTTTTCTTCCCTAGTTGTTCACTTCTTCTAAATGCCTCCATCTGTTGAGATTTCTGTATCAGGATTTAATATGTAACAGAATGCACCAAGACCTCACACTTAATCTCACCCTTATCCTTATCAAAATATTCATTTTTCAGAAGGTTTGATATTCCAGAGACCTCTTCCTCTCTTGCTATAATTATTTAATGGGATTTTCTACAATCTATTGATTATTTTTCTGTTCTCTTTCTGCCTGAGGTGACATTTTGGGTCAAGATCTGTGTTTTCTGAGGCTGTATTAACAATCTGCTAATCCTCTGGGCACACTGAAACATAAACTCAAACAGAGGGTGAGGAAGGCCAGCTAATAAAACAACTGTGCTTGTTTTTTGTTTTTTTTTCCAAACCATATTGCTTGCTGTGGGCACATGAATTGGGGCTGGGGGTGATTCTTCCAAAAAAAATATTTTTAGCTGTTCTGCATGCAGTTTTAAAATATATTCTGTATTATTTGTTTTAACTTTAGAAGTTTTTCAAGTGATGTCTTGATGTTACAAATAAAACCAGAATTACTTTTGCTCCTATTTGTTTGACTTCATTTTTGCTCTGGGTTTTTGGGATTTAAAGTGACACTTGTAGTCACAATAAACCAAACATCCCATGTGAATAGTTACTCAACAGAAAACGTGTGTGCAACTAAAATTTTCACAGGTTTGTTTTCTACTGGGTGTTCCATTCCTACATTTGTTCTGAAAAACAAATCTATTCTTTGTCCCAGTTTAGAGTTTATCAGCAAAATGATGTTAGCATGGCAGCAGAGCCAAGGTGAGTGCTGCCCTTTCCAAACTCTGCTTGCAGAAGTGTGAGAGACTGGGCAGGAGCACAGAGCTCTGAAGGGGTCACCTCCTACCACAGGATGGGGCCTGTTGGGCCAGCTTAGTACAGCTTGTCCCAAAAGCCTCTCCAGACACAGAGCTGGGAACTGGACTGAGGTACCCTCCAATGTACTGTCACCTCCACACGTGTGGCTGCCGCCAACTCTAGTCTCAAATGAGATCAGTAACGAGCTGTGTCATTTGTTCACACTTCTGAACTTGTATAACACATGATGGGCAGGGTACTTGGTGTGGGTTCAGAGTAGGAGTTCTAACATGAAACCATTTGTATAATGGGATTTGGGCATTTCCCAGGTCAGTTCTACTTCATGCTGAGCTGAGAGCTTGGTAAATCCTGGCCTGCTATGTGAATAGCTGTAAACTGTGCAAAAAGAAATCCTTCTGCCCTGTACAAAACAGAATTTCATCTCCACAACAGAAGGCATCAAATACTGACTTAGTGGAAGGAAATTCTAAAGCCTTTCCTGCTTGACCTAATGAACCAGAAGCATATGAGGCAGGAGGAGGGAGGAAAAAGGGGAGAGGTTTGGGCCAGAATGACCTGCACTGTTGGATCTGAGCTATAAAGGGAAACAGGTCCTGGAGGTATAAATGCCTCAGGTCCATCTGAGTTTGGAAGTGAGCTCCCACGAGCTTATCACAGAGCTCTAACCATCCTGTCACAGGGACTGGGGAGGGTGAAAGGACTGGTGAGCACTAACCAGACACGGCAGACGCGTGTTTCTCTTGGTCTTTTGTTTCTTTGAATGCATTCACACAAGCCTTGCAGTTAAACTGATCTGATTCATGGTTTTCAAACCTTGCCTTTCTGAGCACAAGGGCAGGACTCTAAGGTGTTCCCTTCAAGGTGGGGGATTTAGGTATCAGACACACTCCTGAGGACAAAACTTCTACACACATTTCCCTGAGTAGCTAAGGGAGAAAAAGGTATGTCTCTGCTTCGTTTCAAAGGCTGATTTGAGAGGTGACAATGGTTGCACCTCTGAAGGAAAAATACCTTCCAGTAGCCACTGTAAGCTAGGATCAGTCACTGGCCTGTAGCATGATAAAATCATGCTGGAACTGGGTGGTCTCAAAGGAGAATGTTACACACTCGATTTCTTGCCCAGTTTTATAATGTGTTTGAAATCAGTACATTGCATACATTTCAGTTTCCATTGCTCTAATGATCTGATGATTTCCTGAAACACTTTAATGGAGTTTCCACTGACCTTAAAATAATAGTGTTTTTTAAAAAAGTGGTTAAGTGCAGACTTTTATGAGACAAATGGAGCCAGACTTCTCTTTCAAAAATATGACTTTTGCAAATGTGCATAGTTCTAAAAATCTCAGAGCTGTTTTTCAGAGTGACAGAAATAACATAAATGCCAGAGTAAGCAGCAGATGATCTTGCAACACTGAAGTTTCAATACTAAGTAATTTACTGTATACAGAAACAGGTCCAGAAGAAGGACTGAATGTCTTTTAAACTACCACTGAACAGCATGGAAGTGCCTGTGTCTTGTGGCCACCTTTGACTCAGCAACTCACATCTTCATAGCACTATTTGCATTTATCCTGTCATAATCTGTTCTTATTAAATGTGCTCTGATTGATCTTTCCCTCCTTTCTCTCCCTTCTATTTTCAACCTGTACTATTTAACATTTTCAAGTTTCAGAATCTTCTACTCTCTCAGCATCCTAGTTCTACAGAGACACTGTGACTATCACTGTGCCTGGGCTTGAGCATTTGAAATCCATTTCCTTAGCCTTAATTTCACAGGACTGTTTGCTCAAAACCATACATGGTGTCTGTCAAGGTTTTCATTCTTTCTTCTTCACCCCTGCTGGACTCCATGGTTCTCAGAAAGCTGTCTCTTTCCCCAGTGTATCTTGACAGCTGAGCCTCTAACATGGAGATAGAAAAAAATTAATTTACAGTTTACAGTACGACTCAACAGCTTTTCTTTCTCCCCAGTTTTGTCAGACCAACCTATAAAAATATTAAATAATATTTAAAGAAATATTTGCCTAAAGAAATAAATTGCCTAAAGAAATAATTGCCTAAAGGCAGGTAGACTTGTGTCTTTATTGGCCTTCATTGCTGCCAGTCAGGTAAAGGTTTAACAGATTGAGTATGCATTGTATGTAATAACAGAATTTTCTGGTTTTAAGTACTCTGACCTCTTAGAAAATACAGATTTTCAGATAAAACTGCTTTCTTCTTTTCCCCTAATCTAAATAGACAGATATTTAAATCAAGAGAGAAGTTATCAGTAGAGAAGTTATCCTATGGCAAACAGTGAGAGAAGTTTGGGCATGTTAATTTTGTAACAGGGAAAATTCAGTATGTTAGTCCTATGTTTCTTGCAGAATAAACCTTCTGATCTTTTTGTCCCTATATATTTCAAAGTAAAATGAAAGAGTTTGGGATTCAGTTTCTTGGGCCTTGCTAATCTGATCATAAATAAAATGTATAAAGGCAAGTCTGAAGATATACACCACATATCTAGTCTGCCATCTAACCTTCACTCACCAATCTGTGGTACTTATGGAGTGCTAATCACTAGATTAGGCATTTATCTTCAATGATATAAGACAGACTTCAATAAGATAAAGATAAACTTCAATATGATGGTGGGCTCTACACTACATTAAAAAGTTTATCATCTAAACCACTCTTCTCAGCAAGGGAGGGGGCTGAAGGAGGAGTTGCTTTTCAATGCCACTCTGGAGATGGCATTGCTAGCCAGGAACATTTTCTAACTGTGCTTTGCAGCATTTTTCACTTGCTGAGCAATATTAAGCAGTACATCTATCTGTATTTAAAATGACAGATGGTGCCTGTCTCAGTGCTGATAAGGGTGTCTATACAAACACCATCTCCTCAGTGGGGGAGCTGGAAAAAAACGGCACAGACTTGTACAAGATCACTTCTGGTTTATTTTAGAACCTCTACATCCTAACATGTGCCCTTATAAATAATTGCCAATTTACCCATGTAAAAATTTCAGTATGAAGAAAGCAAACAATGGGTGTTGGGCAGCTTAAAAGCTATTCATGTTTTCAGATTCATGTCCTTTTCCAAATACAACTGAAACCAATCCCTTACCTGTCACCAAGGAAGAAATGTCCCAGAAGCAGCACATTTGCTACTGTGTACAAAGTGATGAAGAAGGCTCTGACCCCATGTTCCTGCGAGACAGGTTAGAGCTATTAAAAAAATCACGGAAAGAGTTTACTTATCCAGCTGGGTTTGTTTGTTTTTGCTTGTTTGTTGGTTTTTTTGTGTCTTTCCTTTCTTAAACAACATGAAGAGCCGTTTTGGGTTTATTTATGCATATGTATGCAAAACGATCTATTGCTTCTTTAGATTTATAAGAAACTGAAGAGTTAAGAAATATGTTCCTGTGTCATCCTGTCTTCTACCTGAGAAGCACTGATGAGCTGTTATTTACTTTCTGTGCTAATGTTTTAGTCTTGTATTTGGTTATAGCTCCAGATGGCACATGTTTGCCTTCACATTTGCCACAGCTGAGACATAGTCAGGCAGCGTAATATCTCTAACAAAATGTCCTTGGTTCAAAATGAAGATGAACACTCCTACTTCAGCTAGTGAGCAGCACCTGCCAAAAAGTCTTTAAATCTTTTAATGCTACTCCAAGGTTTCCTGAAACAAAGAACAGGAGGACATGAGTTAAATATGATGCTTTGGATAAGTTTTTAGGGAGGGGGCTTCTCAGAACTCCTGTTTTGCATCAAGATTTGGGGCAGAAGTTCAGAGACACTTGCCTTCTATCTAACTCATATCTAACCAGAGGCAAATTTAAAACAGGCCTAGTTTCAGTGATAGACAACATTTCATGGCAGGGCAGCTGGCTCTCTATTAATTCGCTAATTTATTCAAATGGCTATCATCCAAAAGATGCTGATTTTATCAGACATAACCAACCAAAGTATTTTAAGCACATGCTTACCCTCAATCACTTGAGCTTCAAGGTAGGCTAAACATGTTTAAATTAACTCGATTCATACTTCATGTAGACTTGCTTCAGATATAAGGGTGAAATCCTACTTTACCATGGCATTCTCATAAGTTAAAGACACTGTTTCAGGACCCGTTTAAAAGTTGAGCAGGCTTCAATGTGGGCCTGGTATTTCCCAGTATCTGCCTAGCCAAAGCTGGCAGTCTGAATGGTAGCTCTTGGTTTCTCTAGCTGAGAAATTAATGCCTTTATTGCCCAAGAATGATGGAGGAAATGGAACCCTTCTAGAAAGATAATGGTTTTATTACTGCTTCCTTTTCTTAAGGCTGTTAGAGACGTCAGCTGTCCTCAAAAGTGCCAGTGACGTGGAATTCACCCAACTTCTCCCAGGAAGCACATTGTATAAAACTCCTAGATATTCCTGTTCTGAAGTCATGTGGATGTTTATAGGCCAATTAAATGCTTGCAAGTGAGACCAGAGTGATAAGAGGTCACTGAATCAAGGGATATGTGCATTATATCAACCTGTTGTGACGCCAGAAAGGCTGCTGTTAATTTCCTAGGAAGGCATTTCCTTCTTATAGCCCATATGAAATAACAGCAGAGGATTCTTCTCCACAAATGCATCTGCCTCCAATCTCACCTTTTAGAAAAGTAGGAGAGCTCACATCAGTGCTTGGAAATAACATAGTTACAATATACATGGTGCACATACGTATAGTCCAACATGTATATATGGACACTCTACTATAAGGACAGTGTCAGATTTCCTGTCCCATATTTAAATTATTATTCTCTTTTAAACAACTCACTGCATCGAGTGAACTATTCTGAAGAGCAGTGCCCTCAAAATTTGAGAATATGAATGTCTGCTGATGGTACAAAATTCTTTGGAGGATAAGTATATAAATGAAAAACAGAAAAATAACACTGATGTAACTGTGTCTTATTGTTCTCAAGCCAGCATGCTAGAGAAAGCTCAAATAGCTAAAAATCCATGGGGTTTTATCATATTTGTATTGTATGCTTCCTTAACATTTGAAAGTACAAAGCATTGCTACCTTAGCATCAAGACTTAGATGCTTTATATCCAGGTGCATGTGGCTGCAACCATTCTACAGGTAAGATTTAGAATGAAATTTAAATGTTGCCTAGTTTATGAGTATAGAGCTGAATTTGGCTGCTGGTCTTCTACCTTTGAGAAAATTGGTTCATGCAGAAAGTTCATTTCAGGCAATTTTGAATCAGGATGACCAGGATCAGTTTCACCTGCAATTCAATGTTGACTCATAATTCTAAGTAATCATTTTCTCAGGAAAGCTCATAATGCGTAATGCATCCTAGGCACTCATACTGATTCAGTGACCTTTACTCTGATTTTTGGAAAACACTCATCAAGTTACTATGTAATTATATATATATATATATATATATATGTATATATACACACCAGGAATTTCTGATAGAAATATAATTTGCTCCTGCCTCTTAGATCGACACACAACCAAAGGAAATAAGTGATGACAAATAGAAATGGTATCCAATATCATATGTTGCTGACATCAGGATTCTGCATATGACTGATGCAGACCTCAGAAGGAAAAGAAAAGTTGGAAAAGAACCAATTTAACCTGAAGTAGAATTTTCATAAGCACAGTTAATAGGAGCTGTGAAATAATGACATGAACTAAGAGAGTGAAATGGTTAACCACGAGATGTTGCTCTTGGAGCAAAGGAGCTGGGCTGCTCAGAACTCTGCTGCCTAGATTACTGAAACATCACCACGCTCACCAGAAGTTAGGAGACAGAACTTCTTTTCACAAGCAAACACTTTGCAAAAATGATTTTAGTGAGCTCAGTCTCTCTTTCTCTAGTACAGCCATTAGCCAATCAAGGTAATTCACACTGAACCTCCGATGGCAATGGCCCAGTAACTGGAGTTCATTCCATTGAACCTCAGCCCAGCTTAAATTTTACATCATGAATAAAAAGGATGGGACTTTCTGCAGACATCCTGGGGACTTCTCTGTTGTTGTGCCATTTAATTTACAAAGCTCTTTGATATCCCAGCAATGAACAGCAACAGGGAGCTGTTGAATGAATGGAGAGGTGGACAAGCAAATACCACGTGGTATTCAGTGCTGTGTGTGCCTTGGACCTCCACAGCAGTGGGCAGTAGCTGCACCTCAGCAGCATTACACTCCTAATATTATCAACTTTTAAGCAGTCATCTCTTCCTCCATTTTCCTCTCTTCAGAAGGGGAAAATTTTGCAACATATATCAGGAAGAGGTAAAGAAATGTAATTTTTAAATTGGCCCAGCATGGAAAAAAAAACCAACCTGGTGCAGCAAAACACAAATTTGTAGTTATGCATCTGGTGGTGGTGGGGGGGCCTTTACACACCAAAGGCTTGGAGATCTGGCAGATGAAGACCTTCAAGCTGTTGTTTTTAATGCTCAGTTTTGTTAAGACATGCTAAGATCCCAGATGGTAGGAATGCATAAACATCTTGCTTGGTGAAAAAAAACTTAGTACCTTTTCACCTGTATAAGAGCAAGCAAGAGAGTGGAGTGTGAAGTAACAAAAATTTGAAGTATCAATGTCTTCTTATTAAGGCTGAGTTCCTTTCATTCCTGTTGCTTAGTGTTCCCTGATGTTGACTGAAGAGTTCTGACAATACAATCATTCAGCTCTTGAGCTGCTACAAAAGTTCACATGTACGGTAGCATGAATTGCCATTTTTTATTCATCAGTTTTTATGAGGAAAATTTAATTACAAGCCTGTCTGGAAGAAATATTCTGAAGGAGTCATATACTGGATGTCTTGTGTTGTTCTACATCAATGACCTGATGCCTAGGCTGCTCAGGGTAGAGTCACCATTCCTGAAGGCACTTAAAAGCATGTAAATGTGGAACTTGAGGACATGGATTAGTGGTGGACTTGGCAGTGCTGTGTAAATGGTGGGACTCGATGATCTGAAGGGAAGACCCTTCCAACATAATCAATTCTTTGACTCTAAGCCCTCACATTCTGTGTTTGAAATTATCATTTGTGAAATGCAAGAGAGAACACTGTCATGAGCTCCAACAGCTTACCTTTTCTAAAGTTTCTCTCAAATCTCACAGAAACATGAGGTAATTCTGAAACACAGGATTTCCATCCCCAGGACTGCCCCTGGGATTGGCCCATGCCACCCACTCCCCTGGGGCTACAGCAGCCCAGGGACGCCAGCAGCTTGCAGCCACGCCTCGTTCAAAACACACTGGTGCAGGTAAAGTTCAAGGTAACCTTGTGGATCAGGGTCATATCACTTTTCAGCACCTGCCCATGTGTATATAGCTGTACAGTGCCTCCCTGTGTGGCAGAAATGCCCTCTCCTGCTGCTGATGCTTAGCTGCAGACATGCTGTTTCCTGCCACAGAGAACTCTGCCTCCATGGCCACCAAGATCCCAGCTGAGAAATCTGGGAAATGTCAGTGTGAGACACACCATTCTAAAAGCATCCTGTACCAGATCCTTAACAAAGAGCATGGAAGTGAGACCAAGTGGCACCAGCAGCATTGCAGTCCCCACTGCACCACGAGAAGCAAAGGCTGCCCTTGTTTGGACAGGAGAAGAGTTGTCCTGAGAACACCAGAAGCCACATGCAGAAGAGCTTCTGAAGTGCTGTTGAAGACTTCAACTTTTATTAGAAACTTACCTTCTTTTTATTACATGCCTTGGGAGGATCAGTTTGTCCTCATACAACGGAACTGGGCCCCTCTTTTTGTCCTGGGCATGGCACAAGAAGGGGTGGATTTTGACCTGAGAGAGATCCCAGACACCAGTTTATTGAAAAAAATCCTCCTCAATCAGTCTTCAACAGCTATGAATGAACTGGGCAGCTCATCAGCAGGAGCATCTTTAGCAGAAGTTCAGAAGATGAAGAATTTATTGTGGAAATTCTGGGATCTGGACATAAGTGGAAAAGAATACGCCTATCTTAAAGGAATTATTCTTTTTAATTCTGGTAAGTCCTTCGAGAAAAGACACAAATGAATATGTGTATATGATCTAGAAAGAGATTTGACATTTTTATTTATGTATAGACAAATGTTTATTTTTACTCTTTTCTATGAATATAACTAAATGTTCTCAAAAACCGATATTCCACGATTTAACATTTTTTTCTGCCTGATGTGGTTTATTTTGGTTCTTTGGATACATGCAGGATGTCACCCACTGTAAGCCAAAACAATCTCTATCAGACAAATTTTAAGTAGTAAAGAATTATGTGTATAACCTCAAACTGACTTCCAGTTCAGAGGTGATACAGCAGCCTCACCCTCACATCACAGCAAAGGAGAGATGGGCATGTGATGTGAGCTTCAGAAGTAATTTAACAAAGGCTTCCTCAGTAACATGAACACTGGAGAAGATAACCATCTGATTTTCATCAGGAAAAAGGAGGCTGTGTTGAGGTTACACAGCTTTCATGTATGTATATCCTTCATTTATATAATTTAGTATCTTTATATTAAAAGCCTGGTACAGCAGTCACAGAGCAAACTAAGACTACTGATTGCATCCTCTCAGTTCTGATCCCAAGTTCAGGCTCTTTAGGAAGGAAGGTTGCCTCGGTCAACACCATGGAGTGCATGAGTCATTAACAGCTGAGCTCTAAGTACACTAAAGCAAATGGAAAGACTTATTGACTCCAGCCTGCTCTGGCTCAGATCCCCACCTCCTTCCACAGCAATCAAAGTGTTGACTGCACTGTCAGCAGTGTGCTGTACTTGGGACTGCACCAAAAGCATACTTGAATGCTTCAGTTATTCCATTATATTTCTCGTGGTGGATGGTTTATAGGCTGCTCAAAGGCTGTGTGACTTTGTATTTGTTTCCAATGGGATTCAAATTCTGATTCTTGAGGTGTAATGTCATCCAGATGCTTGGTGTTGCCTTGAGTGTCTATGCCGCAGCATCAAACCAGAGGAGCTTGTTTCAGTGCAACCTTTTTTCACAATAAAATCAGGCTAAAAGGAATCACTGGTTATATCCAGGGGGATGATAAGAGGAGAAAGGCCTCATTTGCAGCAGCTTACACAGTTTAACTAGCTGGCATTTTTATTTTCTCTGTGGGTAAAATGCAAGTTTTGCTTAAGGAGAAAGTGGCAGAAGCAGGAAGCTGCTCCTTCCCCAGGGTGCTGTATGAGAGAGCCAGCAGCCCTTGATGCTGTCTGCAGACACATTCCACTGTTTCAGGAATGACACTCAGCAGTTAGGTGGGATGACCCTATTCTCTGGAGTATTTCTCCATAAGCTGCAGAAGACAGCCTGGACAGCATCAGTTAAGCTTAGATTCAGTTAAGCCTCCATAAGAAACAGAGTCATCATCCAACTCTGGGCTGAAACAAGTACTCAGGTCTTATACACAGCCCAAACCACCCTTTGCTGCAAACAAATCTGTACAGTTCTTGTTTCACAACTATTACTTTTAATAGTTTTTCAACAGTTTCCACCAAACTCAGAAAATGTTTTCTACATATTTGCAAGATGTTTTCAAACTTTTCGACTTTTAGCTTGATATTTGGCAAAATGCTACTATTTTTGTGGGCCTCAGTTCTAAAAAGATTTCAGGAAGTCATCAGCAGTTACAATGGTAAACTAACTCTCTTTTGGATTATGTAGTACCTCATTACCACCCTTAATGTTTTACTTCTGTTGGGACCACCAAAACTTACCAAAACAATGGGGAAGGGCCAGGTCCAGAATGGTCCAGAGCTGGGTCCTGAGCTGGAGCTCAACAGGACATCCAGCCATGCAGCTGTAGCAGCCATCACTTGGATAAGGAGCATGACAACTCTGCAAAGGTTTGCTTGTACCCTGATCTCTTGTGGCATGGATGTTGTGCTTACTATCATTAGAAAAATCCCTCTGGCAAGAGGGTGGCAGGCAGCACAATGGAGTGTAGGTTCTCCTACTAGAATCATAGAATGTTTGGATTGGAAGGAACCCTAAAGATCATCTAGTCCAACCCCCCCACCATTGGGAGGGACATCTAGACCAGGTTCCATCCAGCCTGGCCTTCTGGCCAGCTTCTGAGACATTCACAACATCTCTGGGCAAGGTGTTCCAACACCTTACCACTCTCACAGTAAAGGATTTTTGCCTACACATCTGACCTAAGCCTACTTACCTTCTTTCAGTCCAGGGCCATTCCCCCTTCTCCAATCATTACAGGCCCCTGTAAAAAGTCCCAGTCCAGCTTTCTTGTGAAGCCCTTTAGGTAGCAGAAGGCTGCTCTAAGGTCTTTCCAAACCCCTTTTCCCCTCCAGGCTGAACAATCCCAACTCCCACAGTCTGTGTTCATAGAAGAGGTGCTCCAGCCCTCTGATCATCTTCAGGGCCCTTGTCTGGAGTCATTCCAGCAGGTCCATGTCCTTCTTATGCTGAGGACCCTAGAGCTGGAAATAGCAACAGAATCTGTGCAGCACCTCTGTGTAGGAGGCTCTGGCTGCATTACTGATTGACCACATCTGGGCCAGCAAAAACCTGCAAACGAGAAATTGTGCACCAGCCCCTGAGGGGAAACCGACACCTTGCATCAACAGAATCCAGACTCTCCAGAACATACTGGCATTCCCCACTCTTCCCAGGGGAGCTTTGGCTGGGTGGCTTTGGAGCTGTCTCAGTACCTGTGGGTGAATGGTCCAGCTACAAGACCTTTTCTACTTGGACCCAGGCAACAAGTCAAAGGAAGGAGCAGGTTGGACTGTTCTGCCACACAGGAACAGCACTAGGCATGGTGAAAACATTTTTGTGTTTTTGACAGTTGTCTGAAGAGCAATTGGGACTGCACAGTGAAGAGATATGACCAGTGAAAAACAGTGCTGTTATTATATCAGTACTATAAGTATACATATTTATGTATCCAGATATATATTCAAAAACTTCATCAAGACTGTGACAGGGCTTCTGTCAAAAAGAAAGATACTCTTAAGAGGTTTACAGTTCAGCTGGAAACGTGTGTTTGACTGATTATTATTAGAACAGATCTCAGAACAAGAAGCATCTCATTATATGTAAATTAAAACCAGTGTTTGGTTACATAGAACAGAAGACCAAATGGGGAAATTAAGCATATTTTAAGAGGTATAAACTATTACAACTTCATCCTGAATCCACAGAATCCTGACAATTTCTTTTTCAGGAAAAATCTAACATTTGGAACCATCCTCACAGCTTGCAGCTGGTAATCCTGGAGGAGATGATGACTTTTCCAAACTTTTAATTTCTGGCTAGCCTGATTGCAGGTTTGGCTGAGGCTTCTTCTCCTCTGGCAGTGATGTCTAGGAAGAAGAGAGCTGCTGAAGGCTGACAACAGTTAGCCAGATACAGACTGAAGGAAACCCAACCAGGTTGGTTTTGCTCTGGTACAGGGCAAGAGTGCTGAACTTCCTACACTGAAATGAATGATCCTGTGTGAAAAACGCCTGGTGTGAGCTATTCAGACTCTGTTCCAGGGAGGTATGGAGTCAGTCACTGTAAAATATGCCAAAGAGCATGTTCTACCCTCTGTCCAGACTGCAAGAGTGAGGGCAGGAGGCAACAGGTTGCTGAGAGCTACATGGCAAGGCAGTCTCTCCAGGGGCAAAGAATGAACACAGCGCTGAGTCCTTAGCGCCGAGTTCTGTCACCCACAAACGCTCTCAGTGAGCCAGCAGGTCATATGCTATGGGAGGCATGTGATTGAGGTTTGATCATGATTCCATAGGGCAAAGACCTCTCCTTCTTCAGGCACTCCTCTTGCTGAGGCACTCCTCTTGCTCTTTTCAGACTGTAATGAAAATACCTAGATAGTATGCTGGACCACAGTGCCTCAGCTTAGTCTAGTATGCAGGGCAACAATAGAACGGAGATGGGGCTATACTGGAAACCTACATCTTCAGACTGCAAGGCTGCTCACTGCTCCAAACCATCATCTCCTTCTCCTGATGTTGATAGAGCTGGAATATTTCCACTGGCCCAGACCACCATCTCAGTATCATTTAGTGTGTAGACAACACTAGAAAACTTCATCAGTACTGAGCCAAAATTACCTGCTGTTACCATTTCAAAGATGGATTTTAAAGTATTGGGCTAGATTCCAATGTGCTTACAATGCTGCTCAATGCTCATTCCCATTATGAGCTCCAGTTATGAGCTCAATTTCATTGAGCTAGACATATCTTCTTTTTCCAAAAAGTATGTTTAGAAAGTGTTTATTTTTTTTCTATAGAGAAAGTAGTGCTATAAGCTAGAAATCTAGACACCCATCATTACAAAGGGCACAGAGCAGAAGTGTTTACTCAGGATTTGTTATTTTACTTCTTGTTTTGACAGAATGTTGTGTCCTGAGATGGCTCCCTTATGTACAATCACTGCAGCAGGAAGCTCAGAAAGCCCTGATGGAGTTTATCTCAACAATGTTCCATGGAAGCCTCGGCAGGTTTTCTTCGATTCTTCAGCTAATCATGTCCCTTCGAGACATTGATGCAGGTGCTATTGAAGAGCTCTTCTTCAGGCCCATCCCAGGAGAGGCCACCCTAAATGTACTACTTATAGAAACCCTATATATCAAGCCAGACTGGCTTGGAAAAAAAATGACATCTGAGTGATAAAATATTTCATTTTGAAGAGGTCAGAGAATATTATGACCTACATAAACACATTTCAAACAAATCATTGATGCATATTTGTAAGCCATACATGCTTCAACAATGAAGTTATTTTGTAACATTTTAGAATTAAAAGCAGAGAAAATCAAGCATTTCATGATACTGTGTCCTTTAAAAAACCCTTAGTCTAAGTATTTAAAGAGTGTCTAGGAGTACACTTTCCAGTTATGCTAGGTTCAATTATATTATTTCTAGTGAGCATTTTTACAGCTGTTTATACTATATGCTTTTGGTTTTAAGAAACAAGGGCAATGGTAAATTTTATTCAGTTGAAGATAGATACATAAAAGGCTGGTCAATGGTAAAATCAGTATAAATCCTTCCTTTTCCTTGACAGTCCCTAATCTCAATCCTTTTTCTGTTCCACTGAGAACTCTAGTCCTTGGCCCTAATCGCTGGATGGAGCTCCCCCTTAGTAAATGCTTGCTTATAGGTTCTTTTCCAAGTCTTGCAGCAAACTGTGGGCATTAAATCCCTCTCCCATTATATACTAAGTCCTTCCCTAACTAAGGAACTAAACAACATGAATCAAAAATTTGTTGACTGGACAAAAGCTGTTCAGGATTGTTTCCAGAATGGGAATAACAAAGGCTGAAAGTTACTGTGTCATGCCATAAGCAGCAGAACTAATGTAGCCCAGTTTCCTACACATTTAAGACCTTTTCCCTTTAGCCCTGCCTGTACCCTTCTATAATTACCCTCACTTCCTTCCAAATAGATGTCAGATATTCCTTGGACAGCAGAAATGCTAAAATACGGTTTCCTGCAGATGTGTACAATCTGTTCCTACATCTCTCACTGCAAGAGTTCCACGTCTCCACCTCCAAATGCACTATGGCATGCCCCAAAAATGTCTCTGTCTCCTACCCCTCTGGCTGGAGAAGAGGCAGCACGTGTTGGGGTGGGTGCCAAGTGATGTGTGTGCTGACTGCCCATCTGTCAGGATGAAAAAAACATTGAGCTTATACTTTAGCTGCAACAGGGGAAGATATTTGTATCCAATTCCTGTCCCATTCCTCTCCCAATGGTTTCCATGAAACTTAAAGGAATTTCTGAGTTTTTTTAGTAGTGGATCCAGCCTAGTTTTGCTTGGCAAGTGGGTTCAAATTCACCAAATGAGAACTGACAGACAGGTAGACAGACAAAGAGTATGATAGCTTAGAATTCCTTAGACTGTTAAGCTAAAGTCAAAGGAAAGAGAACTTGTAAATATATATATATGTACACATGTATAATGTATATGTAAAAATGCACATCAGAGGAGATGGATGTTGAAAGGACTTCTAGAAGTCAAACAACTAAGGAAAAAAGAAGTTTAAATTATCATAAGATTTTAGTACTTATCAGTTTTGACAAAAGAACACACATTTTCTCCCACGTTGTTAATCGAGGAGTAAATCACAAAAATAAAGGGGAAGAAGCAAACCCCAAACAAGACAAACCAACTAAGCCCTGGCTAGTAGTGATCATGGAAGTAACAACCTCTACAGTAAACACAACTCATGTTCCTGTGTCTCTAAGCTAACTAAACTTTTCAGAACTGCAGATTTTTGGACTAATATTTTCCATGGAAATCCCTCAGAGTAGAAGTTTTCAGTAGCTTTTCTTTTGTTAAAATGCTTCAGTAGTACTGCCAGAGATCTGTTGGTGCAGGGTAACAGGATATTCCATGGTTAGTTGTTTGTGATGCTGAATGAAAACATTAGTTCCAGTCTGTGCTTCTTAAGATTTAAGCAAGCAGAATACATCCAAAACTGGAATTTTTACATTTGATATCTACAGTATCATTTGGTAGCAGACATACAAGTTCAAACACCTCCCAAGTCCTATAAGCTTCTACCTCTACTACAGATGCTCCACTTGCACAGCCACAGGCCAGGGTAGAAGGAGCAGGGCTCATCTGGCCTTGCATATACAGCAGCTTCTGCAATGGAAAAGGGAAGAAGGGCTATGCTCTCATCTCGGTGCTCCCACTGCTGGTTTGAAGAGTGTAGAGAGGGGAAGGAATACCCTCCGCCCAGTGGGAAGAGGGAGGAATTTTAGAAAAAGGTAAAATGTACAGAAAATATGTATAACGGAAAACAGTCATGGGGGCTTAGAGAGAGGAGCAAAAAGGCTGAACAAAAAAAAGGAGAAGAGAGACAGAAGCAACTTATTAATAGAGCTCATTTCTATGTGGAATCCAGCTTACCTTCATAACACAAAGGTCTGCTTAATGACTCACCAGCAACCTGAACCCAGGACACGGTTCATGGTTCTGTAGCCTGAATTTCAGGCTAATGAGAGGACACCAGACAGTCTCTACTCACAGCTTTATTATCAAAATCTGTCCAAGGTCTTTGGCCTTATCTACATGAGGTACAACAGCTTCAACTCAGCTCTCCTTGAATTGGAAGGCACGATGCCAAGCTCCCATGGCTCGGCTCACCTGGAAGACAATGCTGTAGTTTCTGATGATTCTTTTAGCCTGGTGTGAGTCTATGTAACCATGTCTGAAAAGAGTGCCTAGTGCTCCACAGGGAAGACTGTGGTCAATGTCTTGGGTTTTCAAGATGACTTCACCTTCTACCATGAAGGCAAATACTAGGCTTCAAATGGAACTCCCACAAGATCTGATACTCATGGATGAGTATTTGGATACTTTGAATACAAGCTTCTTCAGAAGATCAACAGATCTATCTCAGTATCCTGTTCAAAGGGGCTGAGATACCACTGTCTTGCTGAGGACAGTGGAAGAACCTGTATTTACTGTATTTAAGCGTCACATGAAGTTGGAGGCTGTGCAGGTACAAGAAACTGGCAGGAACAGGAAAGGTGAGGGATTGTAAGCAGAGATTAGGAGTAAAGCCAAGAGCTCTCCCTGCACAGCATCAGACAGCCTTTAGAAGTCAATGGAAATAATCCATTGGAGTGAAGAAGCAGAGACAGAAATGAACAGAAGGCAACAGGGTGACAACAGAAAATCTCTACTCCAGGAAAAAAAGGAAAATGAGAGAGAAAGTGGGAGAGACAGGGAGAGAGAAGCAATGAAGAAAGGTTTGTCACCAGTTTCTTTAGTGTCTGGGGTTGAAAACAGAAGCACTGTTTCTCCAGCTCTGAAATCCACCAACAAAGCATGTGTATCCATCCCCCTCTAGTGCCCAGGAGATGACAGTATTGCCACCACCTAGAGTGTGAGCTTAGCTGCTGGAAGTGTGCCAGATAAAGCACCTACTGCTGCTGATGACCCAGGCAGAGCTTTTGCTCAGGGACACCTCTCCCATTGCTGATTTGTTCAAAATAGTGTATGACAATATTTTTAAATTGTTAGAAGTAACCCACATTTGAAATATCAAGAATGAAAAAGTAACTTCAAATTGCTTGTGAAACGTTACTCCAGCCTCCTTCTTAATACGATCATAAACTTTTTTAATGACCTGATTACAAACTCCTGTGGTTTTCCCTCAGGACTCCCTGCCTTACTTGGGGCAAAGAGTGGCCTGAGTGTGCTGTGGGAATTTATTATGACTGTGCAATGGAGGAAGCTGCTGTCAGATAAGGCTCAGCTGCTTTTATTGCAGCACCATCATTGCAGCACCATCACAAAAGTGGATCTGCAGTGCCAGAAACAATGCTCTTACAGTGAAATTGGTTGAATGACACCTTACAGAGTGTAGGCCAGCCACGTCAATTGAAGTGACATTATTCCAGAGTGGTATTGTCCCGGAAAAAAGCTGCCACTAACAGTGTTAACTGGAGTAAGAGGTTATAGTTTTTCACAGCGGCAAACACAAGACCTGAAAAAAAAAAATGGTTTGCAGAAGTGAAAAAGCTCTCACAGTTGCAATCCAGGTCACAACAGGCTGTGTCTCACACATCCAGAATGATGTATAGTGCTGTAAGCACTGAAAAATCAGTCTCTGCACACCTGAAATGCAGGAAGCTTTCATCAACTCTAATCTAGGTGTTTTCATTTTTCCTTTGTAAAAAGAAGCAGTATATAATAATATATAATAATAATGACTTCCTTTTTTGACACATCTTTGAAGATTTTAATCAGTTTTTGTAAAGAGCTAGTAAATACTGTACTTGAGAACATGAGGGAATCCCACTGAAAATTAATAAATTCAGTGTTCTATGCTAAATTGAGCAGCACACAAAAATAATGGCAACACCTACACACTACAGGGAAAGGATAAATAGAGAAGATACTGAAGACCAAGCTTTAGTAAGCCCCAAGTAAGGCAGTGATCCAGTAACAAAAGTAACATGACATTTCCAGTGGTGGGATCCATCTTGCAAGAGAGTCACTTGCACTCCCTCTAGAGCATGGAGAAGGACATGCTCTGAGGGAGATGTGTCTCCCTTCTCTCAGACACCTGCCTTAGTTTTGGATGAATCACACCATGAAGTGCTTTACTTCTGCCTATTGGTACAGCTAAGGAGCCCACCTGACTATTTGAGATTCACTGCTTAACTTTAACATGGTAAAAATGAAATTAATCCTATCTCTACAGAAGTGGTCTGAATCTGGTTTTCACCTGCAATATTAATTTTAATATCTTCTAATTAGTGTCAGAAGCATGCTTGGATTTGCAGTCCTGACCTTTGAACAGTAGGTTTTGGACTTATGCTTTCAGCTAAACATGTATTTCTAATAACAAAAAACCTGATATAGGCTTGGAAGCAAAGATAATTCTGTGATGTTATTCACCTGCCCATAAATGACCAAGAAGGCACACACAGGACATCGCATTTATAAATCTATGTCCTATCTATATTATCTATATTAATATTTCTATGAAGTTTTTTTTTGTTTGGCTGGTTTGTTTTTTTTTTTTTTTTATTTTCCCTGTGGAATGCCTTTCTTACCTCTTTTGTAGAAACAAAGGCATTTTATTCAAAACCTAAAATTTCACTTTTGCTAGAAAGCACTTGCAAGTCATAATCTCAGACATAATTTTATTTGCAGGCAGGGCAATATTGTAGGGTATAGGCATGTGAAATTTGCAGTTCTTAACTTCATATTAATAGAAGCACACAAGTAAATATATGCCCCTTTTCTATCACAGGTCTGCTGATAAAAGCAGCCTGGCTCAGGGGAAAAAATGGAGACAAGTTTCTACAATAAATGCACAGTCTAAAAAAACCATCAATTCCTTTAATGACAAAAAAAGGGTCTAATTGAAGTCAGTGTTATTATTTGTGCAGAAATCCTCAATCTTTCTCAGTAGGCTAGGAGAGAGGAGGGTGAGTCAGTAGTTTGGTTTTGCTTGGGCTTGTTATCAACTGTTGTCCTTATGAGGTTGTGATTTTGAAAGTACAAGTTGTCATTCTTCCTGTGTTCTCTCTCTCTTTCTCTGCCTGGGGAGGGAGCAGAAATGTTGCAAGATGAAGCACTCCACATCCCACCTAAGATAAGAACACCTTCATCAAAGGAAGACATGGCCACAGCTATCTGCAAGTAATCTCAGGAGCCAAGAATGCAAAGCTTCAAGTAGCGTGGGAATGGTCCCATTCCAGTCACAGCGGAAACAGTGCAACCCACGCACACTCATAACCATAGATTTTTACTAGGAGGGAAAAATGGAAATCTAGTGTGAAAAACAAAGGTCTTGTTTGTGCAGATGATGACACAGTGAAGGGTCCAATGATCTTTCCTAAATGAGATCTTATTAGCAATAAAAAGTAATCTGCCATATACCTGCAACACACAAATGTTTGCTTCCAAATCCACAAATACCAGTTGGTGCCTTGGAATGTAACTTGATGCAGTAGATGGCTGTGGCCACTGCAGCATGAGCAGGGGGTTGCACATTTGTTGAGGAGCAATGCAGTTCCTGGGAGCAAGATACAAAGTATGATGACAGACAAGGAAGGGATGCTCTAACCAGGAGGAACAGGGCACCATCCCCACTGTGCAGCATTGCCTAGGAGCTCAACACAACTGGGAGGGCAACCAAAGATTTAAGAGCAAGTTGTCATTCCTGGTGACATGGTACACACTGGTGATGTATCAGACTAGTCTGTAATCTATTGTCACACAGAAGCATGTAGCTCCTGACCATGCTGCTGTGGCACTCTGGACTGGCAGATGTTGCTACTATACTTCTTCTGGGATCTTGAGTCCCCTCAGCCCTGCTACATCACCCTGTATAGTCCCTGCATCCCTAATTTATGTAGTTTTCACACTCCTCTGAGGCACCAAACATGTGAGCTCTGCACAGCCTTCTGAGGGTGTATGGATAGGTGTGGACTCTGTCGCCCACACTCCAAGTTAGGTGAAAGCAAGCCAGTTGAGATCTGAAAGTCATGTATTTGCACAGATTTAACAACTTGGGTACAGCCCTGGGCCACTCCAGCTACACAGATTCCAGAAGTGGGTGGCATCCAGTTGGCTTGGAAAGAGAGTGAGGCAAATGTGTGTCTGTCTGCACCTGTCCTGGTCAATACATATGAGTCAACAGCATCATTATTAGGAAAATAAGTTTAGGGCAGGGACTAGGAAAGTCCTCCTACAACATCCAATCTAGTCTCATTCATCATGGATATCAATTGTGTATATGATTGCATCCCTAAACTTATCAAGCTCCACCTTAAGATAATCTAGGATGTGTTTGCATACCCTGTTCCTAATAGGACAGCACATAATGGGATGAAGCCTCCTGATCTGATGGTTAGGAACTTTCTAATTCCAGAACTTTCTAATTCCAATTCTAGATTACTAACATTTTATTATATGCACATTCTTTCTACTACCAGTATCGATTCAAATTGCTTTTCTCACTCCAAGTGTTGGATATCCAAGATGTTTGTAGACAACAGTGGTGTCCCCTATCCATCTGCCTCTGGCAGCTCCACCTGCCATCCCTACTCTGATAGGTTGCAACTTCTGGTCCACATCTCACTCTCTTGTTTTGGACTGATGAGCTAACATTATGCTCACTTGACCTCCTTGATGAATCTCTTTGATACAGAGGTGAATCTGAGTTTTGCTTCCATTTGTTCTCCCCTTCACTTGGAGGTCATTTTGTTTCTTGTTCTATGTCAGTATCACATAAGGCTTCGTTGTCCCATCTGAGACATCACCTCTTAGCTATCTCAACCATATCTCCCTCTCATCTGTTGCAACTGTCTTCCCTAATTTTCTCTTTTGCCATTCTATCATCTGCCTGATTTTTCATATCCCTTTCCATTACTGCGATTTAATGTCTCAATTTCTTCTTCTCTATCAGTTAGTCTTTTTTTGTTTTAATTTTGCAACTGCATCCTTCTTGCTCTCTTACCCTTCAGGTTAGTTTCCTAGATCCCAGCCTTAAAGAAAGGATGAAAATTCTCAGATCTCCTCCTACAAATTGCTACACAAGCCACCCTTGCTGTTATTTGTTTTGGGTAGGTAAAGCATTGGTTGCAAGAGTAATTTTTCCTTTGGTCTTGCCTGTAACAGTCTTTCACAAGAAGCTGAATGTGTGCAGTCGTAGGCAGTAGTTTTGACAATACATATGAAACTACCAGTAGGTCTTGTA
Source organism: Pseudopodoces humilis (assembly GCF_049639895.1). Taxonomy (NCBI): domain Eukaryota; kingdom Metazoa; phylum Chordata; class Aves; order Passeriformes; family Paridae; genus Pseudopodoces; species Pseudopodoces humilis. The sequence continues at coordinate 81,628,133 of NC_142202.1, read as the reverse complement.
CCACCTCCTGGCACATTTGAAGGAAAACAACCCTAGGCATTCTTCTACTGCAATGTAAATCTTCCCAGTATCTTCAGACCTGAGCAAAACCACTCCTGTTTTCAATCTCATCCTACTTCTTGCTATTGTCTTTTTGGCATGCTAAGGAAAGTACTAGGAACGCATACTTCTTTCTTTCCACTAATCTCATTTCTGGGTGATGCGAGAAGCCTATCAGGAAGACAGAGAAAGATGTTAGATAGCATAACTGCTCACAAAGTCATCATATACCTAGGAAATACACTTTGTTCTCCTGACCTCCAGAATATTTTGACTTCTCTAGCCAACTTGCTTCTACTGTCCTTCCTTTGAAAGAGAGCCCTCTTTCAAAGGAAACTTTTCATTCATTAATCTGAGCTAGTTTGGACCAAAGGTTTTGAATTCTGAAATGTGTTTTAGTTTACTGAGGGCTCCTCAAAAGAAAGCACTGGAAAGTACACATCTACTGTTTATTATATATGGAGTTTAAGAAAAACAAAACCAAACTCTTTGGTGCTTTCTCTAAAAAGGAGACGATACAGAACACCAATAGCTGTTTTTTTTTTTTTGAGGGGGGAGAGGGGGGTTGGGGCAGATGATTTTTCAAGTTCTTTTTTTTATTGTATCCACCTCAGAAAGTAGATGGGAGATGCAAAGGGGGCTGAACCTCATCCATCTTGGACACAGGAGAAATCAAAAAGGTGGTTATACCCACTCTTGAAAACAACTGTAAATTCTAAGGAGAATCCAGGAAGACTGCTTGTTTAGGTCCTTACATTCTCAAAATATGACAATATCTCAGAACATATTTATCCTCTTCTTGGTCAGATTTTCACATCTGATTGTACAACAATGAAAGGACAAAAGGTACAATAGGAAATATTCAAGATTTTGGCTCAGCTGTGCAAGCAACTCTTGACATTTCTGATAAAACTGTAAAGAACAACATAAGGAAAACAGATATACATATATAAATAATGTTTCCCAGCTTCAGGCATATGGTAACCCACATTTGAATTATGCAGACTGGAAAGATCTTTCCTTCGTGGAGATACAAATACTTATCTGTGGTTTTAAAAACATAAGGCACAGTAAGTGATCAGTTTGATTGTTCCTCCCTTTTCCAAAAAGATAAGTAAACCACCACTGCCCCAGACTGAATCCCGGCATTAATCCATGTCCTGTTAGGCTCTGTGCTAGTGAAAGCCCAGCAGCAGCATCAGGATGTGCAAACAGATCAGTTTATGTGCAATCCACCTCAGTGCTCACAGTGTGCTGCAGACTCCAGGGGCAAACTGCAATGTGCACACAGCTTTTATTGCAGATCGCATTGCATGGCACCCACCTGTTGCCAGCAGCCTGTCCTTTGGAGAGCCTGCACAGCCCCACTGAACATAATTTCCTCTGGGAAACACACTTGCTTAGTGACTCCTGTTTTCCATCAGTCTCTCAAAGACAAAAGTTTTTGATTATTGAACAGTGTACCGGAAAAAATATTGCTTGTTGTATTTCACAAGGGTCTGAGCTCAGTCTCCTAACACACTGCAGCTCCTCTCCCATGATCTCCAGGGCTATGTTGCATCTTTCCGGGGAGGTCCATGATCTACACAGTTAGAAACAGTGTAAGGTGATCTATAGATTGACTGCTAGACTGATCTATTGGGAGTATCAATACTGCTGTCAGATGCTGAGGCTGATAGCATCTTAAATTAGATTCAGTCCTGCTAGGCAGCTTTCTGAAATCTGTAGCTATTATTTGTGAAGGAAAGAAATTTCTGTTGAATATGACCCATCTTTTACGCTGAAGCCATGGTGGCCATGGGACTGTGATGTGCACAGGCATTGAGTATTTATATTTGGAAGGAATATGATTTTCTGCAATCCGAGTTAATAGAACCTGTTGCTTAAGTCATCTTGTGTTACCATCATTATTATTTGGTTTGGCATTTTAACTATTGAAGATTCCTGTTTCAGATAGAGAGTCTCCCACAAGATTGCCTCTGTCTCAACTGTGTGGATATGGCACAATTACTAAAACTCAGGGACTAAGATTAAAAATATTGAATTCTGACTCAAGCAGACATGTAGACTTTACAAATAGTGAGGTTATAGCTTGTGTAGTTACTGTCAGTGTTCTCAGGCAATGCCGGGGCTGAACTGGAGGAATAAAGGATTCCTTGCTTCTAGAGGCAATTGCACACAAAAGAGACATACTGTTAAGAGTTCTCTGAGTAGATTGCTACCACACATTTTTCTGTGAATCATGGATTTCTGTTTTTCTACTGTCACTCACTTTACTGTCACTGCCACATTAAAACTGCATTGAACTGAATTTCTATGCCTATCAGACTAATAGATAACAAATCAACAAAATATCTCTCTTGTGCTTCTATTCCTTTCAGGTGTAAGCTTATCAAATGGGAATGGCAAACTGCTGTATAGTATATTCTGGACTTGTTATTTGGCACTAGATTATTACATAAAAATATGGAAAAATCTGCTTTGGGTCTTTCCAGTTAAGCACATGTGACAATATCTGTGGCACAGCTCCTACTAACAGCATTTGATGAGTTTGAGGGAACAAGAATGAATTTTTTAGGTGCTACTTTTGCAAGGGATTTAATTTCATATCTCTGGGAAATGCTGAGCATAGATTTCCTTATCTATTACAGAGTCACTAGTAGTGCAATTAACTTCCCATACATCAATCATTGAGTGCATTATCAAGGAGACAAGTCTTGCCCTGTGATTCCTGCCACCTACCCTCTCACCAGTGACATCAATTGCAAATCTATAATCAGCATCCAGCTAGATTTAGAGACATAAAAGTTTCTAACAGAATAAATTTCCTATCTTTTTACTTGCAGCCATCTATCTGTCAGCCTGGGTGTCTAAGCCTTGTCAGTTCAATCTTTTTGTATCTATGCCATGTAAATGCATAGCCGGACACAGACAAAAACATAGCCCTTACAACCAAGGCTCTCCAAAGAATTATAAACTTTCTTGCCACCCACCAATGCTAACTGAATTAGATTGGCCTAGGGGCTACTTCCAGCACTCAGATTTAGCCTGACCAGAGGCAGAGGTTAGAAGCAGATGCACAACAGTGCTGATGTTTAATTTTTAAGGAACTCCCACTGGGATGAGTATGCCTTGTTTTTTTTGTGTTGTTTTTTTTTCCTTATTTCACAAAAGGATTGCACAAAAATGAAATCTGAAGCAGTTTTGATGAAAGCAGTGAGCCCTGTTGGTAAGTCATTTAATAATTAGCTAAACAAAGCTCTTGACAGTTCACAGTAGGAAATCTGATTCAAAAAGGGTGGAGAGAACAATCTGATAGATCTGTATTTCAACATATGCATTTCATCAAGTAAATCTTTATTGTTCCCTGCCACCTAATGGTATACATGATAAATTACAAACCAGTAAGCCAATTCTCATTTTATGCTATTTCTAATAGACTTTGATATATTTATTTAAATATAGAAAAAGATGAAAGATTGGGATAAAAATGTGAATTATTATTTCTGGCTTTCAGTGAGATCCAGTCTGCCTAAATTAATCTAAATCCTGTGTTTTAGTGAAGCTTTATTTCTACATTCAATACCTGTGCTGCCTATGGGTGCCACTGAGAACCTATTTAAGGATATCCTGTTCATCTAAATTAAACTTAGGCAGAAGCTTGTCGTATATGTATTTGAAACAATCTTTTATATAAAACTCAGAAAGCTTTAATGTACAACATTGCCACAACCTAGTTGTCTTTTTTGATTGGCACATAGAAATGCTTAATGCATCCTAGATTTCCCATACCCATACAAATTGCACGAGCATTAAGCATTCCTTCCCTTGGTGGTGACCCACAGAATTTTCAGGTACTCTGTGGTGATGAAAATCTTTATTCAAAAGAGAATACTGAAAGATACACTCTATATTAAAATGCATTCTATAAAATAATACACTCTATAAAAAATGCACCTAGATATTTTTTGCTGGAATTAAGAAAATTGATTGAATAAAGAGGAGCAGTAATAAATACAACCAGCTACATTATTTAAAGACAGCTTCAAGTGGGTGATTGCAGTGGTGCAGACAGCAGTGCCACACTGAAAGCAGCATTAGAATCTGAATATGAACCAATGCCTGAAACCTAGTCCAGAAAAAAAATACTTGATAATTCTGTAACTGCACAGATGGTCAAGCTAAAAGGAAGACATATACGCAGAAGAAAAAAATTCCTTCCAGTATGGAATAAATTTAGACAAACAGACAGCTGAGTATGGGATTTGGCTCTTACAAAATTAGTAGCACAGGTATCCCTAAAGTATGATCTCATTTTGTGTAGCTTTGATTATTCACACTCGGAATATAGTTCTTTTCAATCTTCTTGTGCTTGACAGCAATGAAGCATGGGGCTGCATACTGCACTTTGTGCAATACTGCTTCTCTGGCTAGTGATACTAGTTCAACAAATGGCCAAGTGATGCACAGAAATTGATGTCTCCACACGTAAAAGTATGGCATATTTTACAATTATATTGCCACAGTAGGACTTGTTAATTGGCTAGTACATACATTCAGTATGTTTAACTTCAGAAATTACTATTAACATTCTGGGGGGAGATTTATTACTTTTGTAACTGATCACAGCTCCCACTCTGATCAGCAGCTACAGGCCAGTCTGTGGCAAGGTGAACATTGCCTCAAAAACTTACTTAAACCTCTTGAATGTGTTGCTTTGTACATGACTATCTCTAGAGCAGCACCTGCCAGCAGCAGACAGAACACTGTGGAAACCTGTTGGGAACTCATGGGGTCCAAATGTGACTTCTTGAAATCATATGACCATTACTTAAAGCCATCTCTGTATATTTATTTCTTGAACACTGCTTATAATGTCAGCTATATGTACATATATACATATATACATATATACATACACACAAATATATTCAATATACCTGAAGAATCCATCACTCTACTTGTTGCTGAATCTGATTAAGATTTTTGGCATACTTTCTTGACCAGTCAAATTCTCCCTTATTACTCAACAACAACAGGTATTTTACCACTGCAAGGTTAAAGAAGATTATTTTAGTATGTCTTCACCCAGTAGTTTTGCTGTCAAGATAGTAATTTTTGTTTGATCTGCAGTACATTTTCTACAAAAAAATCTAGTTATGATTTGAAGAGTAGAAGTGATGAGAATCCAGCATGTTCTCAGGTAAATTGTTCCTACATTTAACTATCCCCAGGATAAAATTGTGATCCCCATTCCTTGCACAAATTTGATTTCATTATGACTTTTTTTGGCATTAGAATTATGAGCTGTCAACTATTAGAAATCATTTCCCTGTACAGGTATTTCTAGATTAAGTCAGTAGAAAATAGAGGTAAATATGCTCTGTGGTTTCAAGGCAATTAAAACAGATTGAATTAAACAGAGGAGTGGGATTCTCATTCTGTAATTATGAAACACTGAAATGTCGTATAAAGAAAGCTGAATAATGTCTCTATGGATAGACACCGCAGCTTCTAGCCTTGATTCACTCAATGTCATGAATTACTCATGTAATTTAAAATAGGACTGTCTTCAACTTAAGTGTGCAGTGTTTAAAAATCTAAAAAGCAGTTGGTGATGAAACCCACAGTTACTATTCTAGACTGAGTGGGAAGCACTGTCTTACCACAGAGGTGGGTCATACGGCAGAAGTAACCGGATGACTTCTGACCTTACATGAAAATGAGGGCAAAACTACACCATTAAAGCTTCTTTTCCTTTTTTTTCCTGCTCTCTGGCAGACTACAACTTGTCTGGTTCCAGATAGATTGCCCTGACATGCTTTTTATCAAAGTGTAAAATAATAATTTCTCTGCTAAACTGAAGATGGGTTTCTGGCATTTATGCTACCTAAGATGAAACCATTTATTTCTAAGTCCTGTTCATCAAAACCATTACTGCTCTGGTCTTGTTCAGTTTGTCTTACTCATTCTCAGGGGGCAAGAAAACCCTTTCTGTTCCCACATTTAATCTGTACAGGACTGATAATAAAACCAGCCAGGCCAAATGCTATAACTTCTCCTTTTCACGAATACGAGAAAGAAATGACTGTCCCTAATCAGGAAAAAAACCCATTTGTCTGAGGAAGGAGGGATGGGAGAAAACAGCTCCAAACTATCAGTACAGAAAAAGAAGGACAAAGCAGACAATAATTAGGGCAGAAGGGAGACAGAAGACAGCAAACAAAGCACGAAAACAGCTGTAGTGCCAAGCCCTAGGATTAGCGTGACAGGAGTGCTTACCAGCAGCTCCTATAAGAGGGGGTGAAACAACTAATCAACTGTTGGGGTGGAAACATGCAACAAAATTCCTTCCATGAACCACAGAGCAGGGAGGAAAACTTACAGCAACACTGTAACACATCAGACAGAAGTGACAAGGAAACAACTATGCTCGAAGGAATGCAACAGAAATCGCCTGGATGCTTCATCATCTGCAGAAATGCAATTTAAATAAAGTAACACCTACTAGGAAATGTGAGTATTTTAAGGTTCAGCTGCAAGCTATGTAAAAATGTTGTGAGATTTTGAAATACAATAGTAGACTTGAAACCATATGTTTATGTCCAAATCCAATACTGCAGTTTGCTCACAATTAGATGCATGTCAATCAGAGGCAACAACATGGACTTCAAAGGAGTTACATCTGATTGATGCTGGCATAAATATGGGAATAATCTGGTCTGTGTCAGTAGGGTCTGCAATCATCATCAGATCCTCATTAATTGCTTTGCATGATTATTCACAAATAATAGAAATCCCTGCCAGAGTTTTTTAATGGTTGTCAACAATACTAAGGATGTGCATAATGACTAATACACACAGATGGGAAATGCAGCTGATTTCAGCTCTTAAATGTCTGCTGTACAGATTTAACAGAAGTGACCCTAAGTGACTGAACCACTTCCAAAAGAGAAAAATGTCTTCAAAATCTAATTGAAGTTGCTGGAATACTATAACATATACCAGCAACAACATGGATATAATTATTACCCAATCAGAGCTGGAAAGACATAAATGCTGGGACTAAACTCCACCAAAATATTGTTCAGCCAATGTACATTTGGATAAACCTCTTTGATTTCCCCATTTGGTTTTTTTAATTAACAGTGCAAATATCTAAGGTCATGTGGACAAACTATCTTTTGTACTCAAAAGGCATCAACAATTTAGGTGTTAGTATATCTCCAGATACTTTTTTCTCTTTTACCTAGGTCTGACTAGCAGTTGAATGGAAGATATTTCTTCTTTCCACCCTTCCATCATAAATGCTATAACTTCTTCTGTAAGATACTGGGCCACATGACCATTCTTTTCCTTTTCAAGGTTCATGTAGCACCAGGTAGAGGAGACAAGAGTCACAGTATGGCATATACTAACTGTACATAAGCAGAATATATCTTACAGTTTACAGTATGAATTTAGCAATTCACAGATCCAACAACTGACATATTAGTAATAGATGACAGACTCACATGAAGTCCTTTCTATACTATTGCTCTCCATTTTTAAGTTTTGCAGATCTTGCCACAACGATGTGAAAGATAGCTAAATTCTTCCTACTCAGATACATTGTTTTCTGAAAGAAACACAATTATTTGAATAGTAAACTTGGATATTTGTAATATCTTCCACTATTAGCAATACATATTACATGATTATATATCACTTGATAGTTATGATGTTTTCCAGGTACTAAACTTTTTCAAACATCCATGTGCTGCCTTCGGTTGAAGCTGGAAGCAACCTCAACGTTTGACATTTATACTCCTTGTTCATTGTAAAGATGGCTTTTCTATAATTTGTTAAAATTCTCACCCCTTTTAGAAACTTAAATAGTGCCTTGTTTCCCTGGCATACACCAGGATATGTTCAAACTTGTTTGATCACATGATCAATCACTCAAAATTTGAGCATTTTTTCAGCAGTCTCTAAGGATAAAGGTCATGTTAAAGAGTAAGTGGATGGTCTCCTCAATTAGCAGGATGAAGCCTTTAATTTTGCACAATCTTAATGATTAAGAAATTCTACATCAACATGGAAAAAAATACATAATGAAACAATAGTCTGTCGCTCTATTGGGAACGGCGAGATGAACGACACAGACTCTCTCAGGAGTCAATCAGGAGAATTTCTCTCGGTTTATTGCTTCAGATCTTTTTTATAGACCAATACGTGAAAAGTACAGAAAAGAAACTCTTATTGGTTAGTAAACTAACACATCACCATCATTGGTCAGTGGGGCTTACCACCCCTTGACCTTCTCCTGCAAGAAAACAAGGAACAGACAAACAGCACCTGCAAGGCTGTTTTCTGTCTCTGAGGATTGTTTTAAATCCTCCTCATGAATTCTCAGGCCGCTTTCTCAGGCAAGACTGAGAAAGCTATGTGGCCTGCAATTTCCACATGCTCTCTGTTTCAGAGTTAGCATCTACAATAGTCCTCACTGAAAGAACTGTGGTCATTATAGGGATATTCAGGAATGGCTTGGAACTCAGACAGAAAAAATATCTAATCATAAGAGTTACTCATATTTTTTGTTAAATATGAAATCTCATATTCCTGTATTTAAACTAGGTCCTGCCCACACAGGGTTACATATGAGCCCTCTCATTTTAAAGAGGTGATGCAATTTATACATCATTCTAATTTCTAGCCCTTTTCTTTAAGGCATGGTTTTGAGTTAGGTTCTTGGAGAAAAGAAAAAATGTTAACCAGTACTGTTGGTCTTACAGATAATATCAAAACAGGCAGGGAAGTACAATTCAAAGCTTGTAACATGTTGGAGGCTGCATGAAAGGGCCTGATGAAGAGGCATGCACAGGGGTAAGATCTGAAGCACGGACAAAAGTGAAAGTATTGATCTGGAGACAACTAAAAGGAAGCAAAGATGGGTGTACAGAGAAGAAATGGAGGCTGCAAAAGTAGACCAAGAAGATTCACATAGATGATGGAAGGAATGTGAGGTGGTCAATTTGGTGTGAAGAACATTAGAAAGAATGCTTTTATAAAACCTGACAAAGAAAATACGTGCATATGAAAGATCATAATTTCAATAAAATAATGTAACAAAGGTAGGAGCAAGAGTGTTTAGAAGAAAAGACCTTGCAAAAAAGTAATTTAGAGTAAGACTGAGAGCCTGGTTGGATGGGCAGTTGAAAGGGATTTTGAGAGACAGAGTGGAACATGTAATATCTGCAGGTCTATGAATTCTTTGTACCTTTCTGGGCAGCTGCTGGGGTAGAATTTGAGGATTTCAGATACTTGTGAAGGGAGCCTTGAAGAAAGATTGAGAGTTTTACAAGGGCATATAGTGACAGGACAAGGGGGAACTGTTTCAAACGGTAAGACTCGGTTAAGATTGGATATTAGGTAAAGAACTCTTTACTGCAAGAATGGTGAGGCGTTGGAACAGGTGGCCCAGAGAAGCTGCGGATGGCCCACCCTGGGAAGTGTTCGAGGCCAGGTGGGATGGGCTCCGAACAACCTCGCCTAGTGAAAGGCGTCCCTGCCGCTGGCAAGGCAGCTGGAACTAGATCATCTCTAAGGTCCCTTCCAACACAAATCAGTCTAGGATTTGTCGATTCTGCCATGGTGACACGACAACCCCTGCAGTGAAAGAAAAGTTTTAAGGGGAGAGGTGAAGCCTTTGGTTTCAGCTGCGACTGTGACAGCACCGAGCGTGCGGCGAGGCCCCCTGTGGCCGTGCCTATGACTGCGGCCATGGCTGCGCCTGTGCCTACGGCTGTGGCCATGGCTTGTGGCCGTGCCTACGACGGTACCTCTGGCTGTCCCGGTGGTTGCGCCCGCGGCTGTCCCTGTCCCCGTACCTGTGGCCGTGAGGGCGCGGCGGACCAGCGCGCTCCCGCTCGCTGCCGCGCGCCGCGCGCGTTCCCGTGCCCCGCCCCCCAGGCCGCGCCCTCCGCGCGCACGCAGCAAAACTCCCTCCCCGCTCTCCCACTCCTCCACCCACCGCGGAGCCACCGCTGATTGGCCCGTGTCCCGGCGGCGCTGGCCAATGGGAGGCCGGCCCGGGACCCCGCCTCTTTAGAACCTGCTGGCGGCGTAGGGCCCGGCATCGCGGCGATGGCGGCGGCGGGGCGGGCGCTGCGCGCCGCGCTCCCCGCCGGGCTCTGGGGCCGCCTAGCCCCGCTGCCGGGCGCGCCCCGCCGGGCCGCCGCGCACTTCGCTTTCCAGCCGGACCCGGCGCCCAGCGAGTACGGTGAGAGCGCGGCTGGGCCGGGGTCCATCCCGCAGGCCGGCCTCAATCTCGCTCTGCCGCCGGGTCCGCCCTATTGCCCCCGCCTTCTTGGCGCCAGCAGCCTCGTCCGGGATGGGAGGGAGGCAGGCAGGAGCCGCCGAGCGCCCGTTGTGCGCTGCGAGTCGGACCCCGGGCGGCGGAGGCATGCGCACGGCCGCGTGACCCCGCTGTGTCCTCGGCACTTCCACACGGGGGTTGTCCCCTAGAAATCCTGCACTGTGGGTGGGAAGGGCCCTGTGGGCCGCTGGCGGGGCCGGGGCTGCCGCAGGCCCCTCGACGGTAGGGTGGTGAAGTGTTTTGGGCTGTCAGAGCCAGAGGTGCGGCAGATGGGCCCGTCGCGTGCTCAGACCCGCAAGCCCATCCTCGGCCTCTGCCCTGTACCAAAAGCTTCTAGCAGTAACTTGCTGACTTCACATTTATCCTGGTTTTTGTATTGCATGCTTAGGTCACGCATGTGATAATAAACCTGTCACGAATAAAGACTGCTGTCCCCTGAGAGGTTCGAGGTCATCCTCGTGGTCACGTGTTTGAGAGTAAACACAGATAACTTGGAAATGAACAGCGCATGGCGATTGACTTTTATTTCTGAAACGCGTTCCTGCAGATGGCTAGTGCCGAGTTCTCCTGGAAGAAGCCTGCCAGCTGCAGAACAGCTGTTTCTATCACGTGAACCGCACTATGCTCTAGAAAACTTGTTACTTGGTTGGATACCTTGGTGTTGCATCTTTGTGACAAACAGAAGCAGAGTTTTCTCTACCTTTTCTGTTAGTGATAAAGATGTACAGGCGTCCAAGATGCCTTCACAAGGTGAAGCTTGTCTATGGCATGTCCCTGCTTGAGATCATGTGAAGAAACTCTGGTGTGGCATGCTAGTTATTGCTATTTAATTAACAGAAAACGAATTCCCTATTAAATACGCAGAATTAGAAATTCTGTGAAAAGTAGTGGAAGTGAAATAAAATTATGGCAATACTGATCTTGATATTGTTGAGATACTGGTTTTCCAACTTTACAGTTCAGATCTAAAAGGCATAATTAGTTCTACCTTTCCTCTGTGGGGCTGATAGAAAGGCCTCTGTTATAAGGAAGAGAAGCAGGTTAGAACTATCATGGTGAGGAATTTGTGATGGTAGCTTAAGTAATAACCATTAATTTATATCAAATACTGGAAGGATGTTATCTTGTAGAGAAGATAACCTAAGTACTAATGTGAATGACTAGGGAAAGAGAGAAACAGCTGCTGCTCCTCTGCTTTTGTTCTCTTCAGTTTGTAAATTTTGTTCATTAGGGCTTTTGTATAACTTGAACAATTCCCATATTTTTTTTTTTTTTTATATTTTCCTATCCTTAAAGGGCTATGTAAGGTATAACAAGTGAAGTTACCAAGCACAGGAATGTGTAGGAATGCAGCTACTCAGCTAATCAAGTGTGGCGTAACATGAGTCTTTAATGAAAGATACTAACATTAATTAGCTATTTAGAAGAAAGGGAAGCTGAACATTTGTTGAGCGGTACTGTAACTACTGGAAAAAGAATGTAGTTCTCCTTTCTGAATTCTAACACCTGTTTGTATGGGATCTTCATTTAACCATCTTATTAATTTATTTAATTTTACACACTGTATGTATTGGTAGGTAGCATTCTCCTGGACTGTAGCTTCTAGTCATGACTTAAGAGGTTTTGCCAGTTAAAGAGTTACCAAATGTAAGCCAAGCAATTTCTTACTTGGTTTCTTTTAAGAGTTATTTTATTTGCTTGGAGAATCTGAATTGGTCACAGTAGTGAGGACTAGGGTTTTGTTTTGGCCCATCTTTGCTTTCAGGCCTCCTTATTTTTCCCTGCAGTGCTGGAATGAAGAAGGGAACTCCGGTAGCCTTGGTTTGAATTAAACAGCTTGCTTTACTTCAGCACCAAGTTTATTTCTTTGAAGTATGGACTTGATGCTTCAGGCACTTAATAAAGTGTCTGTTCAGTGGCAGTGCAGAGGGCAGGCCAGTGGTGTAGAAAATGTCTGGTAATCATAGATGTCTGTAAGTGGGAAAGGCTGAGCTTAAAAAAATGTGATTTAAGAATGATAAAGTAAGCTTGACTGAATTTTAGCAGAAGGGTCGGGGGATCCCAGTCCTCAAAACAATAATGCATTGGTTTCTGCCTTTAAAAAGGAAGGCATTGTTCCCAGTGTTTGACTGAGCATTGCAAAGCTGCATTTGCTCTAGGCAAGAGCATAGGTTTTTGAAAAAAAATAATTGGAAGTAGAATTATTGTCCTTGGGAAGGCCAAGTATACAATGCTCATCCATCCCATAATTTAAGTTTATTCAGTAAATTAATCTTGGGTATTCCTAACAGGGATCTTGTTTTTGGTGGTTAAGTTTTTGAGTTTTTAGACACGTTTGCACCAGTGTTTCCTAATGTACTTTGTGTTTTGAACCAAATTAAATTGCGGAATCATTTCTTTCACACAGGGCAAACTCAGAAGATGAATCTCTTCCAATCCATAACAAGTGCCTTGGACAATGCTTTAGCCAAAGATCCAACTGCAGGTACCTTATACTTGTTGGTGTGTTTTGTTTTATATAAATTGTGGTTTGAATTGCCTATCTGTGTACAATATTTAATATATTTCTCATGGTCTTTAAAGTTTCCTAATAAGTTATTTCTACACTTTGATCTCAAATCTTAAAAATGTGTTGCTTTAGCGGATTACTAATGGATTATATGGTCTAAGAAGCGGTTGTATCTTCTGTATTATCTCTGTGTATTTCACTTGAAAGTGATTACAGAAGATACATTATTTAATATCCTTAAAGTATAACTGATGAGAACTGTCCTTGAGGGCAGCTTGAGTCCCACTAGTAGGAGTTTTAAAAATATAAGCATTACTTTTAAATTTCTTAAACTTTCTGTTCCCTAAAACTGTTATTTCTTTTAGAGACCATATATTCCTCACTCTATACATTCTGCTTTCTTCCCTGCCCTCCAAAATTCATTTATAGCTTTATTGATTTCTGTCCATTATTGTGCATAGGCAGTGTTAGATTTGCTAGACTTCTGCAGTCTGGATAACCCATAACTTGGAAGATGCTACTTCATTATGGCGAGATATAAAAGGCTTATCCTGAACTATTGCACAAAACTATTTACTCCACTTTTAATTCTTATACATAACAAGAGGTCTTTTGCTTCTGTTGTCCAAACAAAGGCATGATGGCCAGATATCTGAGAGATGCTTCCCATGAACACAGCTTCAAAGGCTGCATCATCTTGTAATTTTGGGTTTTCTTTTTAGTATGTTAGTAGCCCTTTTTGGCACTGCTTGGATCACTGCTTAACCTAAAGTCTGACTAATTGTCTAATCTTTTGGGACAAATTCCATGTTGTCTGTTCAGTACTATGCCTGTACACATTCCCTCTCAATCTCAGCTGTTTTATATGCACCTTGATTAGATTAAACTTAGACAATTGAGGGTAAATTAGGGCCAAGAACAGATTTCATTACCATTTTTCTAGGATCAACCATATGAAAGCAAGTAGAATGTTAGTCCAGCCAGAAGGAACCTACCCTTTTATATATAGTCTTGCGCCTTTAGAGAACTAAGGTTCCAGTCTTGCTCCTCAACTTTGCAGGGCTTAGTCTTTGTAGAGCCCTTTGCAGGACCATGTTGGAGTTCTACAGTCCAGATGTGAGTTCTCAGAATCACTGCACTTACTGAATTAATTAGGACTTTTTGCAATAGAAAACATGTCCTTCATATGTTTTTAGTTGTATGGGAATTGAGCAAATAAGTGTGGAAATCATCATACTTACGTTGATGAGAATTAGAATCTCTCCAGGAAAATATATTTCAGTGGCTGAACTGAATGAGTAAATCCATTCAAGTTTGTGTATACCAGGATTAAATGGGAATACTTTATGTAGATGCCAGCTGGCTCAAAAGTAAAGAGCCATATGATAACAGAAAGGACTTAAAATGATTTTAAGTACATAAAATCCCACCCAAATTATTGTTAAGAATTAGAGAAGTGATTTAGGGACATAGTTCAGTCATACACTCCATGAGTACATTCTTTTTACATCTTTATAGAAGCTGTATTTCTTTAAGAGGTGTCATGGATGTGATTAGCACAAGTATGCTAATCCCTTTTTGTGATTTCAATCAGAAATTTATTTTATTTAATTAAGATTAGTATTTGAAAGGCAAGAAGGTTAACTTTTTATTTTGTGTCCTTTAGAATATGGAGAATATTGAAGAATTGGGGAATAATCAGAACTGATCCTGGTTCATACAAGCGTCTATTGGTGATATTGCTGCACATCTTACATGCTTAAAAATTGAAATGGGAAATACTTGTTTCTATGAAACAGATAACTGTTTTAAGAAAAATTAGACATAACCATTCCCTAAATGCAAAGAAAGAAGCCTGAACAGATTAGTAGATATAAAGCTAATTTTATGAGGCAAATACTTTTAGTGATAAAACTTTATTCACTGCAAGAATAGTAGTGTTAAATACTGAGAACTGTCCTAGTTATTAAATAGTCATCTTTTCTGTAAAGGAGTTCCTTTGAAGTCACTCTTCAGGGGTCTGGAAAGTATCTTTGGAGAAGGCTTGACATTTCATATTAGATTGATATTTTGGAAAAAACTTCAATGTGATGTTTTTTAAAACATCTATATTTATTGAAAACTGTGGATGAAGAATGCAAATGGTTATGAATGAAGCAGAAGGCTTAATTTCAGTGACTCGTTAGTGACTGAATGTAAGTGCTTTTTGGAATTTTACTCAGTTTTAGGCACTGTGTTATTATAGGATATTTCAAAAAAAAAGATAGCTAATGAAAGCCTAACAGAATCAGTTTCATTAATTCTGTTTTGAGACATGAATTCTGTTTTGTGTTGGTGGTCTCGTTTCTCATTAATCTTGGTTCTTCATTTGTTATAGTCAGGCTGTGCATGAGAAATATTTAGATCTAGATAAATCTTGAAGTTTAAATGAAATACTAGGAGTTGCTTTTGTTAGTCTCATATAAAAGCCTTTGAAATATGATTGTTTAAAGGTGTAAGATGTGTTGGAGTAATGTTAGCCTCCCCTGTTCTTATTTTCAGTTGTATTTGGTGAAGACGTGGCCTTTGGTGGAGTCTTCAGATGTACAGTTGGGTTGCGAGACAAGTATGGTAAGTTAATTTATAAATCTGACATCAGATTCATATTAACATCTCTGCTTTTTTTTTTTTTTTTACTTATTTTGCTGTGAGAAGAACTGTTACTGGAATGCTAAAAACCCGTAAAATCAATGTTTCATGTATGGCAGGCTGATTAGTGTGGAGCATTTTACAGGTCTTGGAAGCTGGTTGTGGAGACAGTAATGTGATGCAACTTTTAATTTGGCAGTTGCTACTCCCCCACTGCAGTCACTACTTCCCACTGGGCTATTAGGGAGAAGAAGAGGTTAGAAGATACCTAGTTTCAGCAGCTTTCCTCAAGGTACAGAGATGACCTGGACCTTTAACTGCAAGTGATTAAATCTATTTAATGGTAACAAAGATGTGTTACAGCCATCTTGAGGAACAAAGATCCACCTTTTTGTGAGTAGACCAAAAAAGGGAGAGGATAAAGACTAAACTTCTAAGAAGTTTCAGAAACACAACCATATTTTGCAGTCTTTCTTCTCTGCTTCAATTATTTTGTGGATGTTCTCTTGCTCTCTAGTTTACATGTGAATGTTTAAATAATTTGGATAGAACTTCTGTTAGCCATGATCTTTAGTGCTGCTTGTTGAGACTGAGTTACAGTTCTGTAACTGGTGTGATATATTGACTGTATGTATGAGACTCCATATGAAAACCAGGCCTCTGACACTGCAAGCAGTTGCTGGAAACATAGGCAACAGAAGATGTTGTTTGGGAAATAAGTAATAGCAGCAGATGGTTGCATAAACAGCCTTCTTGGGTTTTAGTGAGCATCTCGAGTTTAAAAGACAGAAGAGACGAACTTTATATTGTTAGGTGGTGCTTTGAGGGTCATTTGATTTTTTTTTTTTTTTTTTATGTAAGACAGTCATATACTATTGGAACAAAGGAAAGAGATTATTTAATCTTTGTAGTAGCATTTTATTGGTAGTGTATTCCAACATGCCAGTGCTGGTCAAAGACTCTGTGACAGCCCTGACAGAGCACAGGGGGTCTGTTGAGGGAGTGCAAAGCACTGTTTACACTAACTGTGCAAATCAGGATGATAACCAGCAATCACAACACATTAGCAGCCTAGCTAGAATCAGGTTTATTTCATGGGTATGATAATGAAGATTTTTCATGAGATTTTTGAGGAAGCTATGATGTGACTTCAGGAATATTTAGAAAGAACTCCTTTAAAGCATGAGAGGGAACATGAGAATTGGGGAAGTACTTATATGAACATTAAACAAGAACTAATGAAACTAGTACTGCCATTTACTCAGAAAGAGTACTGACTTCTTCAGGGTAAAAAAGAGGATAGATTTTATGAGGAAAAACTTAAGTGTTTCAGGTAATTGTCAAGTAAAATGGGTAGGTATATAAATTGCTAATAAGATGAGATTAACAAGGTAGGAAGGTGTCTCTTCACTTTAATTCAGGCCATTGCAAAGATTATACTTGTTAAAGTGTGTCAGCTAAAAGAGAAGGAAAAATTTGAAAAACTTTTTGCTGTTTTCCTACAGTAATAAAAAGTTTGTTTTACAGCTTCTGGTGTTTAGGTCTAGGTGACAAGTGAACGAAAGGTGTTGATTGAGAGAGAAGGAGGTGGAGAAGGCATGACTTGATGTGGTGGTTTGACCCTGGCTGGAGTCCAGTACCCACCAAAGCTGCTTTATCACTCCCCTCAAGTGGATGTGGGAGAGAAAATGTAATGAGGGGCTCATGAGTTGATAAAAGGATATGGAGAGGTCACAAACTGATTACTGCCATGGGCAAAACAGACTTACAGAAATCCATTGAATTTATTACTGATCAAAATAAGAGTAGGATAATGAGAAATAAAACACATCTTAAAAACACGTTCCCTCCTACCCCTCCCTCCTTTCTGGGCTTAACTTTACTCTTGTTTCTCTGCCTCCTCCTCCTCGCCAGTGGCACAGGGAGACTGAGAATTGGAGCTATGGTCAGTTTGTCACTTGTTGTCTCTACCACTGCTTTTTCCTCATGGAGAGGGAGTACTTTCCCTGCTGCAATGTGGAGTCCCTCCCATGGGAGGCAGTTCTCCATAAACTTCTCCAGCATGATTCCTTCCCTTGGGCTGCAGTTTTTCATGAGCTGCTCCAGTGTGGGCCCTTTCCACAAGGTGCAGTCCTTCAGGAACAGGCTGCTCCAGCATGGGTCCCACATGAGGTCACAAAATCTGCCAGCAGAGCTACTCCAATATGAGCTCTTCTCTCCACAGGGCCACAGGTCCTGCCATGAACCTGCTCCAGTGCAGGCTTCCCATGGGATTACAACCTCATTTTTTTTCGACATCTACCTCCTGCTCTCACATGGTTCCTTCAGGGGCTGCAGGTGGATCTCTGCGACCTCCGTGGGTATAGGGTCACGGGTACTTCACCATGGGCTGCACCAGCCTGTGCCTGTGGTTTTTTTTGTTTGTTTTTTTTTTTTTTTTTTTTTTTTTGTTTCCTTCTTAAACATATTATTCCAGAGCATTATTGATGGGCTTGTCCTGGGCCAGAGGTGGTTCTGTCCTGAAGCCCACTGACATTAGCTCTGTTGGACATAGGGGAGGTTTCTGTCAGCTTCTCACAGAAACCACCCCTTTAGCTCCTTCCCCTTCTATCAAAACCTGGCCATACAAACCCAATACACAGGAAAAATAAAAGTTCTTTGTGACGCTGCTGAGGTGCCCATAATTAAATGAAAGACAATATCTGAAATACAAGTTTGAACAGAAAGAGTGTGTGAAGATAATGTCCTGAATTTAGGATTCACTTACAGAATGGAAATTGAATTTTGTAAGGCAGATAAGAGGACATGGGTAGCTCAGCTTCTTTCTTCACTGATAGTGAAATTCAGTAGGAGACATGTGCCTGCCTATCAGTGTGGTCTCAGAGATTAAATAAATTCTAGAGGGAATGCTTGTTTTATGAAAAGGCTAGACTGGGTAAAATAAGGAGAATTTCAAGATGGAAGTGACCAACCAACCTGATGAATCTTATGAGGAAGATTACATACACTTACTGACTCTTTTCCCATTCCTCTCATAAATTTACTGTCAAATTATAATAGGGGATTCAAGTAATACAATATGAAGTTGTTTCTATATGTTGATATAAAGTATGAAGGAATGAATGGGTTTTTTTTTCTCCTATCCTGGAAGAGAGAGGCTGATTTTTGTTTCATTTGTTTAATTTCTTTTTCCTTGTAGATAATTAAAATCACTAGGTGGCAGTCTATGCCTGTAAGTTGTTCCTTTGATACAATTTGATAGTTCATTTTTGAGCACTTTTATAGAGGTCAAGGTCTAAATATCATCTAATATTATAGTAGGAAGAATTTAATATATTAATACTCAATAGTAGTATTATAGAGATGTTGGTTGCTGTCCAGAATGTTACTGAACTCTCTCTGGAGAGGCAGAAAAGAAGTTTGCTTTTAGAATAAAATGGTCATTAAATATAAAAGCTGCTTCTTCTTTTTTTTTTTTTTTTTCCCCCAGTGCAGTGTTATGTTGTATAAACACAGCCAGAGGCATGTACTAGTAAGTGAAGGAAAGCTCATCGACTTTTTAAGGAAATAAATACAGCCTTTTGATTAGATGAATTTTTAACATGCTACCAGGAATTTTGTTTAAAAATACTCAATTAAGAAATTGTATGCAAATAAGTCAGTGTGTAGAAGTTTCATTTCCATGATAGTATGACTAAAAATAGTATGTTTGTTCCTATACACCGTATGTAAAGGTCTGAAATACATTATTCCAGTTTTCTGGCATTGAATTGAATGTTTAAAAGTCTGTATAATTCTGAAAGTGAGTAGACTTTCTGAAATATTTATGCAAAGTGCTCCTTTCAGGTAAGGGAAATAAGTGTTGTACAGTTTTTTTCCTTTGTTCCTTCCCTCTGCTCTGGTACCTGGGAAGGCATATTAGTGTTTTATTTCTTATCTCCTTCCTCATTGCCCTCTGACAGGTTTTTGATTGTCACCATTTTGCAGAAGTTACATCCTCTAAACTCTAGAGTATCTTTATCAAAATAAGGAATGCATACTGTTCCATAGTCCTGCTCTCTGGAGATGTTTCCTTGTCCTTAGAACAGTGTGATGTAAACTATTTTATTTTTATAGCCTAGGTAATGTGTGTAAACGTTTTTTAATTTTTATTTTAAAGGGAAGTACATTATTATTCCAGTTCTTCTGAGAAAGTGCTATCCATTTGTCTTTGAGTCTTCAAATGGACTTGAAACAACGATCTTGGAGTGGGAATACATGTCCTGTTGCTCTGGCTGAAGTATAAAATAAAGTTGCAGCATGTAAAGTTCATATCATCCACATCACAGAAATATAGAGGAGATCAGAGGTGGGAATTAGATGATAGTAGGTAAAGAAATGTGAGGAAAAAACGTGGTAAAAATGGAGAAAGTGGACAGAAGTGAAGACTGAGAAACAAGAATAGCAGAAATAGTGATTAACAAGTAATGTCACTCAAAAGAATGCTAGAGCAGGTTTTTTTTTGTGTAACTCAAAAAAAACCCCCAAAAAATCCTAGCTCTCTATCCTACTGTGGCCAAGAAATGAAAATTACATAAACAGGGAAATATATATATGTATAAAATAGTTTGAATGTTCTTTCTGCCATCCTCCAAACACCTATAGCTTGAGGGCTTCCTTATCTGTAAGTGCCTCTGTGGTGATTTGTCTGTCGTGCCATTCTGGCCTGCATTTGAAGGGAAAATCTAATGTGCACCTGCTGCCACGTCAAAAGATTGTCCTCAGCGAGGGTAAGGATCAAGAGCTTTCTGACTACTTCAGAGCTCAATATTTTGATATATTGAGAATGTGGAAAAGGACCAGTCCTTGCTCAGAACTCTGAGAGTTCAATAGAAGAAAGGTGAGTTTGGCAGGTCTTTTCATAACAGTGCTTGGGTAGAGGCTGACTTTTTTTTGGGTTTATATGTTCACCTTTACAGATGAAGTTTGCAAACTTTTTGAGGTTCTGCTTAATTCCCTTTTGTGCAGCAGCCTGCAGTTCCTTGTCATGGAATGTCCTGGTTACCATCAAGGGAGTCTAGGTGACTGTAAGTTAGATTCCCAGTGTCTGCAGGCCTGAATAGATTGTTTTCTAAGTTTTTGAGCTATTGAATTTTTTTTTTTTTGACTGAAACAGTAGTATAAATGAGTCTTCTACTTTACATTAGAGAATTCCTGAATAATGCCATTTAATTCCCTTTCATCTATTTGCAAATGCAGGTAGAGTGTGCATACTTTGAATGGAAGTTTTTTTTTTCAAAGATTCTCTGAATTCCAGGAGGATGTCACTGTGGTATCTCCTACCAGAAGCAAATGCTTGCTCAGGGTATAAGAGACTTGGCCTAATGCTCTCTAGGGAGTTCTGAGTTTACTCCACAAAGAATTGACTGAGATACCAAAGCTGATCTTTGTGGCAGTACAGCAGAAATGCTTTTTTCAGCAGTTGTTCTTTTGAAATGTTTTGGAATGAATTTGTCTTTTGCTCATGTGATTTATTTGTCACTGTTTGGGATCCTCTGTGTGATCGCAGAGTGAACAAGAGGAAGATAGGTTTCTTCCTTTCTGGATTAATGTCCTATCACTGATTGGAGGGTTTTTGACTCATGGCTTTTTATTTTTAGTCTGTTCTGTTTGGTTTCTGTTATTGCTGTTCCCCTCCTTTTGTTTGTCAGTGCACACAAAGATATACTGCTCACAGCAGCTGGTGGTGCCCTCAAGCCTAGTCAATTAGAACAAAGTGCTTTTCCCAAGGTTTCTGTGTAACATTGCTGAAATGTTCTAGAGTGATGTTTGCTGCCTTTATTAGCAATGCAGTGTTGGCTGTCAGTTTGTGGCCTGATTTAGTCCCCAGGTTTTTTTCTAATTACTGCTGCTCAGCCACTAATTGCTTTTTTGCTGGGTGGACACTTGATGAAATGAAACTCAGTGAGAACAACTGTGTGTCACTTCTATACGTACCTAGGACAGAACAAAATCAATCTCAGATAATTTCCTTTTAGGTAATTCTGAGTCACTCACGTGGCTAGAGACATTAATACATGCAGATAGTAGTAAGTGTGTTATATGCAGCTTCATTTTGTTTTCTCTTTACTCATTTTACAGTTTTATCATGTAGAGTAGAAGGAGTATGCACAAGTAACTTGAAATTTAATTATCTTTTTTCCTTAATATTTTCGAACGTATAGGAATGTTTTATATATAATCCTCCCTGTGCTTTATTACTATTGTTACTATTTTGATGCAACTAGAAGTGTAAATACAGTTGCTAGGATTATTTTCATCCAAACCATATTTAAAAAAAAAAAGTGTAAAATAAATGGGTAGCAGATTGTAAACAGTAATTTGTCTATCCAATCAGTTCAGGATATTTTCTTGCAAATTGATAAATCACAGGAAAAATAGGAACATCTGGAGAGGAGGTATCACTTGCATTGAATCCTGTTAGAATAGAGAGAGTTGAGTCAGAAATATCCCCTGTGGCAAATTTCAAACACATCAAAAAGTGAGTGACTGAACTACATATCAAACCACAGTTGTAGCTGTGAAAGAAAATAATATCCTTATGTTTCTTATGTCAGGATGACCTAGCCCCATTAGCAATCAGCTGGATACTTTAAAAATTATTTTATTTATCACTTCCATATTTGTTTTCCTTTCCTTACTGTCTGCCTTAGAAAATTTTCTCTCTGAAGCACAGGGTATGTTTTGGGACAGATCAGCAGGCAAAGGCTGTTTTTAGCCTTCAGTGGTGAAGTTTCTCTGGCTTTCCTACACACATGGTCCGAGTCCAGGATTATTGTTATGGTTTGAAGCTTTTCTTTATTGATCAGTTTTCTCTTAACTCTGGTTGCTGCAGCTGGAGGATGTAGGGCATCCAAAACTGGGTACTTTATTCTCATGTTTGACTAAGTAAACATTACTTATTACTGGTTGCTTACAGCTCTCTGTTGTTACATCCCATGATAATGCTAGCTTGTCTTGCAGCAATGTTTATTTATAACACTTGATCCACTGTAATCCCTGGTTGTTACTCTAGATCTTATGCCTAAGGTGTAAACACCTGTGTGAGTTTCCAGGGAACACTTCATTCTCAGTGAATGAATCGTTTATTTATAGTCCAGTAAACTAATAAATGAATCTTTGTTTATTTGGCCAGGAGATGGCTGTACTTAGCCATGCCCAAGGGATACCAGCTTTTCTAAAAAAATAATACTCATTCTTTGAAGATTAGTATTTACTTGAGCACAATATTATTCTATGAGCTTCAACTGTAGAAAACTCCTGAAAGCAAGTTCTGTGTTTCAAGTGAAAAGCCAATGGAGGGAAACATGAGTGAGGAGACAGATTTGTCCTCATGTTGAGATGGTGTTTGGTGAAGGTTTTTGGTTGAAGTTTGGATGTGTTTGCAAAAACTGCTTAATGTCCTCATGGCTTTTAGTAGTATGGAATGATGGGAGAACCTTTAGAAGCTGAGCTACTAGAGGTATATATAGTATAGAGTTGTTTTAAAAAATATTCTGGTAGTTAGCCTCCAAAATACATCCAATACTTTAAAAATGTTTATATTGTAAATATTTTTGTCAACGATTTCAGGGCATTTTTTATTGTGTAGACTATGCTTAATGTTACTGGAAAGGGAACAGAGATCTGTCAGTAGAGATTCTGGGTTGTTCTTGTGGTCCAAAATGTTACAGTGCAAAGGTAAGAAATACAAGAACACAATTTGGATGGGCTGTAATGCAATATATTAAGGCAGGGTGTTCTGCCTCCTGAAAGCTACTAGTAGTTGGGCCTTAATTCAACAGGTGGGAGGACACTCTGAAATTTTTATGTGGAATTTTTTATCTATAATCATGGTGTCTTTTACATTCTTTTAGAACATAACCATATGCTATTATGAGGAGGAGGAAAAACTCAGCCTAAAGTAGCATAAGTGTTAGGGCTTTACTGTATAAGTAGATAGAAAAATGTTATCTCGATGCTTCAAAAGCAGACTGCAAGCTTGCTGGAGAAACATGGTGCTTCTTTAGCAGAGGTCCTGGTCCTTCCTAAAACATTCCATGTGGTAGAAGGAAGGAGTTCAGAATTTTTGACATCATGGACATAAGCTAAAGGTGGAATATTTTATTCAGAATTCAGAATGACTACTTGTGTATACATTGAATAAAACCTAAATAGCCTGGGGTTTGGTTATTGTCATTTCTTTGTGGATAGATTTAAGTGGAGAATTCTGCAGCTTGCTTGCCTGGTTCTTCCAGAACAGTTTGGCAAGACCTGGATTTGTTCTGATTTATATAAATGTCTTTGAACAGTAACATCTGGAGAACGTGTTCTGGACTCATTACACAATAGTACATTTTGTTCATTTTCATCTTAAATAGCCAATTCTTTTTTGAAGATTTACAGTTAGAAAAAGAAGAAAAGGTATTTGGAAAATTGGTAAAACGTAGTAGGTACTTCTTACACCTTTTCTATCTGTGGGATAATGATAAAAATCAGTCTCTGTCAGAGCTAAGTAGCTTTTATTTTAGTTTTGTTTTCCTTATCTTTTCTTTTTAATTGTTCTGATAGTGTGCCTGGTGTGAAAACTGTGTATTGTTTACTTGGGGCTTACTAATATTTATTATGTTTCTTTTCCTATGTTGTAAACCTGTTAGAGGGAAAGATAAGGAATGTATTTTTTGATATAGAACTTGATACTCAGTGCAGAGCTTAAGAAAGCTGTTCTCACATTTTTAAGATATTTCAAGATGCATTGCTGGTAAAAAAGTATGTGCTGCTGAACTTCATAAAAATGGAATTTTCCACTTCAGAAAGTACTTGCAGTGAAACATGTAAAAACAATATTTTGATAATATCATGTCAAGGAGGATGAACCTTTATGTATTAAAGACCCCAAATGAGCGTAACTAGTCTTTGCAGTCTGTATTAATAATACCAGGTCTGCAAGCACATTTTGTGTACCTTCTTTTATACATATCTCTTTATGCTTTTGCAATTCCTTTGGTGGAATTAAGTGATTCTCAATTTCTTTGGTTAGTCCTGTGATTCCCTCTGTTCCATTTGTATCTTTATTTATCCCACTCTTCAAGTGGGGTTAATTTAATATGTGTGCTGTTTTTTCTACTCTGAGTTTAATGGTAAGAGGGTGATAATTTCAATTTAAGAAGGTACTACAGACTTTATTACAGGGAATAAAACTCTCAGAGGTTTCTTGGAAGTAATTTGCTTGAAGCCTAAAAGGGTGTAAAAAATAAAGACAAATATCCAAATCTGGGAATTGTCTGAGAAGATTTTCAGCAGAAGCAGTTTGAGGTGTGGGTTAATCTTACTTTGACTTGATTCAGAGTCATCTTCCAGTGACCAGGTTGACCTAACATGCTAGTCATTTATTGTAAAGTACAATATTTTAATATTAATCATTTTTATTATTTATTATATTTTATATATATCATATGATACTTTAAATATTTATTATAAAACATCTCTTTTTATTTTGCAGAAACATTAAATCCTCAAAACCTGGCACAGGTTTTTCACACTCAGATGGAAGCACCAAGTATACACTAATTTATTAATTTTTCTCATGCACATACTTTGCATTGTAAGGGGACAAGCATGGTTACCAGTGAGATTTTTAAGATGGTTTTCATTACTGCAGGTTACTGGTCACTGAGCTCTTTGCTCCTCAGTACTCAACAGCAGCATAAGATCCTTGCTCTTGTGTTGAGAATACTTGCTTCACAATTCCAGGTAGATCCAGCATGCTTTCACATTTACTATAAAATACATCTACACTGCTATGTTTGTATTGATATTGAGGAATGTGAGAGAGGGTAACTTGTATTTGACATTCTTACCTACTCCTTGATTTGTCATCCAGATGGTGTGCGGAGCACATTACAGCAGAATTTTCACTAACAGGTTGCGATACTTAGCTTTGACAACTGTTCTGTGTTTCCTGTTGGATTGCTGTCATTTCATGTCATGTTGCAGATGATGTGAAAATGCATGGAACTGACCTAAGCCTTGTAATTTAGGCTGGTGTGTTGTCCTCTGCTTATACCCACATATAGGTATTTGGTAGATGTCAATTTTGGGGCACATTTTTGCAAGTAAGCACTCTGTCATCTGGCATACCTTCTCATGTCAAACTGTATGTCAGTTTTGCTTTTCTGCAAGTGTGCTTCTCAAACAGCAGATTTTTTTGTAGTTGACGAAGGAATGTTATTAGTCATAGCTGGAGGAGTATTTGAATGCTTTGTCCAGTTAGACATTACTCTTTTTTATTTAGGCTGCAACTGGGTATATGAGCCAGAGGATGAGGAGGATTCCAGTGTGAAGTGGGCAGCCTGCATGAATGTTTGAACTAGCAGTTCCAGCTCAAAGTGTTCTCAATAAGTCATTCTCTTACTCAAGATGATGCATTTTCCTTCCAAGAGCTCATTAGATCAAAACTACTCTTTCACCTCCTCTTCCTCCAAGAGTCCCTTAGAAAAGTGAAAAGAAATTCTGATGAGGAAATCTGAGATGTGAGCTGCTTTTTAAATGTTTTCCTAAGAGTGTGGATCTGAATCAGTCCTATTTTATCAATGTCAGGAAATGCTTCCATCAGCAGGACAGGTAAAAAGGACTGGCAGAAAAGTTTGGCAGTCAGCATGTAGCCCTGCTTGGGGCTGTTAATAAACCATGGAGGGCTGTAAGGAGAAGACCTTGAAAGTCATCTGTTTCAAACCAGTACTCAACATGGAGTTGAGTTTAGGTTGCCTGTGGTCTTGTCCAGGTGAATTTTGAACATGTCCAAGGCAGGAGCTTCTACAACCTCTTGGGGCAGCTTATTCCAGCATGTAACTACTGTCATAGTGAGAATTTTTTCTTTAATATAATTAGTTTACTTTTTTGAATCATTCTTTCACTTGACACTGTGTACCTGAAAAGAATCTGCTCTTCCTTCTGTTCATACTACTGCTTAGCTGCTCTTCCATTGTAGGAGGATTAAATGCCTTGCAAGGTTACCAGCATTCAAAGCTAAAGCTGAAGCTTTACATTAACTTCCCGCAACTCCTCCCACTTCTTCCCTGAGAAGGGGAGAGTATTACATAATATATTTTAATATTTTTAGTTTATTCTTTAGCTTTTGGTGGCTGCTAGTTTGTCGCAAATGACAGGAAATCTGAACTGAGGGAGAGGGCTAAAAATGAGATCTTTACTCTTTGCTTCAGGAAAGCAGAGGTGTTTATGGAGTTTTTCTGAGTCCTTTCTAATCTAAAAATTTGTAAGCCTGACAAGGACACTCTTAATATTATATTCATGCTATGAACTTTTAGAATTTACTAAGTTTTGTTAGAAACTTTTCCTTCCAAACCTGAAATTTGGTAATTGTGCAGGTTGTAAGAATTTCTGGGTAGTGGAGGAGATTACTCCCTGTCCATGGTAGGACCTTTTCTTTGTACTTCAGCAGTTCTCCAGACTCCGGTATTATTTGTAGTCTTTGAGAGTGAAGGTTAAATGAAAATGCAATAAATATGCTTTTCTCCTGAGGGAATCTTGGGGGAGAGGAGTTGAAAGTGTAGGTGTGATCTAATAAGCTCTTAGAAGAAAAATGCATCGTCTTGGGTCAAAGAATGACTTGCTGAGAACACATTGAGCTGAAACTACTAGTTCAAACATTTGTGTTTCTTCAAATGTATGATTTAGTAACTGGGGGAGACTTAAAAGGAGAATATACCCCTCAGCTGTTCCTGATTTCCAGCTTACTTGAAGTGATTTTCTAAAGTGTTGGTTATGTCAGTGACATATATGATAAACCTGTGAGAAATTCCTGTTCTTACCAGTTGTCAGGCAGAACAGGTGTCCTTTGCTTTGGGGAACACAGTGGTGACAGGTGGTTCAGAAGGATGCATTTTTTTGTGGAATTTTCTTTTTTCCCCCCAAATAAGGCATAATTAAGACTCCTATGAACAAGTAAGAAAGACTTATCTGTAATTTGATCTTTAAAACTTCTGTTTAAAAACTTGTCTAAAACTGGAATAAGAAGTCAGCTCCTTTGTTGGAGGGTAGAGCGTGATAGTGGATTTTGCAGCAGCAGAATAGGAAGAAGCTAATTTAGTTTAGAGCATGCAAATCTCATTTCTGACCCGGTTGTCAGTT
This sequence comes from Pseudopodoces humilis, assembly GCF_049639895.1. Classification (NCBI taxonomy): domain Eukaryota; kingdom Metazoa; phylum Chordata; class Aves; order Passeriformes; family Paridae; genus Pseudopodoces; species Pseudopodoces humilis. The sequence continues at coordinate 81,600,432 of NC_142202.1, read as the reverse complement.
GCTCTCAGATTTTGGCAGTATGTTTTTTTTTTTTTTACCAGCTTTTTTATCTTACTGCCATAATGTATCTTTTTGGATTATATATGGAAAATTTAATGGGAATGCCATGTATTTAGTTACTAAATAATCAACTTTAACTAAACACTGAAATTGTTTTGGAGGCATAGGCAGTATATACACAGTGTGTATACCTGTATTTCTGCTATTAACAGACCCAACTGACTGCACTTGGCTTGAGACTGTACACTGACTTTACTGAGGGCTGAGACCTGGTCACTCAGCTCTGGGGTTGGCTGAGTTATGCCAGAGGCATGGCTGGGTCCTTGAAGCCTGTTATGAATGTTTGGGCACACACAAATGTTCTTGGCTTTTGCAGGATACGTGGTTGGGGAAGAGCAGGAGAGAAGTATAGCTAAATTTTGTCAGTTATTCTGTGCACAATAGGTAAAAGTTGTCTTCAGAAGTTAAAAGCTACTTGAGTATGAAATAATTTTTGTTTTACATAATCACTTTTCATCAGTTAGGTGAAATAATGTATTTTAGCATGGATAGTTCTGGAAAGAGCAGCTGTTTAAACAACAGAGCATGTTAGTGTGCAAGGTTTCAAGACTGAGAGTTAAACTGTCTCTGTATCAGTGAACCTGAAGCTCTGCTTTGGAGAAGTAGGTTTGAAATGCCTATATTCAGCTGTAAAGTTAATGGATATTTACTGGTATTCCCTTTAGAGCAACAGGGCCTATTTTTTAAAAGCTGAAAAACTCTGACTAGGTTATCAGTATAAAAAATGGTAGAGCAAAATGATTCAAACCAATAAGTTAGTAGAATTACTTTTTGTTAGCCTTGGAACTCTAAAAGAGCTGAGTATAAGTTTACCAAATTTGCTTGCTGTTTGGCCTGCCCTCTTGTATAATATCAGAGAAATGGAAAACTACTAGTGTCTTGTAGCTGTAAAATGGGGCTTAAAAGGGATGGTGGTACCAAGAAAGCTTAAATGTTGAATAGATTGTGTTAATTGTGTTAAGAAATAAAATTAGTAAACTGATGTAGAACTACATCTGTGAAAAATCCTAGATGTTTTAATGTTAAAAAGGGTCTTTAAAGGCAGGACTGATGGTAAATCAGTAACTAATTTTTGAATCTTCTACACAAAGTCCCTCGTGAGTAGCAAAAAAGCTCGTCTGCTGGGGCTTCCTTTTCTTTCCAGTCTTTTCTTCATGTGCAGTCTGACTGCTTCAGTTGAACTAATATATTCAGTTTCTCAGACTTTTCTATTTGACTTCTAATGGATGTCTTAAATGGAAGTCAGTGAGATCATTGGGACAAATAAAATGTTGTCCATGTATATTGTTAATTCTGCTCAGTACCAACATCTTTTAAGATGCATTTTTTTTAACACCAGTGACACAGAAGTATTTTGAAAACAAAGCACAGTTTTCCTTTGGCTAAATCACCAGCAGTACTCCTTAAACCACCCAAACAGTCCAGGGTGGACTCATGCAGAGTGATATGAAATTACTCAGAGCTGGAGCATTGGGTGGTGTGTTAACATTATAGGAGATTTAATATTGTTTGAATAGCTCATTTTTGAAGTTAAATTAAGATAGGAACATGACTCGTTGCAGTTACTGAAATCTGAAATACTTTTTTCCTGATGGATTGGAACAAATAAAGATGAAGCAGCCAAAACATTAATGCACAATAATTGACTACAAATGTCTGTAAACATGTTCTGTTAGGTTGCTATGAAACTCTTTATTCCTGGCGAGCGAGAAGATGACTGTGAGACTGCCTTAAAGCTGTTGTCTCTTACACAAAGGGTCAGTGGTAATTTGAACATCAGTGTTCCTACTCTTTGTTCTGAAAATGACAAAGATCACTCCTTTTTTATTTAAGTAAAATTGAACCAAGTATTGCTTTTTTCTTTAAAGTTTGTTCTTCATAATTTCAGATTTTCCTTTTTAGAGAAGACTTCTAGAGTGTTTTTCCACTTCCTTAACATGCATCTAGTCTTACTCCTGAGCTACTGGGACGGAGATATGAGAAGAATCATCCTTTTTTTTTTCACATAACCCTCCCAGTTTGCCATATCGCTTCCCTCAGTAGCTGGCAAAGGGCACTGACCTGTTCAGATGGCTGAAACCAGGGGTGTTTATAAAGCCAGGCAGGTTAATTGAAGTGCACAGCAGTGTAATGACTTCCTGCAGAGGCTGACAGCACCTGTCTTCAGATGTACAGGTGCCACTTCCACCTGGACTGACAAATCAGCTCCTTGAGTAGGTGTTAGTTTGTTTCAACCTTTGTGGCTGATACACAAATTGTAGGAAGTGTTTTAGGAAGTGTTTCTTTGTTGGTAAGGAAGTGAAATATGGAAACACTAAGTATCTGTGTGTTTTTTGTCTGCTTCAGTCAGGTTTCAGCTAAAATCTGACTTAGGTGGTTTGCAGAGGGTCATGTGAATGACTGTTTATCAAAATGGACTTTCTTTTCACATTTTGAAAAAAAGTGAAAAGTAAGAAAATGTGAAATAAAATAGATAAAAATACATAGGCTCAATGCATTTAAATGCTAAATATTTAAATATTTTGTGTTAGTTTTAGTAATGATTTTCATACTGTATCAATAAAATAGAAGGTTAAAGCAACACCATACAATTTTTAATGTTTGGGGAAATTAATAAATTTGTTTTATCCTAACAATGCATGTCTTTTTGTCATAAGTGGCTAGATTTTATAAAGAAAGCCCTACTCCTCAAAACTCTACCTGATGTTGTTTTCCAGTCTAATATATAGTAAAGTGCTTTAGGATTTGGTTTTGAGAGGTCAGTATTATTATTTTAATGCTACAGTCAAAACCATTCCTAAGTAATAAACGTCATCATTGAGTTCCCTAGCTCACTCTTTTCTGTTTTATGTCGTGGTGCTTCAGAATTGTGCCTTTAGTTCTGGAACTCCAAATTAGGTGCTTCACACTCCTCACATTACAGCTGTCTCATTACATTTCACTTTTGCTTTAATTGATTTTCACTTCATTTATTTAATCATCATCCATTGATAGCAGCATGATGCCTGTCATTTAATATCTCAGTAGTATTTCAGCAAGTTTTATTAGGATGTATTTTAGATTTTGAATTGTAGTTATATGCTAGTGTGGTGGAGCTAACATGCTTTTAAATTAATTCACGACCCTAAATTGATATTAAAGAACTGAAATTTTAAAGTTTGTACCCATTATTAGTTAAAAGCTCATTTTACAGGATTGTTCAAATACATTTCAGTTTTTGTGTGAGGGTTATTTATTTATGGAACCTGTGTATTAGGCTATTTCAGTGTACTCTGAAAAATCTGTTAATAAAGAATAAGGTTAAGCTATAAGTCTTAGATCAAAATATCCTGTAAGCAGGTGAAATGAAAAAACAATGATCTGCCAATGGACTTATTAGAAGCAGGAAAGTAGAAAGTAGGAAAGAAAATTACCAACATTGCCATACATCCTCAAAATGTTAATCCATTTTTAGTTTATTAAAATAAGATTTGTTTTAAATAAAAATTGTGCCAGTGAAAGAGAAGGGAATCAAGATGGCTAATTCATGGTATGCTAGATAAATAAAAGGGAGGCAAGGAAGTGTTTGCCAAGTGTTTATGGTACTACAGATGGATATGGGTACAGGGCTTCTGCACCTTCACAGTTGTGGTGGTAAGGCCTGGGCCAGCTACACATTTGCACAGGAAGTTTATTTTCCTCTTTTTTCGGCCACGATGTCTGTCAGTGGAGAGAGTGCACTGGAGGATGCAATATAGGAACTGAGATTACAGCTCCTTCAGGAATGAGAACAATTTACGCAGTAAAGAGTCCCTCTAGGGGAAAAAATAATCTTGGATTCTCTTTGTTTCCATTGTCTTGTATGAGAAATCATGGTGTTTCCTGCACTCGTGGCAGCTCTTTGGACTTGGTGTTGGCTGGTGTAGCCTCACTGACACCACCAACATTGCAGTATCATTTGATGGCATTTATTTTTTTACTTTTTGCTCTAAATGAATGCTCCTGGTAGAGGGGAGAAAAAAAGAGGCAGGCAGAGAGAGAGCCAAAAGCATATTCACTGGTATATATACATACACATGTGCATATGGACAGGATACAAGGGCTGACACTGGTATGCTGGGTGATGTGTGAAAATGAAAGATGTGTCCTTTAAGGATTTGTAAATCATGCCTCCCTTTAGTATATTGCAAGTACAGCCTTGGACAGTGGTTTTTCCTTAATCATCCCTTTCTGAAAACTTTTATTAGCTTTCCTTTTTATAGTTAAGCTTGCAAATACTGAAATTAGGAGTCCTCCTAGTAGCAGCTTTCCCACTTATTAGTTTAGTCTGGTTTTTTGGTTAGTTGTTTCATGGTTATTTTGTTATTGTTTAATTTATTTCATAGCCACTGGTGTGCACTGTGCACATTTTTTCCATCCAGTTTGAAGTCTTGGCATTTTCATGCGTGATGGATTCCTATAGAAACCTACTGTCTATCCAGTGTTCTAAAGGGAAGATTTAATAGCAGACAGAGATTTTTCTGCTGTACTCCCTTGGCAGAAAAGTACTGCTGGCAAATATTGTAAATATGTCTTATAGAGGATATTGTAGTGGTGTTTCATCTCCCTTTCACTCTTTCTTGTTTTTAATTTTATGCACTGAACAATTTTGTGTGCAACCATCTATTAGATTGATGTGTATTTGGGATCTGAAATTTCTGTGGCACAGAAACATGTCAGGACTTTTGTACTCCCATAGGGAAGAAATGAAATCAAATGTTTTGGGTTTGTAGCAGGAGCTTCAGTTCTTTGGAGACACAGCAGATTATATAAATGTGGCCTTACCTTGGGAGAGGAGAGTGGTGAGAATTGGCACTGCTAATGGGGAGTGTGGACAAGAGGCAGTATGCTTTTGTACAGGTGCTCCTGGACATCTCTCTGCCTTTGAGTAGAGACATTTACTTGTCAGTGCCTGGAAAAAAATGGAAGAAACAAAATTTGTTGTAAACTTTCAAGTATGCTTGTAAGTATTGTTTACTCCTAAATAAGCATGAGGGTGTGCATGTTTAAGTGTGAATGTGTCAGAACAAATATTTCTTCAAGTGTTAAGAATGTTGTAAGTTACAGAAACTGTTCTTAGCTTTCGTTGAGTTTCTCCTTTTCTTCCTTGGTGTTGTTGCAAGTTAAATTATCTGTACCTGTAATGGATGGTTATTACTGCTGCACCTAAAAAAGCCCATCTAAAGAGCCATGTGCTTAATTGCATGTGACTTGTTTATAAGTAAAATATTTCTGGGACAATATTTTCCACTTAGAGCTGGTTGTATTAAAGGAATTGTGTGTTTTGTTTTTTTTTTTTTTATATAGGTAAAGACAGAGTTTTCAACACCCCTTTATGTGAACAAGGAATTGTTGGCTTTGGTATTGGAATTGCTGTTACAGGTGCTACAGCCATTGCAGAAATTCAGTTTGCAGATTACATTTTTCCAGCATTTGATCAGGTTAGTACTAATAAATTTGAGAGTGGTTAAAAGAAATCTTACAACTGTTTAAATTACTCTTCTGTTAGCATTAGTACTTGGTTTGAATATGTCATTTTTGCAAATATAACCACAGCTGTATTACTAATATTTATGCATGCTTTAGGTAAACAGGCATAAATTGCAAACAGTGCTAGTACTGTCATGTAAACAGTAAACTGTACCAAGGTTTATTTGAAGGCCTATTAAATAATGGAAATTAAAGATTTGGTTTGAGGCAAATGTCTGTTTGTTTTATTTTTTGATTTTGTGGCTGTGTTGGCTTCAGCAGCCATAAATTCAACAGCCTGTGTCTTCTGAACACAGTCTCACTTCTGCATCCAGCTGCAGCTGGCCATATGTCCACAGGACAAAGTACAGATCTGGACTGGGCTGATTGACAGTACAGAATGAGGGAACAACTGGGTTATAGGGCTACCCCTGAAGCTTACACATCTAACTTGAACATAATAAATTATTGGTTTATTTGCCTTGGAAAATGTTTGTCTTTTACAGTATTCCTTTGCTTATAATTTCATCCTCTGAATCCCATGAATGGAACAGATGATGTAATTACATTACACGTATTGAACTGTCTCGATGCATAACTAGAGGTGCTGGACTGAATGTTACTTTTGTATATAAATCTTCCCAGATTGTTAATGAAGCAGCAAAATATCGTTACCGCTCTGGAGATCTGTTCAATTGTGGAAACCTCACCATTAGAGCACCCTGGGGCTGTGTGGGCCATGGTGCATTATATCACTCTCAGAGTCCAGAAGCCTTTTTTGCTCACTGTCCAGGAATAAAGGTATAGTAACTCTTTATGAAGATGAATTGGTTTTGTTTTTTTGTTTTGTTTTTTTTTTTAATAAAGGACCTGACTTGCTATGAGTCTGGGTGCAGGCAGGGGGAAGAGTAGATGTCAATCCACAACAAAATATCTGAATATGCTAATTAAAAACATTTAGAAAACCTAAACTGTGTTAAGTGTTTGAGAATTTATAGCCATTATTGAAGCAATCTTTAGTAGACATAGCATTTTGTATTTGTCTGTTTTTTGCACTATAAACATTTTACATAGTTTTGTGTCCAGTGTAGTACAGAACCTAAAACTAATAAGTAGTACTTTGCTTCCTATTTTTTAAAATTTCTGCATCTCTCTTAAGTGCATCATTGAATTTACTCAAATGAAGGACAGTGGTGGGCAGTGGGCACAAACTGAAATACCAGAGGTTCTGTCTGAACATGAGGAAGCACAGATTGCCTTGAGAGTTTGTGGAGTGTCCATTCTTGGAGGTACTCAGATTTTGTCTGCGCATGGTTCCAGGCAACTCTCTGTGAATGGCTGTACTTCGTCAAGGGCATTGGAGCAGATGACCCTCTGGAGGTCCTTGCCAAGCTCAACTACTTGGTGATTTCCTGAGAACTTTAAGGCAGGCTTTCTGCCTGAGGCTGTGGCATCCCTTGAGGTGAAGATCCCTAGTGCTTAGGTGGATAACTTTATTAGAGAAGAGGGAGTGGCAGCATCTGGTCATCTCAGGTCAAGAGACTGTTTGTCAGGCTCTCCATTTTTTCCTGAATAAATTTTTGTCTATGAACTTGTACTTCTGGGTTAGCTGGCATCCAGTCCATTGAGCAGTGACTCATGGCAGATTAATGTAGAAGATTTAAGCAGGACGAGTATTTGTATTCTAAGGACATATGTTCATTGTTTATCTGCTGTTTAAACTGTTGTCTCTGAATGATTTTGGTGTCCTAAAGCTTCAGATATTACTCATCTACAGGGAGGCCATAGCCATTTCTCCTACTTGTTCTTCTCTTAAGTAAAAAACCTTGTATTATTCACACTTTATTTCATTATTTTTGAGGAATGGGATATATTCTTGTCTTCATATGAGCTTTATGGTATTTGAGGTCCTTTTCTCAACTTGAAAGTATTTCCTGATTACAGACAAAAGCAATCTACAAAGTCTTTTGCCAGCTTATTGAATCAAATGTTTCCTAGAGCTTATTTAAAAACTAAAGTAGTTTATTGCTGTATGAAGGTGGAATTAGATTATTAAAATACTGATTCCAGGTCTAGCTAATTTCTGCTGATCTTGTAGGTCAATCTCAAATTTTTATATACTATACCAAGGGATGAGGTTTAGTGGTCCACTCTGGTGATTAAAGCTTTCTGATTCACACCAACTACCTAGACTGATGACTAGTCTTATCAATAAGTTAGTAAGTCAAAATTTTATTTAGTTGCTCCAGGTAATATAATTTTTTTGTTCCCACCTCTGATCTTTGTGTTGGGTTTTCATTTTCTTTCACTTTTCCTTGGGTAAAATGCTAAAATAGGTTGCTACCATTAAGATCTGTCATCTCAGTTAAAGGCACATTAATTCTGTGGAACTGATGGAACAATCTACTAGTGTTTCATGCACAGAAAAGTATTTTAGACTCTATCTTTTGAATATTATTAATTTGTGGAAAAAGTGTTGTTCCTTTAATATTTTTTGCAAAGCTGTATGTTGATGCTGTTCATAATGTTTCAAGATTGCTATTTTTTAATAACCCTGGCCCTTAAAACAGAAATCAAGAAGTTAAAATGAACTGATATTTCAGATGCATTTTCAAATGTCCCATATCTAAGCATATTTTCTCCATATTACAGGAGGAAAGACAATATCTTAAAAGCTGAGAAGGGTAGGGTTTGATCTTTGGAAAGAGTGACTTTGAAAACAACCCTCTTATTAAACTTTGTGGGAGGTTTCTGGCTTTTTATTTTGTGTTTTTCTTAAGTGGCAGTTGTAGTTTGGATTGCCCAAGCCCAAGGGAGTTTGTACAAATTTGGTTATTCGGAGGAGGATTATGGTCATTGGTACTTAGGCAATGCTTGTTGGAGTTTGGGGATGCTATTGGATGGTTGTATCTTTTGTCCACTGTTTTGAGGGTGTACATGGAAAACATTAATATTGATTCTCTACATTCCATCAAAAGAATATCTACTCTCATAGTTAGAAGCTTTCTTTTTTCTTTTTAATTTCCATACTAAATTTCTTCTTGACTAACTTGTATATTTAACTTATCTGTCCTTCACCATCCCGTTTATATCCTAAAACACTTGTACTCTTTAGTCTTTGTTTTGTTAGACTAAACAAATCAAAGTATCAAAAAAATCTTAACAATATCTGGGGCTCTTTTGGCATCTGTTTCATTCATTTTCTTTTCAGAGGGTTGAAAGAAAGAATCACTAAGTATTCCAGTTGAGTTTCTAGCAGCGATATTTGTGATAGGGCTAACAATTGTTAGGTCACTACATTGTTAGTTCACTACATTGTTAGTTTTTTTAGGACTTTACTGCATCTTTTGAGCAGATAATAAGTTCATATCTTAATTTCTACTCCTGAGTTCTAAATCTGTAACAAAAATGTAGTCCTTAAACATGTGACTTTCAATATGTATTTTTCAGTTTGTTTTTGTCAGTCATGTCCTCAGTGTGAACAGGATCTTTTTAGTATCATCCTCTCTAGTGTAGTGACTTCAGCTTTGGAGTAGTTTTCATCACCATGTTCTGACTTAACATCATAAATGAATAAGGTAAATAAAATCTGTCCTGAAAATGATTCATTCTTAAGGAGCTGTACTAGTGACATCTATTTGGTTAATTTCCTATGTGTCTGTTACCAAACACTTTGGTGAAATATTAATAAACTGCTTCTCTTTTGTTTACTCTTCACTTATTGAGTTAATTTTATGTAAGGGGAGATTTAGGTTGTGTTTTTACTATTTTATATTATTTTTATATCAATAAGTGATGTTACTCTCAAAATATATTTTGAAGCCATGGGTGTATTTAAAATGGATTTTTGTTTTTAAACAAGTGCTAGAACTAATGTTTTCAGTGACTTCTAATTTCACAGCTATAAAAGTGTTTGCTGGTAGACTTCATGCTGTATATTCCAGCTCTTTGAGGTCTCTGGGATGGAAGTTAGTTGGTTCTTCTGATTTGAGGGAATTTGGCTCTTGGGTTCTACTTTCACTTATACTGTGATAATCTGATAATTTTCTTTTCCTAATTGAAATTCTTCTAGATCATCCAAAGTTAACTCTTCTGTTGGCAAATTAATTATACTGTTTCTTTCCAAGTACTTGGATTACATCTGGAGGCTTTGCTTAGTCTTATTTTGCTTGATAATAGTTTAAGGTCTTCATTGGTTACTTATTTCCAAAATGAAGAAATTTCAAGCTTCCACCGTAAGCAAAGAAAGCCATCTTTAAATAGCTGTTTCCTTTTGTAGCCTTCAAAACTTATTTGACTAAGTCTGAATACCTTTTAGGTCTGTTCTGATGAATCTTTACCCAAGTGGCTGAGGATCACTCAGCTGCATTTTTTTGTTATACATCTACATTTATTTTACTAAGTTTATGTATATTAATCTGACTGACATTTTTCTGTTCATTTTACCTCAAATGTTTAGGTAACAAATGTTTAGAAGAGCACCTTAGTATTTAAATCATGTAATGTGATCCTCAGTATAGAGGGGAACTATTAAAGCCTCATCAACGAACAAAACAAAATTAAAAATGTGAAGTGTGTTTTAATAAAATCGTGCTTGTTAATTCACTTTGTGAGAACAGCTTGAGCTGTATGTAGATTTATTTAAAGCACATAATTGCTTAGTTTTAAGTATTATTGAGTAAGTTTCTAGTAGTATTGCAATTTTAAATAAACTACTTAAAAAATATTTTTACAGGTTGTTATTCCAAGGAGTCCTCTGCAGGCCAAAGGATTGCTGCTGTCATGCATAGAGGACAAAAATCCATGCATATTCTTTGAACCTAAAATACTTTACAGAGCTGCAGGTAAAGATTTGTATGTTGTATTTTCCAATAAAGCAACAATGTTTGGGGTTTTTTACACATACATGTTTAGTCACAGCTCAAACAGTACTTCAGTGGAAGTCTTGACTTGTTTGGTCTCTAGCTATGTTGTGGGCTGGGTTTTTATAGGAATTGTGAAAACTGAATAAATTCTCAAAGTTTGACTGCAGAGATAAATAAACACTTACCATCTGCTTTATGCTCAATTAACTTTGGAAGTGGAATGCTTTACAGCCTAAGGTTAAAAAAAGAAATAGCACTAACAGGTATTATTCTTTATCAAATTTTGATATAAATTTGGCCAAATTGGAACTGCTTTCTTGTGGTAACTCTAAATACTAAATTAAGTTTTGAGATCAGTTTTTATTTTTCCAAAAGAACTGAGCCCCACCATCACTGTTTTCCCAAAGTTGAAATTTCTTTGAAATGCTTAATTTCTAAAAGTCTTCAAAATCTGCCCATTTAGAATTTAACCTTATTTAAAAGTTAGTGTGATTGCCATTACTTTTGAACTTTCTGGTTCAGAGTAGTTTTAATAGCTCTCAATTACGTGTAACATATTGGAACAGCGGAAATTGACAGTGATGGTGTTTTAGTTCTAAAAATTAGCTTGTTACTTCTTTGTACTAGAGGAACTTGACAGAACAGAAAATAGATGAAAAGTTTTGCATCTGGAGGTAGGCAGAGAAATTGGATGAGCAATGGATAAAATAGAGCTGAAGCCATGACTTACCCATAGTGTTTCTCTCCTGTGGTTTTATAATGCTAACTGTGCTCGATCCATCAATCCAGTTTATAAATTGACTCTGTGTGGACTCAATTTGAGTGACAGACAAGGTGTTTCTATTTTGCTTTGGACCTTTTTAACAGCACTTTCCCATCGCTGCATCCATTTTGTCAGTAAATTTATTCTCTTCCTAGAAAGACAGTAATAAGGGAAAATTTTAGAAAACAGACATCAGAACTACAAAGAAATAGTAATATAACTCAGGATCAAATAGGATGTTTACTGGTAAAACTGCTTATTTGCTTGTATATTTCCAAAAAAAGGCCCAGAAGTCCTGCTAGCAATGTAAATTTAGAAGTGCAGCTATTTTTAGTGTGGTGGGGTGTGTTGTATCCATAGGGTATTGCATTCCTTGAGTTCAGTGTGTTTTGAAATTTACTAAAATTCACTTAAAGGTTTCTGTCTATTAATTTAGAAGAAGTTGTTTGAAAAATGAGCTTCAGTCTGAGTCCTGTTAAACAAAGAAAAAAAATGAAGTGTTTTTAAAACAGGCCTTTATTTCTCTCCCTTCCCCCAGTATTTACAAGTCACAAGTACAGACTGTAGAGTTAATAAAATACTTGCTTTCATACTGGCATGAAAGGCTGCACATCAATATCACATAGTTTTCAGAATATAGGGAGGTTTTTGTGTTTGAAGAAATGACTTGTTAAGCAACTGCTGTATCATTTAGTGAGCATAAATCAGGCTTGTGATGGAAATCTTGAGTAAACATGTGCGGAAGTAGTGTTTAGTGTGATCTATATGCTGGTCAGTAACTAGCTACAGCATTGCTGTTGGGAATTTCTGAGAGTGATTTCTTCCTGCATTCTGATGGCTAACTTTCAGAGACTTAACCTATATTTTTTGTCTTAAAATTTCTAAGAACATCAGTTTA